>NW_019268560.1:1830173-1841160 GCF_002738365.1 Cucurbita moschata | reverse complement strand
TGACCAGGTCAACCTTATTCAAAGATGTTGACCAGGTCAACCTTATTCAAAGATGTTGACCAGGTCAACCTTATTCAAAGATGTTGACCAGGTCAACCTTATTCAAAGATGTTGACCAGGTCAACCTTATTCAAAGAAGAATCATCTTGAAGATGGAGGACTCCTCCCAAAAGTGCATGATCGGAGCCAAGCCACCATCTACTTAAATTATAGCTTTACAAATCTTATTGCTTGGACCTTTAGCTTTCCCTTCCATTCTTTGTGTACCTGTCACTTTATCAATGAAATTCCAGTTTCTTTTTAGTTTCCTTCCTTAATACAAAGTCTTAAAAATTGAATGCACAAACCTGAAAGGAAGATGACATTGAATATGATCATCCCATGGATGAGTGTTAAACAGCTCAAGTTAAAAGTGGAAGAACACACTCAGAGTGTTTGGGTTATATACCCTAGTGGTAAAGTAACATTATGTTTAGTATACTAAAACAGATTCAGGTAAAATGTTAGTAACTGGTCAAATTTACACACAACACCTAGCAAATTTTTTGTTCAGTAAAAGAACATTGGTCAAAAAATGGGGTACCAGACTCTCATCAATACCAATCCTCCTCCTACCATTAACAGAGCACCGAGTGGGATCTAAGTCACAGATTCCTGATATAATTCAGCTCTCTGAGTTTGAATCAAGATAGAAGAACACACAAACTCTGGACTCTGGTAAACCAATTGCCTACACTAGTAAATGCAACTCTAAGACAGACAGACACTTACACAAGTCAGCAAAATTAGCAGAATCTCCTACGATGAGAGCAGCGCCAATCATATTGTAATCGTTGTTGTCGATGGCGCTGAATAGCATATATCTCAGACAGCAGAATAATTTAATTTGTCGCATAGTCTAAGCTAGGAATCGTTAGAGAGAATAGACTCGATAATTGACCGAGAAAGAGCTAAAGCTTGAATTAGAAAGAATGATGACACCTATATATCTTTTACTAAACTATCTACACTTTTCCTGTTTCTCTTTGATCAGTGCTGCAAATTCTGCTCTCAATTCAGGTGTTTGCAATTCTGTGCAGAATATGCTCCGCAGCACGCTCAATTCTTCAGGACTTGCTTTATTCAACAGCCCCTTTAATACTGACCGAAATTCTTCACTTTGATGATGCCCTTGCACTGCTATAGTTGCATTGACATTTTCATCCTCTTCCCTATTGATATCAAAAGTTGTTGCACTTGTTTCGCCCCGAGAGAAATTTAATCTTAAAGCAGAATTTTTGCAGTTAGTGTTGTCACCTGAATTTGAGGGTACTGCATGATGCCGGTGGTTCCAATACTCCCTACACCGGTGGTTGGGATCAAGAGCCTCGATCGCCTGAAATAAGAAATTTGAAGCAAATCGTTAACAGAGAATGAAAACAATGTCGATCCGATGGCCCAAACGATATTGCAATGCACCAAGAAAGGACAGACATCAAACATCAAGGATCTTGTCCAGGTAACAGATAAATTTGATTGAAGCTATTTAAGCAAGGTCCTACCTGAATAACATGAGGTGAAAGAAATCCAAACATTTCCAATCCATTAACTTCCTTCAAAAGATGCAAAGGAAGTGTTCCTCCCAATCTAAGGTTCTGTCTCTCGATTTCTTGGTTTATTCTCTGTACCACCATGTCCCAGCATTTGGTTGCCGAGGTATTAGTGAAGTTTTCACCGGGGGATTCTTCCAAGGTCACCTGAATACAATTCCACAGATTGAACAATTAATACACAACCAATTTGCTTATAGCTCTCTAAATGAGACTCTGTCCTGGAAAAGCTATAGTGCTAGTTTTTTAGAGAACAAACTGAATAATTAGAGAAACTCACGAAATTGTTACTAAATATAGAAAAGCATGTTAAAGGAACTATTAACACTTCAACATGAACTGGCAAAGGCACAGAGTAAACGCCGACTTTTGTCATTTCAAGGAAAACAATCTTGAAACTTAAAATCGTCTAAGCGGAGGTGACTGACCTTGAATAGAGGTCCCAGGAGCCCAGCATCAAGAACTTCTGATGTGTAGGTAACAATACTAGTTGGATTAATCACACTAAAGAATTTAACTCGGCTTCTAAAACCTGAAGAAGTCAAAGAAAAAGATATTAAAAAAGGTAACCCTCTGCATTAGGAACTAAAGCTAATCATTTGGTGGTGTCAAGTAATTTTATGTAATACCTTTGGGAAATATGGCCTCCTCGCAGTGCCAAGGCTTTCCAAACATAACTGTTCCAATATTTATAGGTTCAATAAAAGGAACCAATTTGCAAGGAGAACTTGGCCCAGATGGTATCCTTTTATCCAAGTGTTTTAGAGTTTCTACTTTTGAGGAATGGTTGGATGAAAAGGCAGACTGCGACTGTGAAAGATCGACTCCAAACAACTTACTACCATTAGATCCGCTCGTTCTCACATCATCTTTAACACTTGAAGAGAAATAATTAACCGGAGGGGTGTTTACACGATCAATATCCATTTCCGTCGACTCTGATTCATGTGCTGCTTTACAAATGTATTTTTCTTCAAACACTGAAGGATAAGTTTCCTTCAAATCAAGGATTATCTTACTATCAGATTCGTGGAGCCCACAACTACCGTTCTCATCAGAAACTATATCAACGTTCAAATCAATGCAGCACTCCTGCCCCACCTTATTGTATTTGTTTATCACCACGACTTCACTATTCACAATGTCATTCTGACTATCTGAACTATGGTGGGAAGTATTTAAGCTAAGTGATCCACGATGAGACTGTGACTGCACTACTTCTGAAGAAGCATGACTAGATGAACTGCATGGGACGTCTGTTCTTTTTAGCTTACCCATTATTTTTGGGGACCAAGATGGTTTTTCAATCAATCTGCTGCCCAACTCCACCTTAGCTACAGACTCATCATCCTTCTCCATTTTACAGTAGCTTGAGGCCCATTCTTTAATTGGATCTAATCCCCCTTCTAATGCTCCGACAAGTGTGTGCAACTCATTTATACTATAGCGAAAGAGCACACACCTCTCACCTACTGGACACGAGCAAAAGTTACTAGCATGCTTAAGACATGAATACCGATCAGGAGAACACTTGCATGAGGTTGAAGATAGATATAAGTCGTAGAAGCAGGCATAACACTCTCTTTCACTTTTGCAATCAGTCTCACTTTCCATCTTTTGCAACTTCATATGAGTTGGAATGCAACTCATTCTTTCCTCCTCCATCTTCACCCTTGTCTGTGAATATTTGACATGATAACACCCGTTTTATTACAACACGAATCAATTATTAAGCCATACAGCTTAATCAGAGCCAAATTCATATAGACTATGCAAATGCAAACAGAAGATATTGGGAGGAAGAGAAAGAAAGGCTTACCTTGATCACTTTTGTAAGATCTCCATCTATTCCACACACACTTTTCCAATGTAGATTAATTGGAGTTCTCTTTTCTAGAACTAATATCTCCCAAAGGGCCTTGGCAGCTTCCAGAGCTGAACCAAATAATAATTTATCATGTGAAAGTGATGTCCTATGTCGCTGCGCACTATAAAGTTCTACAGCATTTTGCCCATGAATCAACCAGTCAACCGGTGCCACATTCACAGCCTCAGCACAGTTGAACCCACAATTAAATCCTGCATGATATGCTCTGGGAAAGGTAAGAACAAACTCCCTGGAATTTTGGATCACTCGATACACAGGCACTCCTTCAGATTTGAGTACTGAAGGAGATAATTGAGTGACCTGTTGCAAAAAAAAAAGTCATAAGATTTGACAGAAAGTTTGCAAGTACACCAGTTGACCACATCAAAGTAGAAAGCTAGAACATATAGCACTAGAGATGTCTATTTAACTCACAGGACCAGGGCTTCAGGCGGACCCACCCCGAACAGTGTGTATAATAGGGGAGGGAGCAGGGAGAGAACTCTTCATTAGCTAACAAGGAGTACATTACCCGTCCCCGGCCCAATCCCCACCCCACTTTTATATATAAATATGAGTATATCTATATAAAGGTTGAAGACTGGTAAATATTGAAATTTGAATTTTTAGAAATTATGCAAAACAATATACTATATTTTTCCTTATGAAATACTACTAGATTTATTGGGATGTTTTACCCTTTCTTGAGTAGAAATTATATTGGAAAATGGAAGTTATCCATTAAAAAAATTCTTTGAAAGGATATTTTTTTTAAAAATATGGAAATAAAAACGGAAAAAAATTCCCCAAAGGGAATCTCCGTCCCGATCCCCATGAGAATAAATGAGGTAAGAGGCAGGACGGGGACTCATGATTCCCGCTATACAACATTGAAGTCACAGCAGGTGTCCCAAACCATCCAATGAATTGGACTAGGTATGTATAAGGTCCATTACTCTACTGTTGATGGAAAATATGTCCCGAGAATATGAACTATTTGAAAGACAATTTAATGATAACTATATGGATGTATCATTAAGACTGGACGATAACAAACCAACACTTCAACAACTTGCAACTAAGGTGAGATGTTTATGTTTATGTTTGTGGAGTTAATTCTAGTATGGTAAGAAAATAATAAATTGATCAAATTACCAATTCATGAAGTAAATCTGGCTGTTCCTCAAATAAATCAGGCAAATGTTTTTTCATTGCAGCTTCTAAAGAAGATGCGTGGCTTCCAGGAACTCCATACCATACTTTTGGATCGCCCCAGTGCACATAGTTTAAAGAGTAAAGGTGGTGGTCTTCAACATGCTGGAAAAAAATCACAACAAAAAACCTGGAATGACTTTTGAGAAGAAAATATTAAATTATTCATACAACATAGGTCAACATTTTCCGAGGCTCAAAAAACAACTGTACTAAATATCAATATCCATTTTATTACTAAAGAGAGAAAGATGCAATAGGTGATAAATATGCGAAAAGCTGTATGGCTTCCATCATGACCATACGTACTTCTATAACCTATAGATTTCTACTGGTGTCAAAGATATGAAATAACTACAAGGCATTAATTTTTCAGTGTCTTTGCTACTAAACAAGCTGATACAAAGACTAGGCTGTCATTGTCAATATTTAACAAATTATTGTCCATATTTAAAAGTTAATGGAAGAACAGATGGATATTAGGAATAAGATACCTAAAGGGAGAGGTGGTGGATGGCAATTTCTTTTGACAAGACATTTCACTCAACAAAAAGAAAACTGAAGATGAGAGGCCTCGGCTCTTCTTAAAAAAAGAAGATAAACTTACCCAACAAAATGACGAAAAGCACATTCCGACATAAAGCCATGGCACTAGAACTCCGGATATATCACTTTCCTCAAAGCACAGAACAGAACCTGGCAAGCGAGGGAGGTTATTAAGATTCCAACCTGACTTTACATACGGATCTGAACTTCCTTCAGTTACCAGGGATGAGGCCTTGGGAAAGCCACTGCTAAATGTTCCTGATTCTATATCAGCTCCATAGTAAACCTGTAATGTGGCATAATAAAACAGTGATTAGCATGCAAAAATAAAACAGTGTACTCACTGACGTGCAAACATTTAAGAAAGACAAAAACTAGTAAAAAAACAATATTTCTATACCTCAACCTCATCTGTAGATTTTTCAACTATCCGCCAGTATTCACCCTCTATATCCTCCACAGAAGGCTCCTGTCTCTTGCTAGATTCAATATCAAGATTTAAATCCTCTCGGCCCTGGTTAAGTCCGAAATAACATTCCTTAAAATAGTCTGCATATGCCTGAAAATCTTTGAGTGTGAAGTCTGACCCAGAATTGAATCCAAATTTTTCATCAGACTCGGAAGTAGCATTTGCTTCTACACCAAGATTGGAGATCCTAGCTGATGTACCAGCTTTGGAATGCTTCCTTCGCTTGCGTTTCCGGCCTCTACTTTTCTTTCTCATGGGCTCCCTGTTTTGTAGCAAATCGACTTGCTGAATACGAGTAGAAAACATGGCATTTTCCCATTTACATTTCTCCTTGAGAACACATGGTGGATTCCAAGAAGATGGAGGGACAATCCGGCATATACCATAAGATTCTGCTTGAGGACGAATCTTAGCTATGTATCCAAGTGTATCTTCAAATTCCTAGTGAATGTTAAAAGTGGATTAACAAGAGCGTAAAAGAGAAATACAAAGCTCAACCATAAATCATGCCCCAGATACAAACGCTAAAGAAATAATAATAAATAAATAAAAAGAAGAAAGAAGCATGTGAAATGTTTCTTCTAATAAAGGATATTACCTCAACAGTAGGATAAAATACAGGCGCTTCATCAATTAAAGGCCTGCATGCTTCATCCGGTTCCCATCTAGCTGAAATCTGCAACATGACGAAGAAGTTGCTGATAAATGGTACTTAAATTTTTTTGGACAAGATACACACACATCAATCATAATATATAAGTAAATTATATAAGAAAGAAAAATGTGACCCTGGAAGGAAAATACTACGCAAAACTACCTAGCCAAGGAACTGCACCAAGAAGCTCAGAAAC
Organism: Cucurbita moschata; assembly: GCF_002738365.1. Taxonomy (NCBI): domain Eukaryota; kingdom Viridiplantae; phylum Streptophyta; class Magnoliopsida; order Cucurbitales; family Cucurbitaceae; genus Cucurbita; species Cucurbita moschata. The sequence continues at coordinate 1,834,626 of NW_019268560.1, read as the reverse complement.
AACTCAACAATAAATGTAGCAAGGCTCTCAACAACAATTCAATGATTGCATAAGAACAAATAATTCTAGCCTCTGTCATAAAGAAGTGTCTAAGAAGAAGTGGAATAGAATGCTAATTAGAAGAGCCCCACATCGAGACAAATGAATAACTTGAAAAAAGATCAACTGGCCAAGAAGCTAGCAAACAGATGAGAGAAAAAGGGGTTCCTGAATCCCAGCATCTAAAGTGTGGCCAAGACCAATAAAGCAAAAATTGTAGTGTTAGCTTACCTCAGATTCTGTTCAAAGTAATTAAATCACTAATACCAACAAAACCGAAGGCACAGACTCCACCCACCAAAGGAAATGCATTTAAATTGGACATTGAGTGTACAGGTTATCGCTCTAATCCAAATCATGCATTCTCCACTTATTACTGAAGTTTTGTGGCTAATCAATTGCCACAGCATCTAAAAATGGTGCAAAAGTTATGTACCTTCTGATGCTGAGGACTTCCCAACCTCTCAGCAGTCTGGTTACTTTTATGACTGCTCTTAGAAGAATGATCCTGGAAAAAGAAAACTCCAGTGAGAAAGGATAATGTATTAATTCTTAAATATATGTCTAGCTTAGCACAACAAAACACGTGGACATCCAGAACAGAAATTAGCTCAAAAATTGAAAAACCATGAAATGGTAGAGAAAGGTAAAATAAATAAACAAAATAGTCACCCAATGAAAAATCGGTTGTTTTTGTATGCCCCTTTTTATTTTTATTTATTTATTATTATTATTTTGTAGTCTTTCATTTATTCTTAATGATTGGTTTCCATCAGGAAAATAATAATAACATTACTAATTAAACAAAAACGCATTCCTAGCGATAGGGCAGGGAAAGTATTACAGTGTGACAGATTAAACAAAAGGCCATCAATATTTCAAATAAAATGAATACAAGTCACAAAGTAAAAATAAAAGAAATGCAGCATAGCCAATCTAGTACAATCAGAAGAAAAGGAATAAGACCACAGAACTTTTTCTGAGAGCAAAAAACAAATAATTGGACCTTATGTACAGAAAACCAAAACCTACTAACCATCTAAATTAATAAGTTTCCTGATAACAGGTTCTTGAAGACAATCAAGTGAAATCATTTATAAGTTTGAAATTATCGAATACAGATCCCTATGAGATCATGACCCGACTTGGATTCCTAGTGAATAAATTGATAACTGAAAAAAAATATATGTTTATACTGCCCAGGGCTCAGGCTATCAAAAGAATATTCAAATCAGTCGTTACAAAAACATCACCAACAAGAAGTAAACCTATGATCACCAGGTAAACAAACAAAAGTCAGAATAAAATTCGAGAACAAAAGTTAAATGAGAAAAAACTACAAATTGTATTCTAGAATAGAAGGAGAAGAAGATCTGTGCAATCAAAAGGTCAGATGCTAATAGCGTACATTTACGATGCTTATTTACCAAAACAACAAGGATAAATTTCCATCACACATTCAATATCAAAAGAAGAAATCACAAATCTCACCCCTTTTGCCTCAGAATCTGCTCTCGATTTAATCTGGTCCATAGGCTGCAATAACGAGAAAACCTAATTCATCAACCACACATGCAAATTAAAACTCGTATGCAAAACCATGAAAATCTGCGAAATAATAAGAGAAAAGAAGGTCTGCATGTGCCTAATTAAGCTATCTGCAGCAATCACATATCATATTCACGACAGAAGTTAATAAATCTAGTGATTACCCTCGATTCAAGAGAGCTACAAACGGAAAAGCATTCCGGGAAGGAATATATGTCGACTGTCTCAACCAAAAGCTTCAATGGATGCAAATGGGTTGATTTACAAACTCACACCCTCAAGAATTACGAGTGAATTCGAAGAACAATCGGAGAAAAGAAAACCCAAATGATAATCAATTGCATGCGTTCATCGAAACCCAGTTTCCAAAATTCCAAAAGATTACCCAGAATATTGACATCAAATGGTTGATAATATTATTAAATACAAATTTTGACCCAGTAAAAGGAGATTGTTCGGTTAGGAAGAAACGGACAATCAGAACGATTTCATTAGTATACATGGAAGGAAAAGGAAACCCCCCATCATATAAAAAAAAAAAAAAAAACGAAAAGAAAGGAAAGCATAGGTTAAACGCAATCCATTGTTTGCACAGGAAGCTTGAATTGAAAAACGAAAAAAGAAACAGAAATAAACAGAAACGGAATAAATAAACAAAAAGTTAAAAAAGAGAAGAAAAACAAATGGGTACCTCAATAAGGGTAAAGCCTTAAAGGGGCTGAGGTTGAATTGAACCCCAAACCGAAACCAAAACCGAAACCGCACCCGCAATCCTTCTTCTCTCTCCTCTAAAGTTAATTACGAAAAAACGTAATATGGAATAGTAATAAGAACAGATAATGAGAGAATTAATGGCGGAAGGAGCAAGTAAATAAGGCAGGAGGAAGAATAAATGGGAGGTAGTTTCCAGAATGGATCGCTTGTTTGAGAATTCTGATATGAAAGGGAAAAAAAATAACAGAGAAACAAAAAGGGAAGATAAGGGCCTGACAGAATCAAAGGTTAAAGAAAGAAAAAATCACAGAGAGAGAGAGAGAAAGAGAGAGAAAGAAAACCCGCTAAAAGCACGCGGTTTAACGGAAAGCGGTGAAATCGAAACCAGCCAAGAACTGAAACGAGGCTGATTTTTGATGCGGCTCGTTGGAGCTCGTGATTCTGCGCCCCAATTCACTTCAATCCAATCCAATCCAATCCAAATTCAATTCAACCTAATTCAATGCAATTCAATCTAATTCAAAAAGAGTTTTCAAGTATGGTTTACCGATTCAATGGTCGGTGTTACAGCGGTGATATGTATCGTACAATGTACTCAGAAGCCTTGGATTGCAATTCAAGCAATTCGATCAGAAGAAGAGAGAGATAAAGAAGAAGGAGAAAGCATCTCTGCTTCAATTCACGGATCGAATACAAAACCTTCGAATCCCCTCTTTTTCGTTCTTATTCCCTTCTTTCTTCAAAAATCCTTCCCTTTTCCCCCGATTTCAAAATATTTATTTTAGGAATGTTTTTTTTTCTTTTCTTTTTTATAAATTAATCTTATTATAAACACCTTTTTAAAACTTTAAAATATAAAATTAAAAACAAAATTACCATCCCACCCTTAATTTTATTTTAAATTATTATTTTTGCGATAAATTTTTTAGAAATTATGTATATATTTACCTCCTCATATTTAAATTTTTAATTTTGTGTTTATTGAAACTATTTTAACTACCTTTAAAAATTAGTCGATTTAACTTACTTAATTGTCCCGTCACAGTACGTGAGTAATAATTAATATAATAAATTAATAATAAAGATTTTTCCCACATTAAATTCTAATATAATTACAAATTTTAATATTTAGAGAATAAATAGAGGCCATGAAAATTAATAAAATTAATGTTTAATTTTGAAAATAAAATATTATTTGAAGATAAAATATTTTGAATTTGATATTTATGGATTTTCCTGAATTATCTTTTTTTTTTAATCAAAATTGAAAATTGATTTTTTTTAATTATCCATTGTAATTTTGTTTTGTTATGAAAATTTGAAAATTTTGACTTTGACCTAAATGGTTGAAATCCATCCTTTACTTCAATTTTCAACCAACGTGGAGACCAAGTTTTCTCTTTAATATTTTTTTTTTTAAATTTAAATTTCGAACGATAATAATTTTTAATTAATAGATTTTCTAATAACGTGAACACGAATAAAAGACGGATAACTGATTCGAATGAGAGTAGTCAAGCTTAAATGAAATGAAAGTTACTATATGTATCAATAAGGTGCACATTTTTTTTCGGTGGCTCAATCATAGAAACTTCATTCTTAAGGAGGGGTATGCGAGTCCTTATTTGAATCTCGAGCATGGGTCATCACAATTAATCCTAAAAATTTTGAAGATTATTTCTATGTTGTAATATAAGGTTTTGATGTATATTTCATGAAAACATTGTGTAATCGAGCTTCGACCTTTTTATTTTCATTTTAATAAGTAGGGTGTTCAAATTCGATGACCTGAAAAACTCGATCAACCCAATCGAACTTGTACGGTTCCGATTGGGTTATGTAGGCTTAGGTTCAAATATATAAAAATTTTATGGATTAAGTTGGTCCATGAATTCTCGTGAAACTAAATTAATTTTAAAATATATATGTTTGCTTACCATATAATTATATATACATATATATATATATATATATATTTTAATTTAGTCTCTATTTTTTAAAAGTAAAAAATTAATTTATTAAAATATTTTTCAATTATTCTTAACAATTTAGGATAAACTTACATCGTAGAAACCTTAAATAAAATAATAATTATATATGTAATAATTTTTCTAACTATTTTAGTTTTTTTTTTTTTTTTTTTTTTTTTAGG
>NW_019268560.1:1786462-1829730 GCF_002738365.1 Cucurbita moschata | reverse complement strand
TTTTTTTTTTTTTTTTTTTTTTTTTTTTTTTTAGGTAATAATTTTTATTAAAATAATTTTGAATTGATTTTAAATGAAATAAAATAAAAATGTTATATATGTTATTGATATAATTATTAATTTGTCACATTGAGCAGGTATTTTTAAAGTTATTTTCAAATTGATATGGTTTTAATTTTATTAATTTATTATTTTGCCCACGCCAAAATTATATTATTACGTTAAATTAATAAAAATATTTTTAAACTTTATATTTTTGTCTAAAAATACCTCTAAATTTTCAATAATACCCTTAAACTTTAAAAAAAAATTAAAAAATAGTTCGATGAAAATAATTAATATTTTATTTCAAAAATACCCTTAAACTTTAAAAAGTTTTTTCGGTATACATGTTCTATGAAAAGAAATAAAGTAAAAAAAATGATTATATTTGAAATCGTAGATTTTTGTTGACATTTGCAAAGAATAAATTGCATATATTCCTAATTATACGTATAATTATATAGGGTCAATCTTAAATATGAGCGGATAAGTATATATATTTTGATTTTATTGTCGTTGAAATTAGCGTGACAGAACGGTAAATTTAACATTTTAAATGTATGAATAAACTCAAATGCATTATTAAAGCAAACGGAATTGTATAATATTTGTGGGTTCATATTCTAATGAGCACAAAATGATCGATTTATGTTCTAACGGTAAAAAAATTTACAAATTCAAAACAAAGTAAAACAAAAAAAAGTAATGTAATTTGAAAAGAATCCCTACCATATTTGACGACAAGTCAATAAGAGAAAAGTAACCTCGAGATAGAAGGTAGTTGAGGAAAAATCGGAAAACGCCATTTATGAGAACTTTATTCCCTCAACTTGCGCAAAAATAAACACGGAATCCTCCCCTCCCTTATCTCCTAAACCGACGTCATTTGTCAGAACTTTACTCTCTCAATTCGCGCACACAGTAAACATGAAATCCTCCCTCCCTGATCTCCTAAACCGACGTCATTTGTGAGAACTTTACTCTCTTAACTCACGCACACAGTAAACACGAAACCCTCCCTCCTAAACCAGTAGTTTAATACTGAGAACTTTATTCCCTCAAACCACGCAATAATAAACACGGAATCCTTCCTCCTTGATCTCCTAAACCGACGTCATTTTGTGAGAACTTTACTCACTCAACTCGCGCACACAGTAAACACGAAACCCTCCCTCCTAAACCAGTAGCTTAATACTGAGAACTTTACTCCCTCAAACCATGCAATAATAAACACGAAATCCTCCCTCCCTGATCTCCTAAACCAGTAGTTTAATTATGAGAACTTTACTCGCTCAACTCGCGCACACAATAAACACGAAAACCCTCCCTCCCTAATCTCCTAAACCGACGTCATTTGTGATAACTTTACTCCCTCAATCCGCGCAACAATAAACACGGAATCCTCCCTCCCCAACTTCACGTCATTCGTGAGAACTTTACTCACTCAACCAGCACAACAACAAACACGAGATCCTCCCTCCCTAACTCCAAAATCAGTAGTTTAATTCATGGTCGTTGTACACGTGCGTTAGGCGAGTATTTGTCCTTAGCTTCCTTATTTAGCTATCTACCAACTATACAAGTTTGGAGTAAACGAAAATAAAAATTAATCACTATCGGTACCTAAAAAGTCCGAGGAAAATCATAATTTTTTTCCCCATAAAATATATATTGGGCCTGAAAATACAAAAGCCCAAGAAATAAACATCAGCCCAATAAATCGATATTGGGCCTGGAAACACAAAGCCCAATAAATAAACCTCGGCCCACCAATTTTATTTATTTTTTTTTTTAATTTTAAGATATTTTTTTAGATAAAGGGTAAAATTAAAATAAAAATATATTATTTAAACTAATTTTAGCTTTAGATCCTAATGAACTCGAAAAGATCGATTTATGTCGTTGATTTAAAGGTACCGAAGGTAGAAAATATATACAAATTTGAAACGAAATAGAACAGAGGAGCAATGTAATTAGAGAAGAAACGTTACCATATTTGATGACAGGTCAATAGAAGTAAAGTAACCTCAAGATAGAAGGTAGTTGAGGAAAAATCAGAAGACGTCATTTTTTAGAACGTTACTCCCTCAACCCGCGCAACAATGAACACGAAATACTCACTCCCTGATCTCCTAAATCAACGTCATTTTGTGAGAACTTTACTCCCTCAACTTGCGCAACAATAAACACGAAATCCTCCCTCCCCGATCTCCTAAATCAGTAGTTTAATTACGAGAACTTTACTCCCTCAAACCTCGCAATAATAAACACGGAATCCTCCCTCCCTAATCTCCTAAACCGACGTCATTTGTGAGAACTTTATTTCCTCAACCAGCACAACAATAAACACAAAATCCTCCCTCTCGAGAACTTCACTCCTCAACCGCGCAACAATAAATACGAAATTCTCCCTCTCCGAGAACACAAAAGCCCAAAAAGGAAAATACACAATTTTTTCCCCATAAAATATATATTGGGCCTGAAAGCACAAAAGCCCAAGAAATAAACCTCAGCCCAACAATTTATATTGGGCCTGGAAACACAAAAGCCCAATAAATAAACCACGGCCCAACAATTTGATATTTTTTGGCACACGGGAGTTCGGACTGAAAGAAATGAAATTAAACCAACCAAACGCAACAATAGTAATGGAGATGGCGACGGAAGGGCGAATGCAGCGAAACGCTGCGTTTTGAAGCAGATCGGCTATGGCGAAGCGATGGAAGGTCTCGGTTTGTGTAGCAGCTTGATAATGGAGATGGAGCTGATGAGAAGAAGAAGACAGAGGCCAACGAAGGAGGCGATGAGCGCACCGGCGCCATGGTCGCAGTAGGCGGAGAATTTGTCGCAGATCTTGTTCCATCTAGCGTGCTTATTTCCGTTCTTTCCAAGCGCCGCCATGAAAGTCGCTGCGCCGTCGCCTGCCGATGCAAGAGCCACCGTCGTCTGCCGCCATTTTGATAGATCGGTGAGTTAAAATGTTATTGGTGTTGTAGATATAGGAATTTTGAAATTAGGATGGGGATTAGGCATGAAGATGTATTTACCATGTCTAGAATGGCGATAATGGGAAGACGGAAGCCATGGAAGCGGTAATCGGGTCCGAAGATGTCTAGGGCTATCATCAACCAGTTGTGTAGAGTGGCCACTCCATTTGCTACGACGAAGAATCTGCGACAAGTACGTACATCTCATTTTATGTATATAAATTACTTTTATTATTATTTTCTTCATTAGAATTAATATTGATTTTTGCTAAATCGTATTTATAGTTAATTAAATATTAGTTAAATAGCAAATTTAGTCTATTCATTAAATTTCATAAGCTTTTATTAGTCCAAAGGTATTATTATGGAGATAGTGTTTTAGTTAAATGCTAAATTAATAACAATACCATTAAATTTTATACTTATCTTAAAAACAAATACTCTTTAACTTTTAAATCTTTTAATAATACTTTTAATTTTTTTTTAAAAAAATCTAAAATAAAAATATTTTTAATAGTTAGTTTGGAATGAAAATAGTTACTATTTTATTTTAAAATAGTCTACCTTAATTTTTTTTTTTAATTTTGAAATTTTAAAAATAGCATTAACCTCTTAGATTATTTGATAAAAACTGTCTATCGACATCTCTTAGATTATTTGATAAAAACTGTCTATCGACATCTCTTAGATTATTTGATAAAAACTGTCTATCAACATCTTAGATTATCTGATAAAAATCTATCGACATCTTAGATTATCTGATAAAAATCTATCGACATCTTAGATCATCTAATAAAAACTTTCTATCGACATCTCTTAGATTATCCTATAAAAATTGTCTTAGATTATCCGATAAAAACTATCTACCTCTCTTAGATTATCTGATAAAAACTATCTATTGACATCTCTTAGATTATCTGATAAAAACTATCTACCTCTCTCAGATTATCTGATAAAAACTATCTATTGACATCTCTTAGATTATCTGATAAAAACTGTCTATCTATTCTTAGATTATCTAAGAAAGTTTTTTAAAAAGGTTTAAAATATTAATGAAACATTTAAAAAAATTAATTGTATTTTTTAAACTTTAAAAGAGTATTTTTATTAATTGTATTTTTTTTTTTACTCGGTTGTTTAAATATATTTTTATTAATTTAACTTATTTATATTATTTGCTTAATTTGGTGGGATTTATACCTTTAGCCTTTTGAAAAATGGGATAAAATTAGACTATTAATTACTACTAAAAATAATAGTTTTTTAATTTGCAAAAAAGTGTAATGATTTAGTTCCTACTGTGTAGAATCTTTGGAACTAAATGTATTTAGTACTAAGAATAAATGGTTATTCATGAAAGATCAAATACTTTACCTTAAAATGAAATTTTCACAATATGAACAAATATAAACTTTACTGTTATAAATTTTAGATTACAAGAATTAAATTATCCCAAATTAAATCTTAGTTCCTGAATTATTTCAAAAAAAAGATACAAGAATTAAATTATTATATACTCAACTTTAAAAACTAAACTTTACCACATTCATCATCTAAAAAACATCAATAATCATGAGAGAAGCAAGAGTCACAAAAGTGAATAGAAAAGAGGTTAGTAAGTTTGTTGAGCTGCAAGTTTTTTCTAAGCTTCACGTATTTTATTGGCCCTTCGAATTAAAAGATCCATTAATTCAATTCACGGATTATAAATGGATTCTTTTTTGAATTTTTACTAGAAATAGGAAAACGATAGATGGGTTTTATCATAGAACTCATTCTGCTAATGGGTTTTATCATTACTTTGGTTACTCTAGCAACTTGACCGCTTCTCTATAATACTAGTTGTTGCTTCATTGGATTTACTTTATTGATTGCTTCACGATTCTAGTTTTACCGTATAGAGTCTGGTCACACACGACATGATTTGGTTATTAAGTCTAGAAATGGTTAAAAAGGGGTAAAACCACAAAAATCATTGAAGAAAAACAAAACAGAGGCACAATTTAAGAAGCTTACATAAACGCAGGAGTGTGCTGAAACCTCGCAGATATAGTGGCAGTGAGTGGAGCAGTTCCAACGGTGGCAACAACAACAGATTTGGACTCCTTATTAAGAGCCATCACAAGGGTTGCTGAGGCAGTGGCGAAAGAAGCCACCAATCTGACCAAAACAAGCCCCCATCGCCACTTCCTCGTCGGCGGCGATGCCACTGCAAGATGGTTGTACTCACCAACCTCTGCTTTTGCTGCTGCTGCTGCTGCTGCTTCGGACTGTAAAGAAGCCATGGATAATGGACAAACAACAAAATTCAGCGTCTTGGATCTGTTTCTTACTCGGATGAGGTACTTATAACCACTCAGATTTAGCTGAACTTTGTTGAGTTTGAGAAGTAAACGAGTTATTTCTTTGGATGGTATGACTGCTACTGCCTTGTTTGTTCCTAATGTGATGCTTTTTGGTGGTCTGCTTAGTACAACCATTGTATCTACCTTGCCTATTTCCTTACCACATTACACCTAACCCATCACCTTTTTCCTCCTCTTTCAAAGCTCGGTTTGTTGGAACTATCCTCCTCTTTCAAAGCTCGGTTTGTTGGAACTAAAATTTAATGGTTGGATCTACAACGAGTTTGAGATAGAGTTTCTTGTTGTAATGCGACTTAAGTCTCACATTTGTTAAGAAATTACGAGATTGTGATCATGAGTATATAAGTATGGGATAATAATTTGTTCGTATGAGACCTTTTTTTTTTTGATGAAACCCAAAATAAAGTTGTGAAAATGAATGTCGGAAGTAGATAGTATATAACATAGTGGAGATATGTGGTGGATTTATTGTCCTTTTTAAAGCTTTTCTTCTTCTACTTAAGTTATTTGTTTTCTCATGCTAACTACTCATACGTCGATGAACATCTTATCCATTTTTTTGGGAAATATTTTTCCTTTAGAATCTTAATCCATCCGAGCTTTGTATGTAAACCGCTGCACATTAAAATGATTTTGAATGATTAAATGTGTGTTCTAGAGTGACTTTAAATACGAAAAAAAAGTAATTTTAATCAATTTAAAATACTCCCAAACTTACCTTTAAATTAAGTTGGAAATGACTTCAATCCTTTGACCAAAAGTCTTTCCACTTTTTTTCCATTAGTTGCCATAAGCAAAGAAGAAAATCTACATGCCCCAACCCGAAAACTAAATAAACAAATAAATCAAGTAGAAAGGAAGGGTTGAAATGAAGAAATTATTTAGAAATACGGTCGCGATGTGAGTGACAGTTTTATACTGTTGGATGTATGAGAGACCCGATAAAAGTGAGTGACAGTTTTATACTGTTGGATGTATGAGAGACCCGATAAAAGTGAAGTGCAAATTTTTTAATCTACATTCAAACATTATTAAACAACAGCCATATTGGAATAACTTCATTCGATAATATATGAAGTCACTAACATTCCCAACACGAAACAATCCTAACTAGCTACAAAGACTGTTTTAGTACTTTACTGATTAAGTGAAAGGTTATTGATTAACGGAGGTCTATAGAGAGGCATCAAACTTCCCTGTATATATTGTACACCTTTGTGTCTTGCTATCAAACTTCACTGTATATATTGTACACCTTTGTGTCTTGCTATTTAGATGGATGTGCATAAAGAAGGGACGGGACATCTCTCTCCTTTTTGGGGGGTGAATCGAGAGGTAATAAGTTACAGCGGCACCTCACGAACTTCTTAGAGAGGCAATACCATCCTATAGGCAGGTATTTTCGAGTGGATGCACGGACACACGTCTTTTATTCATATTCCTGCGCAGTTAAGAGCCTCTTCCTAAATCTTATTCATATTCTAGAAATTGTAGAGTTCTTCTCAAACCACACTCCACAAAAGTAGCACAAAAAACGGGAAAAATCATTAGAAGACATACACATCCGGTAGCACATCATATTTAAGATTTAGTATTCAAATTCAACCCTTAAGAGTAAAGACTATCCCCACAGGTCGAACGGGCCAATTTAACCTGATTTGTCCTCACTCACACACTTTGTAAGAAAGTTTCTAGAAGGTCACTCAATATAAAATTGCTGCTCTAAGCTAAATTTGTATAACTTTTTGGAGTTGTTATGATTGAGCTATCTAAAAGGTAAATGCACGCCCCTTCTTGTTATTATTAGTAATTTCAATCATTATATCTTTAGAATCACTTTTATTCAGATGTAGTCTCTATTTATTCATGTACCTTTCGCCACCTTTATACCAAACACTTGACAAGACGACTCCAAATAAAATAAAGTATGCCTAGGGCTTACGTTAACGAGCCCGTCTAGTGAGTCATGCCCATGTGAGTGAACCGTGTGTAAGAAATACTATACATCTAACCCTATCCAGAAAAAGAAAAAAAAAATAGAGTCTAAAAAAACATCTAATAAATATGAGGTCCACCGTATGAAAACATTTTTCGATCCCAACCGTGATGTTTAACCTTTTTCAAGTAAAAGTAAAGGATTCATGAACGCTTCACGTGCTCCGGTGAGAAGGCCACGGAAAGCAAGTCATTATTAGATAGTTTTTCCACATTTTCGGTTGTAGGATAGTATTGTCGTGTTTCAACTTTCAGATTCCGATTACGCGGTTGCTAAACCTAACTTGATGTGTCGATCTATAACCATTCGTAGAATAATTTAACATATTTTTATAGCTAATTTTGAAAAAACGAACGATAAATCTAAGTAAATTTTAACCCGATAACCTTCCGAAGCTGCCATTGGCTAAATAAAACACAACGTTTCCAAATAAATAAAAAAAGAGAATTTTTTTTTAAAAAAGGAATGAAATAAGAAGCTAAAACGTATTTGTCAACAATGGATAGTGACATTTTTTGCAAGAGATAAGAAGAAGAGCTCACTCTTACAGCTCGACAAGAATGGCGACTGGTTCCAAATCTCTCCAAGCTTTTCTCCGTCGCCGTCGTTTACTCTCCGCCGTCGTACTCTTCCTTTTCACTTGCTTCTTTCGTCTAACTGCATCTCTCCCGTTCGCCGCCGGCGAGCAGAGAGAAAACTCGGCCGTCGGATATGGATACCGAGTTAGATCGGGGCGTGTTGACCCTACCGGAAAGTCGTTGACCGCCGATCTTGACCTGATCGACAAATCCTCGGTGTATGGACCTGACGTTGAGAGACTTAGCCTCCAAGCCAGGTGAATTTCTTCTGCTTCTTTTATTTATTTATAAATATAAAATATTCTCAGCACTTTTATAAAATTATTTAAAAATATATATAATTTTTCATTAATTATAAATATGATTTTTTAATATTTAAACTTTCAAATTTATATTTAATATTTTCAAAAATGTATCTACATTTTTTATTTTTAATTTCGTAAATACATATTTAAATATTTTTAATATTTTATTAGATATAAAATTAAATTGTATATATAATTTTAGAAATAAGAATTATTTTTAAATTTTAAAGAATGTGAGTATATTTTAGTTTTTTTTTTTTTTAAATAGTTTAAGGGAAAAAATAATTAATGGTAAAATAAATAAATAAAATATGTTATTGCAGTTTTGAAACCAAAGATCGGCTGAGAGTGCGAATAACAGACTCAAATCGGGAACGATGGGAAGTACCGGACGAGATAATTCCCCGTCGATCGAACTCCCGTATCCGCTCCCTGCCGGAAAGAGACGTCGGCTCACCGGAAACCTCTGTCATCTCCGATCCGGCTTCCGATCTCATTTTCAGCCTCCATGACACCGCACCGTTCGGCTTTTCCGTGCACCGGCGATCATCTGGCGATGTCCTCTTCGACACATCGCCTAATTTCTCCGATTCGGAGACTTTTCTTGTCTTCAAGGACCAATACATTCAACTATCCTCTTCGCTTCCCAAGGACAGATCGTCTTTGTTTGGCATTGGCGAGCAAACCAGGAAGTCGTTCAAGCTCGTGCCGGATAAAAGTAAAACTTTGACGCTTTGGAACGCCGATATCGGTAGTGTTAATACTGACGTGAACCTCTACGGTGCTCATCCCTTCTACATTGACGTCCGGTCGCCGTCTCGCGATGGTAAAGTTGCGGCAGGGACGACGCATGGAGTTCTGTTACTGAACAGTAATGGTATGGATATTATATACACTGGAGATAGGATTAGCTACAAGGCTATTGGTGGAATCATTGATTTATACTTCTTTGCGGGTCCGTCACCGATATCAGTGATAGATCAGTATACGGAGCTTATTGGGCGGCCTGCACCCGTGCCTTATTGGTCGTTCGGTAAGTCTTCCTATTGTCTCGATATTTATGTCTGTGAGATTATTTTGAGATTTCATCTACAGCAACAGTTAGTGTTTGCAATTGCATGGTTCTTTTGAATTTGTGTATCAAACCGATAAGTTCAATTTAATAGATTGGAAGATTTCAAGGATTGGTGACACTCCAATCACTTTATGAAAAAGAAAGCACGTTCTATTCATTTGAACTCTAATGCAATATTACAGTAACAAGTAATTAACAAATCGTTCTTGTCTGAAGGTTTTCACCAATGTCGTTATGGCTACAAGAATGTTTCTGATATTGAGACTGTAGTTGCTCGTTATGCCAAAGCCGGCATACCTCTTGAAGTTATGTGGACAGACATTGATTACATGGATGGGTATAAGGACTTCACTTTTGATCCCATCAATTTTCCCGTGGAGAAAATGAAGAACTTTGTTGATAATCTTCATCAAAATGGACAAAAATATGTGCTCATCTTGGATCCCGGTGTGTTTTTAGCAGTGCAATCGTTATCATTTATTGTTTATGTTCATGTATTTTCTTATACTGTTTATGTTCTGCAGGTATTAGTACAAACAAGACATATGGAACATACATCCGAGGGATAGAAGCTGATATCTTTATAAAATATGACGGGGTTCCATACTTGGGTGAGGTTTGGCCTGGACCTGTTTACTTCCCTGATTTTCTTCATCCAAACAGTGAGATTTTCTGGGGTGATGAGATTAAATTACTTCGAGATATTGTTCCGTTTGATGGTCTTTGGATTGATATGAATGAGATATCAAATTTTATAACCTCTTCAACCAGCTCATTTTCTAATCTTGATAACCCTCCTTACAAGATTAACAATGCTGGAGTCCAACGTCCAATTAACAATAGGACTGTGCCAGCATCAAGTCTTCATTTTGGTAACTTGACAGAGTATAATACTCATAACTTATATGGTTTCTTGGAGTCAAAGGCTACTCATGCCTCATTAGTAAAAGTAACGGGCAAAAGACCATTTGTTCTGTCAAGATCAACTTTTGTAGGCTCTGGGAAGTACACAGCACATTGGACTGGAGATAATGCTGCGACTTGGAATGATTTAGGTTACACAATTCCATCCATTTTGAACTTTGGACTCTTTGGAATTCCAATGGTTGGTGCTGACATATGTGGATTTTCTGGAGATACGACGGAAGAGCTTTGCCGACGTTGGATTCAGGTGCGAAGTTCTCCATACAATTCACTGTAATCAAAACTCTTAGGAATTATGAATCTCCACAGTGGTATGATATTGGCCACTTTGAGCATAAGCTCTCGTGGCTTTGCTTTAGGCTTCCCCAAAGGGCCTCATACCAACGGAGATTGTGTTCCTTAGTTATAAACCCATGATTATTCCCTAAATTAGCCAATGTGGGACTCCCTCCCAACAATCTTTAACAATCCTCCCCTCGAACAAAGTGCACTATAGAGCCTCCCCCGAGGCCTATGGAGCCCTCGAACAACCTCTCCTTAATCGAGGCTTGACTCTTTCTTTGGAGTTCTCGAACAAAGTACACCCTTTGTTCGACACTTGAGTCACTTTTGAGTACACTTTCGAGGCTCACAGTTTCTTTGTTTGACATTTGAAGATTTTATTGGCATATGGCTAAGTTAAGGGCATGACTCTGATACCATGTTAGGAATCACGACTCTCCATAATGGTATGATATTGTCCACTTTGAGCATAAACTCTCATGGCTTTGTTTTGGGCTTCCCCAAAAGGTCTCATACCAACGGAGATTGTGTTACTTAGTTATAACTCATGATCATTCCCTAAATTAGCTAACGTGGGACTCCCTCCCAACGATCCTCAACAAAAACTTGTTTAACTTTTGCAGTTAGGTGCATTTTACCCATTTGCTAGAGATCATTCTGACAAAGGATCCATTCGTCAAGAGCTTTATCTTTGGGATACGGTTGCTGCATCAGCCAGGAAGGTGCTTGCACTTCGTTATAGCTTACTTCCTTACATCTACACTTTGATGTATGAGGCACACAAAAAGGGGACACCAATTGCACGCCCTCTCTTCTTCTCATTCCCTCAGGATATCAGGACCTATGAAATCAACTCCCAGTTTCTACTTGGAGCAGGTGTATTGATTTCTCCAGTTCTGAAGGAGGGAGCTATTTCTGTTGATGCATATTTTCCTGCAGGAAACTGGTTTAGCCTCTTTAACTATTCTGAGTCAGTGGCTATAAAGTCAGGGCAGCAAATCACTCTAGACGCACCTGCTGATCATATAAATGTGCACGTCAGGGAAGGAAACATATTAGCATTACACGGAGAGGCGACGACAACACAAGCAGCTCGAAAGACAGAGTTCAAGCTTTTGGTAGTCGTCAGCAATGGTCAAAGCAGCTCTGGAGAGGTGTTCTTGGATGATGGAGAAGAGATGGAAATGGGAGAAGAGGGAGGTAATTGGAGTCTGGTAAGATTTTACAGTGAAGCAGTTGGGAGTAAGTTACTGATCAAATCTCAGGTTATAAATGGAGGATTTGCTTTGAGCCAGAAGATGATCATTGACAAGGTGACCATTGTAGGCTTTGAAAGGCCTAAGAACATGGGTGACCTTGGTTTAGATATAAGCAAGGGCGCAAACTTGAATGGTAATTCAGGCATCAGAATAACGTATGAGTACTCTGCCAAGTTTGTTAATGTCCAGATCTCGGGCTTGTCCATTCCTATATGTGAGGGATTCGTAATGGAGTTGTCATCATTAAATTGAGTGTCCCATCATCTAATAGCACGTCTTCCTAAATAAAAGAATCATCCTTTGTCGATGACATTTTAGGTATTTCACATGTAATACTAATAGTATTAGTTTCTACAAGTACTTAAATATCAATATCTACTTCTATTATGGATCACTGAGTCGGTATTAGTGGTTCGACATTCACCGTTGAGGGTTGGCCTTATAGGACTCTCTTCTGCCTTTGCACTTGAGGACCCATCTCCGTCCAAGACATAATTGCAATATCTACCGGAATAAAGTTAACAACTCATCAAGGTCCAACCCAAATTGAGCAAAGGCGGCCCCTTTGATTTGGTAATGGGGCAACTCGAGCTACTTACTCCTATTAATTCTCCTTCACTCTGGAACCTCAAAACGACCTTCTTGTCGAACCTCTTTGTGTTTGTATCAAATTTGATACTTCCCTTATTTCACACAAAATTATCTCTTTTTCTTATAATGATAAATTAACTTTGTGATTTACAACCGTGACAAAATAATTCAAAAAGTTTATGGCACAATTTTTTAATTAATTAAATTTATTTATTATCGAATTGATACCGAGATGAACAAATGATATGGTTTGAATTTTTTTTACGAATAAACTTAGTTAAACTTAGTAAGATCTCATCCAAAAAATCTATAAGTTTACAATTGATCTTTAATAATTATGCATATCTATATATATATATATATTTATTAGAATATTAAAAATGCGGCTTATCCTAAACCTCGGTACCAAATATATAAATTTTCATAATTTTAATTAGGTTAAAATATCATTTGGTTGATTTCTTTTTTAAAATTCTCTATTATTTATGAGACATTTCATTGTAAAATTTGAAAATATATTCCTAAAGTATATTTGTTTTACATGAAAGTTATTATTATTTAACAAATTCGATAATTTAAGAATAATTTTAAGATTTATTAAAAATATAAAAACCAAATTAAATATTTAAAGTATATTGGCTAAGTCTAGTAAATTTTAACTTTTTTTTTAATATTTTAATTATCATTATTTTATTTTTTTTAAAAAAAATATTCGTTAACTATTAACAAAATTGGCAGATGTTAAGGATGGTCTATCAAAAAAAAAAAAAAAAAAATCCAAAAAATCCAATACAATTATACGTTTTTAATTTATGATACAGTTATATATACGTATATTTAATTTAATTTAATTTAATTTCAGAGTTATTATTTTATTATTTATTATTCAATTACTCCTTAAAATTAATTTTTAGCTATTTAAAATATATTAAAATTAAAAGGTAAATCTTAATTAAATATTTAAAAATAATCAAATATACAGATATTTTAGGAGTTGTTACTTTTATTAAAAATAAAAATTTAAAATAGCCCAAATCGTATAAATGATCGAAATATAGCCCTAATTATAGATTGATTTTATTATTTATCTAGATGGTTTAAATTACCAAAATTTACCACTCCAAAATTTACCACTCCAAAAATTTACCAACGGAAAAGGAATATTGAAAGGAGAAAAAGAAAATGGGGGCTTTGGTAACGTTGAAATGACATTTTGCCCAATTTACCAACGAAAGAACGCCCCAACTTCCGATCAAACAATCAGTTCAGATCAGCTACCTTCCTTCCATCTTCATCTTCCATTAATGCCGTTTCTGAGCTAGCATTCTGGAGGATCAATTTGCTTCTCTCCCACTCAATGGCCAAGCCCGAAAGGGCTGTTCTTGAACCACTCGGTGAGGAGTTCGATATATCCACTCATTTTCGTACTTCAATTAGATCTCTCGCCGTCTCCCCTCTCTCTGATTCCCAGACCCTAATTTTCGCCGGAACTAAATCTGGGGCACTTATTTTATTCTCTGCAACTCCGGAATCTTCAAGTTTTACCGCACTTGGTTCGGAAACAACCGGCTTGGATGCTGCTCCCAGAGTTGTCTCTTCATCGGAGGGGTTTTCACTTGTTAGGAGTGTTGCGGTTAGCGTTTCCTCAATTGTGTATTTGAATGTTCTTCGTGGAATTGATAAGGTTTTAGTACTTTGTTCCGATGGGTTTCTGTATATTGTTGATTCACTTCTTTTAGTGCCAGTAAAGAGGTTGACCGGTTTGAAAGGGGTTTCTTTGATTACGAAACGAATTAGGAGTAGTGAGTCTGAGTGTTCTAGCTTGTATGGGAGGGCGGATAGTAATTCTGGATTAGGGAGCCCACGTCAAAGGCTTTTGCAGAGTCTGGGAAGTGGAATACGAACAAATGGCTTGAAAATCAAGGAGTCAGAATGGCCGCAGGAAGAAAGTAATTGCGTTTTTGCAGCTCTAGTTGGTAAAAGGTTGATTTTATTTGAAGTTGTTTTAGGTCGTCGAACTGGTAGAAACGAGCGAGGTGTTAATGATGCCAATGAGTCTCTTCTAATTTTGAAAGAGTTACAGTGTACTGAAGGAGTTTCAACAATGGTGTGGCTCAATGATTCAATAATCGTTGGAACGGCTAGTGGCTATTATCTCGTTTCATGTGTTACAGGAGCGAATAGTTTAATATTCAAATTACCAGAGTTATCGAGTCCTCCATGCCTTAAATTGTTGCAGAAAGAGTGGAAAGTGCTACTATTGATGGATAGAGTAGGCATCACTGTTAATGCGTACGGTCAACCCGTCGGTGGGAGTCTCGTGTTTCATGATCTTCCAAATTCTGTTGCTGAGATATCTTCGTATGTGGTTGTTGCAAGTAGTGGGCAGCTGAAGTTGTATCATAGGAATACTGGTAGTTGTATTCAAACTATTACTTTTAATGGAAACGGAATTGAGCCTTGCATTGTTGCAGACGAGGAAGATGGCAGTGGTGATGTTATTGCCGTTGCTGTGACTAACAAGGTATGCCCATTTATTAAGTCCAAGAAAATTTTATTTTGTCTTGCAATTTGAAGGCCTGCGATACAACATAGGGTAAGAAATTCACTAGATCAATAGATGTTTTAACTGTTTTACATAAAACAGATCAATTTGCAGATAAATATTGAGCTGTGCGATCGATCTTGTAGAATTAGAGAGTATATATATACTTTAGGTGAGCATTCCAATGATGAGATGAAATTAGAAAAGGAGGGAGAAAAACTATCCTATCCTAAGGAAATTAAAAAAAAAATGCACAGCGAAGATAGGCTATTTATAGCTGGAAACGTAGGTATAATATTTACAAATTTACACCAAGTGAGAGCCAAAGAAGATAAAAAATCAAAGAAGTTGTCCAGGCGGGTCTCTTTATCCTTGAAGATACAAGAGCTCCTGTTGTTTCTCTGTATTGAGGAAATAAAGTTTTTTATGGCAAGCCGGGACATTCGCTTTGTTGTGATGTATTTGGGGGGAGAGGCATAGTAGAATCTTCAAAGGGGTTGATTGAGAGTCTTTTGATGCTTGGTCCCTTGTAAGATTCAATGTTTCCCTTTGGGTGTCAGTGACGAATTCCTTCTATAATTATTGGGTAGGTCTTATTTTGCTTGATTGGAGTCCTTTTATGTAGGGTTGTTCCTTGTTGTGGGCTTTGTTCCCTTGGATTCTTTCATATTTTGGAAATAAAAGTTGAGTCTTTTTTTCCTAAAAAATGCTCCTGTTGTTCCAATTAGTAAAGTTGAGCCCAAGGATTTTCTTCTCCATCTTGAATGAACGACCAACCAAAACAGAGGCAAGCAAGGCAAGCGATTGCCTAGACAAAGTAGTGGACTAGCCAAAGGTAGTGAGGATCGGCTCCTTAAAGCCAAAGCGAAAGAGCAGTTAGAGAAAGAAAATGGGAAATGGAAAAGCAATTGACCTTTCATTTATGAATGAAAAATACAAAAGTATTATAGCTCAAAATTCGAAGAGTTGACAATGAACCCCTCAAACTGGAATTTATCCAATGTGAGGTTTAGACACAAGCTAGTTTTGACCCAGCACCTTGTTGAAGCTAAAAAATAAGTTCTCTTATCTCTTCCCACTCTATTTAGTGTCAAACAACCTCTGATATTTTCCACTCATAACTCACAAAATATGGAAAAGAATGTGTTCCCCCAAAAGTCTTTTATTTTTGATATGTGTGTGCCCATGAGGAGTTGTGGACACCTTGACTATTCTCACTAGAAATTTTTTTGACATTACTATGTTTGGTTTTTAAGGTTATTCGTATAATATTAAATTTTATTTTAGAAACTTTATATATGTGAGGCATGTGATGGAACTGATATAAATATTATGATCCATAAGAAACTTTATATATATGAGGCATGTGATTCTCTTTTCTGTTTTCATATATTGTGACGCCTACTGAAAATGCATTGCATGGAAGAATATGTCTATATATAGCATCATGACTGATGCTTATTTAATTGTTTCTAGATTCTCAGCTAGTTCTAAATTGTTATTTAAAGTTGCTGTTAACTTTTATTGCTTGGCTTGATAATCATAGGTTATGTGCTATAAAAAAGTGCCTTGTGATGAACAAATTAAAGATTTGCTGAGAAGGAAGAATTTTAAGGAAGCAATCTCTTTGGCTGAGGACCTAGAGTGTGCAGGTGAAATGTCCAAGGATATGCTATACTTTGTTCATGCTCAAATTGGATTTCTCTTGCTTTTTGACTTGCAATTTGAGGAAGCTGTAAATCACTTTTTGCAATCTGAGACAATGCAGCCTTCTGAAATATTTCCATTTGTGATGAAGGACCCAAATCGTTGGTCCCTGCTGGTACTTCCTCTTTATGTTAATTATTAGTTTCCTTGCATCATGTCTATTGGCCTAAATAACTTGATGCTGTCTGCCCCTTTTATAATTTCATTACACATCAATGAAATTGTTGCTTACAAAAAACATTAAAAAAATAAAATAAATCTCATTGGAAAAAAGTTCTGCAGCACAACTTTTATATTGGGCTACTTGAAAAGGAACTAGAGAATTTGAAAGAGAAAAATTAAGATGCCGACATTGGTCGGGATAAAGTTTTACATGTGGCTGGTCAGAGAACGCTTACTCTTTGTATGTATTTTTCTAAGAAGCAAAACATTCATCCATGCCATAAAATATTTAATTTGTAGATTCTGTTAATTCTTTTGTTACCTTGTATTCTAAAGGCAAAAATTTTGGTTGTCCATTTTATTTCTAGATGCACAACTTGAGAGTTCAAATTAGTTTCAAATTATTTATTGGTGTCTTTTCTCTAGAAAAGAATTCACCGTTTCGATATTGTAGTTTTAGTGTTTCAAATTTTTAATTCTCAGATTCCCAGAAATCGGTATTGGGCAATGCATCCTCCCCCTTCTCCTTTTGAAGATGTTATAGACGATGGCTTGCTTGCCATCCAAAGAGCCACATTTCTTAAAAAAGTAGGAGTAGAAACTGCTGTAAATGAGGATTTTCTCTTGAATCCACCAAGTAGGTCAGATTTGTTGGAGTCAGCCGTAAAACATATTGTCAGGTATTTGTATTTTATTTATTGATTTTTTAGTTAAGCTTCTCTTTTAGATATTTTTATTAGTGTGGACTTTTTTTGTCTTTAAGTTCCTTTCTTTTTGGAGCAAAATGTGACGAGGATTGCGCTATTTCTGGGTCAAAAGTTTGTTTTCGCAACTCATTTAATCTTCTTCTTTCTATATTCCTATGTTTAACTTAAAGAAGGATCTTCCTATTTCTTTTCAGCCCAATGAATGATAATAGGGTATCACAGCATTTCTCCATATGATTCTAGGCTTATACTAGGGTTAATTAAGAATACCAGAGAGAAACTGCAAGAACTGTTGAAAATCTTTTGAAGGAAGGTTCAGTGGCCATGATCAAGGGGGCAGTGGAAGTACAATTAGCAGAATGCTAATATCGTCTTATTTTGATTACAAATTTTGTTCTAGGAAAAAGAGAACATGGACATGGACCGTTGCTGGTGGAAATATAACACCTTGACATGTACATCATCTTTCTACGCAATTAGCTAATGCTAGTTTTTCGCATGCCCGTTTATATCCTTTCATAGTTTTTCCGTATAAAAAAAGCGTTTTAATGATCTATGGCCAAATGTACAGAATATGGCCTGAAATTGGAATGCCTCTCTAGTAATTAGAGCAACTTTTTGATTAACATGGACTGGAGAAGATTTTTCTAACCTCCCAGGCCGAGCGTTTCCTCTTTCCCTGGCCATTTAGGCAGTATTCCCTTTGTTTTCCAATGATACGTTTTGTTTCTTATCATGTATACCGACATACATATGTATACATATGATATTTTCTTCTTTCTGAAGGAATTATGAGATTGGGTTTCTTGTCACTTGTAGTTAGCAGCCTTTGTTGAGAGCCTTAGGTTTCCTCTCGTTTTTTTCTCTCCTTTTCATCGATATAAAGTTAGTCTTGTAAAAAAGTTATGAAGAAAAAAAAGCTTAATATTTCATTTCTGTAGTTCACTTCTAGATAATATAACGTGGCCATTACTTTTTGCAAATTCAGTGATAAGTTTTGCTTCTTCTTTATTTATTTATCTACCTTTTTTTATATATATTAAGAAAAGTAAGATCTCTATCTGTCAATATAGGTACTTCGAGGCATCCCGCCAAAAAGAATTAACATCAGCCGTTAGAGAGGGAGTTGACACTCTATTAATGTGCCTATATAGAACTTTAAATTCTATTGATAAGATGGAAGAACTGGCATCTTCGGCAAACAGTTGCGTTGTGGTATGCAGTTCTCTTTTATTGTGTTTACTTTTCAATAGTAATGTGTACATGTGTTCCTCCATATTTATACTCATTATGTTATGCATGTCATATTGAAGAAGACATTTTCTGTATGCTGTGTTAACATTTTCTGTGTTAACATATTTTTACTCCTTTTGACCATTAACATAATCAAGGCCCCAAGAAAACATGAATCCCTAGCCACAACTGGGGCACACCTTCAACCTAATCAACAACCTTTACCTATCATTTTGGAAGGAGGTAATTATTGTCTGACGCCTCCATTCACATGACTCGTGGATCGACATCAAAGCCTCCTTATAGAATATGGTCAATCGACTCTTCATAAGCCCTTTCCCAGATAATAAAGACATCATCTGCTGCTATAGCATCAATACGGCCTCACATTTGTGCACCCATGCTGAATGGACCTAATTTGGTGAACTTAAGCTTGAGTTTTATCCGATGACACCCCAAAACTATTCTAGTGATTAGACAATCAGCACCTATGGAGATTGGATTACAATTCGAAACCTCCCTCTTCCTATCCGCTCTGACAAAATTTTTAGATACATTGGTGAGTGTTGTGGAAGATATAAGAAGACCACTAATCACATGCTCCATCTGCCGCTATAGTGCCAATACGGCCTCACTGCTATCCACGCTTGTTTCGATTAACTTCTAGGCCAAATGATTCTGTTGCATAAATTTGAAATGCCGAACTTAGTGCTTGGAATTTGGGTCTTCGTCGAAACCTTAAGGACAATGAAGCTGCTGATGTGCCAGACTCTTATTTTCCCTCCTTAATTAAGGAATATTGATGATTCGTGGTTTTAGCCTCTGGACCCTCCAAAATCCTTCACAGTACGATCATTGATGTAGGATTTAATACATTCTAAAGACTCATCTCTTCACAACCTTTATTCAGTGATTTGGAAGGACGCTTATCCTAAGAAAATTAAAATCTTCTTATGCTAACTTTGTCATGGGAGTATCAACTCCGTTGATCGCTTTCAAAGGAGAACGCCTTATCTTTGCCTCTCACCTTCTTGATATGTTGTGCCTTTCTAGCGACGAACATCTGTGCCATCTATTTGCCCTCTTCTCTTTTGCTTCTCATTACTGGTTTGTAATGCCGGATGCTTTTGGGTAGTCAATGTCTATACCTGGTAACATATATGTGTTTTTGCTTCCATCTTTGTGGACCATCCTTTCCGTGGTGTGAAGAAAACGTTGTGGCTGGCTTTCAACAGTGATTTTTTTTCTAGTTTTTTTCTTGACTCTTTGGTGTGAAAGAAATGGGAGAATTTTCAGGGACTCTTCCCTAAATTTTGATGGTTTTTTTGGATTTAATTGTATTCCATGCTCTTTACCGATGCACAATTATATGGCTTGTTTATGATTATAGTCTTACTACCTTAATCTCCAATAGGAAAGCTTTTTGTTATGCACCTCTCCGTGTTTTTGGGAGTTTTTCTTCCCCATTTCTTTCATCGATGATATTGTTTCCCTTTCTAAAAACGAAAAGTTGCCATCAAACTAAATGCTGTTAGAAAATTTTAATTTATTAATCCATGAACATTTCATTTGTTTAATTATGGCCTCAAGATAGATATGGTTAGGATGTGGTAATTGCAGAACCTTAGTGGTCCTATGCACTGTAAAACAGACAACTTCAATCGGCGGTGCAGGAGGAGTTGGAATCTTTATTAGAGGACTCTGGACATTTGCGTACACTTGCTTTCCTTTATGCAAGTAAAGGGATGAGCTCAAAGGCTCTTGCTATTTGGCGTATCTTGGGAAGAAATTATCCATCTCGCCTTTTGAAGGACTCCTCTATGGATGAAGGTACTCTGGATAACAATGTTGTAGATATATCTGGTAAGGAAACGGCTGCTGCAGAGGCATCAAAGATTCTCGAGGAGTCGTCTGATCAAGCATTGGTTCTTCAGCACCTTGGATGGGTATATGCCAACTTTACTATTGAGTGGACTTTGAAAATTGCTAGGAATTCTGAGGCGTGGTGCAATATTTTGCTGATCTTAACTGTATGCTTCTATCAGATTGCAGACATCAACCAGCATTTTGCTACTCAGATTTTGACATCAGAAAAAAGATCATCTCAATTGTCACCAGGTATTTTTGCGAACTTGAAGTCACTCATGTTTTTCCTTCCATTTTTATTGGATATTTTTCGATGTAATTCCAGCTATCTTAGATTTATTTAGGCTAAATACCACCATTTGACCCCTCTAGTAAGTGAACCATTCTTCAATTGTCACTTAACCGAACAATTTAATACTTGATATAGCATTTGTAGGTTCTGGTAGCTCCCTCAAGGTTTCACCTTCCTTCGAGAACTCGGGAACTAGTAGCTTCATCAAATAGTAAACCTACTCTATGATTGGATAAATCAGGGTGGAAAATCAGTCAGAAGTCCTCTTAAGAAGTTTAGGAGATAGAGCAGTTAGCCTTATCCAGACTCCAGTTGAAGCAGCCGCATTTTTTCTTTTTTGTATTGATATTATGAAAAGCCATACTTTCATTGAGAAAACATGAAAGAATGTGAAGGGTATGCAAAAAAAAATCAACCTCCCCAACTAAAAGAGAAAAGAGGTCGGTCATTCATTTTCTTATTGAAATATAAGAGAGGTGGAGCATCACCCAAAATGGATTTGTATCCAAGAGACGTAGGAATGAGAGTGCCAAGAGAGAGAGAACATCCTTAAGTCAGTTCCCTACCAGCTGAGACTACTCTTTCTTTTAATGGTCATTCATTTGTATAATTGAATTTTTATGCTTTTCTATTCATTTACTTCCTTCAACTCTTGATATTATTATTGTTTTAAAGTCTATTCTATCATCTTTATTCTATGCCGTTGTAACTTTGATTCCCCCATCCCTCCAAACATACATTTACGTTAATGCAACCCGTTTCCCCTATATTTCAGATGACATAATAAGGGCTATTGATCCCAAGAAGGTAGAAATTCTTCAAAGGTGCGTCTTAAATTGACTTCATTTTACTTCCCTTTTTTCTTCTTTCTTTCTCCTGGTAACTAGGCCTAATCCTGCGAGCTGTAAATATTTTTTTTTCTTAGGGTGCCTTACACAATTCGTTTTGTAATATACAGTGATTACTCATCCACTTAGATTGAAGGTCTTTCCTTGTCAATCCTCCGAGTTAGACTTAGGGATCCCTAATGTCTTTAGGCTGGGTTCTTCTCTTTTGATAAAATATATTCTCTGTCTCATCAAAGTATACATACATTCATATGCATATACGTACACATACACATACACATACATGCAGTTTTTGTATTTTGTTTCTTATAACAGTCTTTTCTGGTTGACATCCACATCTTTTTAGGTATATTCAGTGGTTGATCGAAGAGAAAGAGTCTTGTGATCCTCACTTCCACTCACTATATGCTCTCTCATTAGCCAAATCAGCAGTTGAAGTCGAAAGTACTCAAAACCTTGATTCATCATCAGACACAAAAATTTCTGATCAGAGAATTAACTCAATGTTTGAACAGCCAATCCGAGAAAGGTTACAGATCTTTTTACAGTCTTCAGATTTGTATGATCCAGAAGAGGTTCTAGACTTGATTGAAGGATCAGAATTATGGTTGGAAAAGGTTGTTCGGATATTATTTTATTGATTATCCTTTATACAAATCTTTTATCTGAGGTTTTCTATCAATTCCTTTTTTACACTTGCGTGCCTCAATTCTTTACGCATGATGACATAGTACGCCCTGTTATACGCCAGATTTGCCTTTTATTTAAGGTCATGTCAGGCTGGCATTTACTTACATACTGGTGTGTGTTTCTTTTTAATCGTTTTTTCCCTGTTTGACTGGACAGGCTATTCTATACCGGAAACTAGGGCAAGAGGCGTTGGTCCTCCGGATTCTAGCCTTGTAAGTTTCATATGAGACTCTAAACAGTTCTTAAGTTACAAAAGATGCTAAATACGAATCGCTAATCCAGAAACTTAGCTGTAGATTTTGGGTTTCGTTGTGCATTGGAATAATTGTCTCACTTAGATAAATTGCCTGGTTAGCTGCCATGTGTTGGACTTTGGATATCTTCTCATTTGAATTTTTAATGTACAAACACCTGCAGCATTATTCAACACTTTAAATATACATTTACATGAACATGATATTCAATTACTCACAGAATATTATTTGATATGTCAGGAAACTTGAAGACAGTGAAGCTGCTGAGCAGTACTGTGCTGAAATTGGCAGATCAGATGCCTACATGCAGTTAATTTTCTTCCTCTGTTTGCTTATCTTTGTTCTTTATGTTTTACGTGCCTTAAACACTTCATTTTCAATGATACGATTAAGACCGCAGTGCATTTTAAAAAAATTGATTTGTGCTTACGACACGACAACTATAGGTTACTGGATATGTATTTGGATCCTCAAAATGGTAAGGAGCCTATGTTTAAAGCTGCTGTTCGCCTTCTCCACAACCATGGAGAATTTTTGGATCCTTTGCGAGTCTTAGAGGTATCAAATACTGCATCCTTCAAGCATGCACCTATTCCTGCATATATATACATCAACTTCCTTGGTTTAAGAAAAAAAAAAACAAAAAACAAAAACAAAAACAAAAAATCCGTAGAGAAGAAACAGAAACTACGTTAGATTTCCTTTTCTGTTCCCTTTCTGATTGTTTGTAAATATTTGTACCCTTTATGTTCATATCAATATTTGGTTTCAAGTGCAGACTTTATCGCCAGATATGCCGCTTCAAATTGCTTCAGAAACAATATTAAAAGTGTTGAGAGCTCGAGTTCATCACCACCGTCAAGGACAGGTTCTCTCATTCTCTTTCTCCTCCTCTCCCTCCCCACAGCTTTTACTGAAGTAAAAAAAGGAAAACAAGAACGTTTCTCTTTTGGTGATAGTTCCTACAACTATGCACATTGATTGTATTGATTTTGGAAAATGTGTGAACATGTGTGAACTATTGGGAAATATATTTGGTGAAATTAGTTTGTTTAGTGGTGTCATTGTTGAGCGTTTAGCGCTATTAAGGCACCGAAGAGGAGGCTGAAGCAGCAGTCTTCCATTCCTCTCCTCCTGTTATTACGCATCGGTCGTCAAACCCCAATTGATTTAACTGAGTAGACTAACTGCAGAAGCTTTAACTACTTCTTACTTTTTCCAGATTTTACATAGTACTTCCCGTGCTCTAGACCTTGAGGCGAGGTTGGCCAGATTGGAGGAAAGATCAAGGCATGTTCAGATCAATGATGAGAGCCTCTGTGATTCTTGTCATGCACGCCTTGGAACTAAATTGTTCGCAATGTACCCCGATGACACAATTGTCTGTTACAAGGTTGGTAACATGGCACTTCTGCACCCTTTAGAAGTTTATATCATATTTATTTCCCATAAATTTAGAACGATCACAAGTATTTCGTGTTCCTAAGTAAAAGGTTGCTATGTTATTAGCATAGTCCTCGCTCACGTTTCAGATGCTTTTATGACGTTTATCAATAGAACCACTCCAAATGATTTCGCTTCCTACATCCCCTGATGGTTCGGGGATGGAAGAGGATTGACGAGCATACTCCTTTGGATAAATGTTATGAGACCAAATTAGTGAAACTATTTACTCCCCTATCTGGTTTCCCATTTCTTTTCACCGATCTTTGAGAAACACACGCGTTTGGTTACCGTTCTTATTTCGTGATTATCCTTTTTCATAAACATTTTCAGAACTGTATAGAAATTTTGTTTCTTGTTTGTGTTTTTCTTTTCAGTTTCTTCTATAAAACACGAGTAAAAGTGTTATTTTATCATTTTGTAGCTCCATTGTTCTTTATTAAATAAGAGTAAACAAGAAACCAGAAACGTTTAGATTATTAAACTGGCCATAGAGTAAGATTTCTGGCATTTGAAAGCTTCCCCAAACAATCTCCAAGTACCAGTAGTCTAGTCTGTTGTATTCTTGGTTATGCTAAGAGCTTCACTGTTTTGCATTCTTTTCTTATGCAGTGCTACCGTCGACAGGGCGAGTCGACATCGGTGACTGGCCGCAACTTCAAACAAGATATCCTGATCAAACCTGGCTGGCTAGTAATGGATTAGTTTTGGAAACTCAAATCAAAGCTTGGGAGTCTTGAAATGTTAGCCAATTTTTGATATGTTAGAGAGCTCAAGAAAATAACTAAGAGACAGCTTCCCTGCTAACTTATGCAGCACCTCTAGATTACTTCTAAATGATGAGATATGGTTACTGTAAATCTTAGTGAGATGTATATTTATTTTCGTGAAGCTTTCGATTTCTGAGGAATCTGTGGGTTGAAGAATTCAGTGCCAATGGTGTTGGTTACTGCAATTTGCTTTGCTCAACTAAGCTGCATTCCTACCCATATGCGCCTACATCACATAGGGATTAAGTAGGAGGCTAAGCGACTGACCTTACACGTATGGATATTTAGAGATCCGGTGATACAAATCGAGACAGTTCAATCATGTAATATGAACTTCAAAGATGTGAAAAAAATGATGCTTCTAGAAGTTGAAAATAAGTGTAGATTCAAAGACTTCTGAATAGGTCAACCTTTCAGTCTGCTGTTGAATCCATGAGGTAAGCAAGAGACAGTCTGAATAACTGAAACATCTTCGTAGCTCGAAGAAAAGGAAGCAGCAAGAGACAGCCTGAATAACTGAAACATCTTCGTAGCTCGAAGAAAAGGAAGCAAAAGCGCGATTCTCATAGTAGCGGCAAGCAAAATAGTAGTCTAAATCGTGAAAATGGGGTTGTGGGAGCTTTAAATTGCTAGAAAATTTAAGTTGCAATTCATGCACGTTAAAGTAGAATGCTTCAATTTATTCTTGGATGGTTACATAATTAATTTAGATTTATGGTATTTTATTAATATATTTCGTATTTTTTTTAATTATTATTTTAGCTAATTACAATATCAAATACATGGGTATCTAAAATTAATGATTTTATTTTTATAATTTAATTTAAACTTTTAAAAGAATATCTTTGACTTAACCCAATAAAGGACGAGAAAGAATATAATTTACTAAACAAATACAATTAAATGATTCTATAAAAAATAATAATGTTAAATTATACTTTAAATTTTATATTTATTTGATATATTTTACGTCTAATAAATTTCTAAAATTAATTGATAAATTATACAAAAAGGTCTAATTTTTTAAAATTTTATTTTAGTTCATCTATTAAAAAAAAATACTAAATTGGAGAATCAAATTTTTAATTTTGAAAAATGAAAGAAAAAATTAATATATATGTATATATGTATATATGTATATATGTATATATGTATATATGTATATATATATATGTTGAGTTGGAATCTGGAAGTCACATTTGAGCACGTTTCACATTTTTCTCAACAGTCTCTCAGTGTTTGCGTTTGCCCAAATCTCTCATAAATCAGTTTGCACGGTCGCGTGCCAGCTTCCGTCGAACCCCCTCCCTAGGGCACAACAACAGCGATACTCCACCACCCCTCAAATTCATGCTCCTCCGTGTTCTTCCTCTCAATCTCTCTCTCTTTCTCTCGCCGATTCAAGCTCTCCATTAGTAACTTGCTCTCACACTCACGGTATTGTATGTGTAAGTTTTTCTGTAATCCCCTAGTTTTTTGAACTTCTCGTCGCCCTCTCATGTCGGTTTTTGAGTTTCTGTCTGCCTCCCCTCGTTCTCGCTAATGGAATTGCTCTACTATTTGGCAGGGTAGGATTCGCGGATTCTGAAAGCTTATCTTGGGATGAAGGAAATCAAGGGGCTAATGAGCTTCGTGGCAGGGGTGAAAAATGCACAGGTAAAGATCGGAAACTTATGCTTTCATGTTCCTTGCTTTTCTCCAAAAAATTTCCCCGGTTTCCTTATACCCACATGGGCACGAAGTTGGCTTTTCTGCTTAGTTGGTAAGGAATTCTTGAACATATGCGGAAAGGGTATAGAGCGTTGGAATGGCTTATTGCCGAATAGGGTAGAAATGAATTTGTAAATGGGTAAGCTTACCAAAGAGGTCGAAAACTTGTGAATTTGTGCATTAGAGGATAATGAATTTTGCTAGGGAGCGGAAGAAACATATTCACTTGCATGGTGCATGCCTTTTTAAAGAAATTTTGTTGAAGTGCCTTTGCAGTAGTGCAATTGAACACGATTCTCCTTGGCATTCAGTTTCATAAACAAACCTGAGTTACAGGAAATTGGTTAGTATTCTAGGCTTCTAACGTGTGGTGAGTGGAGTCTTTCTAGCATATGGTTTTCTACCTATTGTTAGTTTTTTTTTTTTTTTTTTTGAGTTTACATTTGCTTTATGAGAATGTGTTCTGTTTGTTTGGTGTGTTTGATGAATAATCGGATTTCATTGAGGAAAAAAAAAAAAAAAAAGAGAGAATGGAAGGGTATATAAACAAAAAAAAGGAGACCACAAAAAAAAGAGACAACCCATAGAAGGGCCTTCAATCAAGAAAAATAAGGCTTAATGGGTAGTTACAAAGCAATTTAGCCGACGAAGGTCATAGAGACATAGTGAGCCAAATAAAACGTCACTCCAAGACCTCTCAAATACGGACATCCCTTCTCCATGGACTACAACAAAACTCCCCAATCAACGAGAGGAAGGCAATCACATTTGACATGCTCTATTGAACAAGGAACACGGGAGTCCTAAAATGAACAAAGAATTAGACAACACTTGCATCACCATGTGGTTCCTCATTGAGGACAAATGATACAAACAAAGGAAAAAAGAGCAGAGAGAGATCTATTCCCAAACCACTCTAAAAAATATTCTCTCTCTAATCACCCCTTGAACATTGGACAAACTGAGAAAACAACTAAATATCCTCAGTTATACCTTTCAAAAGGTTCTTGGAAGTGCTTTTAGCCCTTCCAATCTATTTGAAAGAGAGCGACCCTTATTTGCTTGGAATTACTATTTTCCATAAGGAGTTAGACTCGAGAAGGATATGTGTAACAACCCAAGCCCACCACTAGCAGATATCATCCTCTCTGGGCTTTTCCCCTCAAGATTCTAAAATACGTCTATTAGGGAGAGGTTTCCACATCCTTATAATGAATGCTTTGTTCCCCTCTCCAACCGATATGGGATCTCACAATCCACCCTTCTTGGAGGCTCAACGTCCTTGCTAGCACACCGTTCGGTGTCTGGTGATACCATTTGTAACAACCCAAGCCTACCGCTAACTAATATTGTCCTCTTTCGGCTTTCCCTTTCGGGCTTCCCTTCTAGGTTTTAAAATACATCTATTAGGGAGAGGTTTTCACACCCTTATAAGGAATATTTTATTCCCATGTGGATCTCACAATATGCTAAAGCCATTTAGTCAGCCCTATAATGGGCCCCTAAATTCCCCGTGTCCAATCCCTCGCTTGATTACATGTGACCTGCTCCCTCCCCTTTCCTCAATATCTTCCTAAAGGAACTCCTTCATGAACATCTCCAAGGATTTACTCATAGACACAAGAATCCTTGAAAGGGGAAGTCATAGCTTGGGATACCCAAAATTGAAACAAATTTCTTCCGTAGTTGACTGTTTTGATTTTGAAAATTTTATAGCCTTTCATTGTGCTCTCTATCCAAGTACTTTGCTGGATTTTCTTGGATATTAATTGAATTGGGTTGCATTTATGGTTCTTTTGTACTTGTTTTGTCGTGTTTTGTTAGTCTGCTTTTTGTCTACTCTCTGGTAGAGTTTATATCTTTTGATTCAATGAAAAGTTTCGTTTCTTGTTTAAAAAAAAAAATGTTGGACACCAACCCCTCGACATTGACTGAATGAGAGTAAGTCTGCCTCCTCTCAAAGGAAACTCTTCTTCCACGCCGTTAGCCTCCTACAAATATTGCTCACTATTGAGTACCAAAATGAATGGTTTCTAGAGTAGACCCAAAGGGAGTCTTTATGTAAGATGAAGGAAAAAAACCAACCTCACCATTCCAAAGCAACCCATCTATTCAGCCTAATAGTATCTTAATTATGAACCAATAGTTGGCACTTGCATTTATTAATCTTAAGCTCCTTGATGAAGAAGTCCTGATTAACAAAACAGAAAAAAAAAAAAAAAAAAAATCATATTGTAACTGAAGATGAGAAAGAGACAAATTATCCCTCTCAATAATGAACCCTTCAATGATATTCTACTCAACGCATCCCGTAACCATTCTACCTAAAGCATTCACAACCAATTAGAAAAGGGAAGGAGAGAGTGGGCCCTTGCCTAAGGCCTCTTGACAAGCAAATCCTACCCCTAGGACCCAACCCCCCCCCCCATGATCTCCATTTAAACCCAATCCCATTCTTTACAAGAATTCATTTGAAGAAATTCCAGTGCTCTTGGTCATATGCTTTTCCAAAGTCAAATTTAAAAATGATCCATTCATTATAGTGGATTCTATAACCCTTTAATGATTAATTGGCAATAAGAGCTTGGTCGAGGATAGTTTGCTTCTTCGTTATTAAAAAACTGGGCCTCTTCTTCTTTATTAATTAAAAAATAAATAAAATTACCAACCTTAAATGCAAAAATCTGTATGTTTAGTTTTTTTTTTTTTTTTTTTTTGCCTTTCTGTTAATACTCCAACTTTAACTGTGCTTTCTCTTCTTTATGTACTTTTTTATATATAGTGTGCCTCACAAAAAATAAAAGCTCGCACTTTTTTATTGAGCCTTGGGCTTAAGCCCAATTAAGCTATTAGGCTTTATTGTGCCTTGAGCTTTAAAAAAGACTAGTTGTGATTTGTTTACCTGCCAAAAACCTACTACGTCTTCGCAATCATTGAGGGAAGATCTTTTTTTTTTTATTTTTTTATTATAAGAGACAATTTCATTGATGAGTGAAATTTACAAGAGGGATGTATAATCCATGATGTTTACAAAAGACCTTCCCAATTTTCTACGAGGGAGGTATAACTATAGGAAGTAAAAATATTAGACAGTTTACACCAAGATATAGCTTGGTAAACAACATTGTCGAAAAGTTTTGTGTAGGTCTGTGTCGTTTCTACAAATATTCTCTGATTTCTTTCTTTTCACAGATTTCAAAAGAAAGCCATGATGAGGTTTTTCCATAATAGGGTTTTTGCGTTCTTGAAAGGGTGGTATGTTAAGGCCATATCCAAAAAATCCTTTACTTCCCTAGGAAATGTGAGATGCCATCCGAATATATTAAGAATCGTTGTCCAGAAATTTTGAGTGTATGTGCATTCCATAAACAAGTGACTTTGTGATTCGTTTGCTTTCCTGCATAGTGGACACCAATTTGGAGAGAGAGTGATGTAAGGCATTCTTTTTTTTTTTGAAGATTTTCACTTGTGCTGATGGCTTTATGAGCTATTTTCCCAAAGGAAGAACTTCACCTTTTTAGGTTGATGTCCTTTCCATATTGTCTTTGCTAGCGTGAGATTTATTGCTTCTACATTTTCCCCCCATGTCCATCATCAAGGATTTTGTAGGAAAGACCCTGTCTGCGCTGGGGAGCCGAGCTATTTTCCCAAAGGAAGAACTTCACCTTTTTAGGTTGATGTCCTTTCCATATTGTCTTTGCTAGCCTGAGATTTATTGCTTCTACTTTTTCCCCCATGTCCATCATCAAGGATTTTGTAGAAAAGACCCTGTCTGCGCTGGGGAGCCATGTTAGTGAGTTTTCTTTGTTTGACAATACCACAGGGGCAAGGTCAAGGCTTAATTCGGCCCACTCTGTTGCTTCATTATCCTTTAGATTCCTCCCAAGCTTCAAGTCCCAAAATTTGTTGACAACATTCCACATTTCTTTAATCGTGGCTTTTTTGTTGTGAGAAAGCCTGTACAAAAGTGGATACTTCAAAGCTAGCGTTTTCTTTAATCGTGGCTTTTTTGTTGTGAGAAAGCCTGTACAAAAGTGGATACTTCAAAGCTAGCGTGTTCTTTAATCGTGGCTTTTTTGTTGTGAGAAAGCCTGTACAAAAGTGGATACTTCAAAGCTAGCGTGGTGTTTTCAATCCATGGGTTGGTCCAAAATGATGTGCTTCCCCCATTCCCCACCTTATGGCGAGTTTGGTGAGTGATGAGATTTTGATGTTTCTTTATGTACTTCCAAGGCCCTTTTGTAGAAGATGGAGGGAGGTGATCTTTGTTTGATGTAGGAGTATATTTAGCCTTTATAAGATTTCGCCATAAGGCATTTTCTTCGTGATGATATCTCCATATCCATTTGGCGAGGAGAGCTGTGTTCTTCTTCCTTATCGAGAGAAGACCGAGACCTCCCTTTTCTGTTGGGAGGTTTATAATATTCCAACGAACAAGGTGTGCGCTATCTTTCCACAAGTAATTTCTGAAAAGCCTTTCTATATCCGCGGCCACTTTTTGTGGCATTTCAACTATCTTTCCACAAGTAATTTCTGAAAAGCCTTTCTATATCCGCGGCCACTTTTTGTGGCATTTCAAATAGAGACATATAGTAGGTAGGGAGGTTGGATAATGTGGCTTGTATTAGGGTAAGTCTTCTGCCTTTTGAAGTATAATGCCTTGACCGCTAGTTACAAGGCCAACGCCTAAGTTGAAAGGCCAACGCCTTTGCAAGAAATGAAAGGCCAACGCCTAAGTTGAGGGAAGATCTTTTCTAAGTTGAAAGGCCAACGCCTTTGCAAGAAACGAAATTCTGCAAACACTAGTTACAAGGTTAATAGGTCTGGTGTCCTTCACCATGACAGCTCTATCCTTCATGGGTATAAGGCACACAAGTTTCATAAGAAACTATCCAGGAGGCTGCTCTCAGGAAACTCACAAAAACCTTTCGAAGGTCTTCCTTGATGCAATCCCAACCATCTTGGAAAAAGGTCATCGAAAAAGCTTATGGGAGCTTTCTTTGTTCCTAATGAACCTGAAACACAACTTTTTGATTTCTTCTAAGGTGAGTGTCATCCAACTCCGCTTTATCCATGAGCACCAATCCAACCCCTCTAAAAATGACTTAGGACCAACCCACGAGGCATAAAGGGAAGAATTAAAAGAGAGGATCTCCTCCTCAATCTCTTTATCCCCTTGCAAAGATATTCATAAAACATTTTCCGAAGGGCCAAAGAAGTTCTTATTTTGTCTCCCACCCGCTTTATGAAAGTAGGCAGTATTAGTCCCCATCCTTAGCCCACTTCACCTTAGCTTTTTGTCTCCAACTCACCATCTCCCTTATAGCTAGTTTGACAAACTTGACCTATTGAAAGTCACTCCTTCTTAAGGCCTTAACCCTACTCCTTTTTCAAGCCCATCTCAGACCTATAGGCCTTCTCAACAACTCATGCCTTTTGATCCCCAAAATCTCCGAAAACCTTGTTGTTTCAAGATTTTAACACCCCTTTTAGATCCCTCAATTTCTCCATAAAATGGTTCCCTTTGCATCCGACCAACCACACCTCCTTCTGCCACCACAAAGGAAGTGAGGATGTAATGGATGGATGATCATGTTTTGAGTTTAAATTAGATTGTTGTTTTTTCTTATTTTAATTTTTAGAGAATTACATGCCCTTTTTTATAAGGGAGAAAGGCTAACTAAATCTAAATCACTGGATGATCTAAATAATCTAAATACCTTAGATAACAGTAAATTTAAATTTAAATAAATCTCTAGGTACTAGATAACAGTGACCCCACTATTGGGGTTATGGAATGGGCATGCAACTCATAATTAGGGTCCTATCATTAAAACTTCATAGAGGTGGCTTCCAGTTTGGACAAAATTGAATGTGTAATACTTCCCTACACACGATCCATATGTGCGAGCGTGAGTCTTCAGACGGTTCACCCTCCTAGACCCATCATAGTCGGGCTAGTTGAACATAGTCAAATGTCCGGAGGTCAGCAAATCCTTGAATATCATGCAAGGCATGATCATCATCATTATAGTGTACGCATTTGTATTCATGTTTCTATAATTTTCATCCTAAATTATCCTTATGTCACAACCCTATACGTCATTCACATATTACCCTAGGTAACATGCATGCTAGCCTTCGTACATTCATTATCATCATCATCATTTAGGGTTGTGTCTCAGGCAAAACTCCATCACAATGCATCATGACATCTCGTACATGCACATCATCTTAATATGAAATATCATTATATTAAGTCATATCATCATCATGCATCTTACATCATCATGTTATCATGCATTGTCGTCATCGTCATCATCATATCATTATATCGTCATGTCATCATATTATGTCATCATCATATCATTATATCGTCATGTCATCATATTATTTTGTCATCATATCATTATATCGTCATGTCATCATATTATTTCGTCATCATATCATTATATCGTCATGTCATCATATTATTTCGTCATCGTATCATTATATCGTCATGTCATCATATCATTATATCGTCATGTCATCATATCATTATATCGTCATGTCATCATATCATTATATCGTCATGTCATCATATCATTATATCGTCATGTCATCATATCATTATATCGTCATGTCATCATATCGTCATGTCATCATATCATTATATCGTCATGTCATCATATCGTCGTATCGTCATGTCATCATATCGTCGTATCGTCACGTCATCATATCGTCGTATCGTCACGTCATCATATCGTCGTATCGTCACGTCATCATATCGTCGTATCGTCACGTCATCATATCGTCGTATCGTCACGTCATCATATCATTATATCGTCACGTCATCATATCGTCGTATCGTCACGTCATCATATCATTATATCGTCATGTCATCATATCATTATATCGTCACGTCGTCATATCATTATATCGTCACGTCATCATATCGTCGTATCGTCACGTCATCATATCATTATATTGTCACGTCCTCATATCGTCATATCGTCACGTCCTCATATCGTCATGTCCTCATATCGTCATGTCATCATATCGTCATGTCATCATATCGTCATGTCATCATATCGTCATGTCGTCATATCGTCATGTCATCATATCGTCGTCATATCGTCATGTCATCATATCGTCGTCATATCGTCATGTCATCATATCGTCGTCATATCGTCATGTCATCATATCGTCACGTCATCATATCGTCGTCATATCGTCATGTCATCATATCGTCGTCATATCGTCATGTCATCATATCGTCGTCATATCGTCATATCGTCATGTCCTCATATCGTCATGTCGTCATATCGTCATGTCCTCATATCGTCATGTCATCATATCGTCATATCGTCATATCGTCATGTCGTCATATCGTCATGTCGTCATATCGTCATGTCGTCATATCGTCATATCGTCATGTCGTCATATCGTCATATCGTCATGTCGTCATATCGTCATGTCGTCATATCGTCATGTCGTCATATCGTCATGTCGTCATATCGTCATGTCGTCATATCGTCATGTCGTCATATCGTCATATCGTCATATCGTCATGTCATATCGTCATGTCATATCGTCATGTCATATCGTCATGTCATATCGTCATATCGTCATGTCATATCGTCATATCGTCATGTCATATCGTCATGTCATATCGTCATATCGTCATGTCATATCGTCATATCGTCATGTCATCATATCGCATATCGTCATATCGTCATGTCATCATATCGCATATCGTCATGTCATCATATCGCATATCGTCATATCGTCATGTCATCATATCGCATATCGTCATATCGTCATGTCATCATATCGCATATCGTCATATCGTCATGTCATCATATCGCATATCGTCATATCGTCATGTCATCATATCGCATATCGTCATATCGTCATGTCATCATATCGCATATCGTCATATCGTCATGTCATCATATCGCATATCGTCATATCGTCATGTCATCATATCGCATATCGTCATATCGTCATATCGTCATATCGTCATGTCATCATATCGTCATATCGTCATGTCGTCATGTCATCATATCGTCATATCGTCATGTCATCATATCGTCATATCGTCATGTCATCATGTCGTCATATCGTCATATCGTCATGTCGTCATATCGTCATGTCGTCATATCGTCATATCGTCATGTCATCATATCGTCATATCACCATATCGTCATATCGTCATGTCACCATATCGTCATATCGTCATATCGTCATGTCACCATATCGTCATATCGTCATATCGTCATGTCACCATCGTCATATCTTCATGTCACCATATCGTCATATCGTCATGTCACCATATCGTCATATCGTCATGTCAGCATATCGTCATATCGTCATGTCAACATATCGTCATGTCAGCATATCGTCATATCGTCATGTCAACATATCGTCATGTCAGCATATAGTCATATCGTCATGTCAACATATCGTCATGTCAGCATATCGTCATATCGTCATGTCAGCATATCGTCATATCGTCATGTCACCATCGTCATATCTTCATGTCACCACATCGTCATATCTTCATGTCACCACATCGTCATGTCACCATCGTCATATCTTCATGTCACCATATCGTCATATCGTCATATCGTCATGTCACCATATCGTCATATCGTCATATCGTCATGTCACCATATCGTCATATCGTCATGTCAGCATATCGTCATGTCACCATATCGTCATATCGTCATATCGTCATGTCAGCATATCGTCATATCGTCATGTCAGCATATCGTCATGTCAGCATATCGTCATGTCGTCATGTCGTCATGTCAGCATATCGTCATGTCGTCATGTCAGCATATCGTCATGTCATCATATCATCACATCGTCATGTCATCATATCATCACATCGTCATGTCATCATATCATCACATCGTCATGTCATCATATCATCACATCGTCATGTCATCATATCATCACATCGTCATGTCATCATATCGCATATCGTCATGTCATCATATCGCATATCGTCATGTCATCATATCGCATATCGTCATGTCATCATATCGCATATCGTCATGTCATCATATCGCATATCGTCATGTCATCATATCGCATATCGTCATGTCATCATATCGCATATCGTCATGTCATCATATCGCATATCGTCATGTCATCATATCGCATATCGTCATGTCATCATATCGCATATCGTCATGTCATCATATCGCATATCGTCATGTCATCATATCGCATATCGTCATGTCATCATATCGCATATCGTCATGTCATCATATCGCATATCGTCATGTCATCATATCGCATATCGTCATGTCATCATATCGCATATCGTCATGTCATCATATCGCATATCGTCATGTCATCATATCGCATATCGTCATGTCATCATATCGCATATCGTCATGTCATCATATCGCATATCGTCATGTCATCATATCGCATATCGTCATGTCATCATATCGCATATCGTCATGTCATCATATCGCATATCGTCATGTCATCATATCGCATATCGTCATGTCATCATATCGCATATCGTCATGTCATCATATCATCACATCGTCATGTCATCATATCATCACATCGTCATGTCATCATATCATCACATCGTCATGTCATCATATCATCACATCGTCAAGTCGTCATATCATCACATCGTCACATCGTCAAGTCATCACATCGTCACATCGTCAAGTCATCACATCATCACATCGTCAAGTCATCACATCATCACATCGTCAAGTCATCACATCATCACATCGTCAAGTCATCACATCATCACATCGTCAAGTCATCATATCATCACATCGTCAAGTCATCATATCATCACATCGTCATGTCATCATATCATTACACGTCGTCATAACATCATATTATCATGTAACATCTTCATATAATATCATCACGTCATCATATAACATCATATTATCATGTAACATCATCATATAATATCATCACGTCATCATATAACATCATATTATCATGTAACATCATCATATAACATAAAACATAAATGACACGTGCAAGGGCCACTAGGCACGTGTCGTCATACATAAGGCAAGGGCCCCAGTGGCCATTATCGGCTTGGTTGAAAGACTTGCCTTATGTATGATGACACATGCCCAATGATCCTTCTTACATGTGTCATTTATACTTTATGTAATATGATGATGTGATGATGTTATATGGTGATGTTATATGATGATGTGATGATTTTATATGAGGATGTTATATGATAATGTGATAATTTTATATGAAGATGTTATATGATGACATGATGATGTAGGATGCATGATGATGAGATGACTTAATATGATAATATTCCATATTAAGATGATGTGCATGTACTAAATGTCATGATGCATTATGACGAAGAGTTTTCTAAGACACAACCCTAAATGATGTTAATGATGATGAACGTATGAAGGTCAATGCATGCATGTTACCCAAAGTAATATGTGAATGATGTATAGGGTTGTGTTATAAGAACAATTTAAGATGAAAACTATTGAGACTTCATGCATATTGTATATTCATATATATCGAGTTACTTCCCCATTTATGACGATGAGTACGGAAACGTACACTATGATGATGATCATCATGCCTTGCATGATATTCGAGGGTTTGCTGACCTCTGGACGTCCGACTATGATGGATCTAGGGGGTGCAAATAGCTTGGGACTTACGCTCGCACGTGTGGGTTGTGTGTAGGGAAGTACTACACACCCAGTTTTGTCCGGATTGGAGACCACCTCTATGATGGTTTTAACGATAGGTTCCTAATCATGAGTTGCATGTGTTTGCATTCCTTGACCCCAATAGTGGGGTCACTTACTGAGTATTTCTTAAAATAATCAAGCCGTGTACTACTTCTATTTTTTAGTAAAGGCAAGATACCCATGTACAGCTGACGATGGCATCGTAAGTAAAGACCATGATACATGCATAGGATAGTAATATTTAAAATTATTATACTATAGGGTTAGTAGATGACATATTTATTTTCAATATTTACTTTGTTTTATTTTAAAATTTCCTTTGCATTGTTTTAAGATCTTCCTTTGAAAACATGTAAGTCTATGACATTATTTAATGAAGATGTTTTTTAAAGGATTATTTCTACTCATATTATGATGATGGTAGCAACTTTAGGTTAGCAGAAATCTACTCATATTATGATGATGGTAGCAACTTTAGGTTAGCAGAAATTTAGGGTTGTTATATGGGATATCTCCCTTTTTAACATCCCATACTGAAATGATATTATGTCCTATAAAAAAAGTAACTAACTGTAGATGTCCAGACATAGAGAGGAGATTATTTGTTTTTGTGAGGTTATCTAGACATTTTTTTTCCCATTTTTTTTGTTTCGCTTTTAGTGTGTTATTATTATTTTATGAATGAAGACATTCATTCCAAGCTTATTGGAATTGTGAATAATGGTTCTTATACAAACAATAATTTTAACTTTTGACGATAATTGAGTTCTAAGGAGACAAATCTTCACTGAAGGGAAAACTAGTATATAACTTCTTTAGTTCATAGGTTGTTGTGCTATATCTAATTTTTACTTATCGATCTTGTTGGCAGGAAATTGCTGCATAAGTTTAAGGGAATTATTGTATAGTCTCTTGCTACTGTTGTAGACTGTTGAATAATACTCATGGCTGGACTTCTGCCATTTGAGTCGACACATCATAGAATATCTGATAGCGGGTCCTCAATGAGTTCTCAAGAAAATCAAGATGAAGGAGGTCGTTGGTATATGTCCAGAAAGGAAATTGAAGAAAATTCCCCATCAAGAAGGGATGGTATTGACTTGAAGAAGGAGACTTATTTACGGAAGTCATACTGCACATTTTTGCAAGATCTGGGCATGAGGCTCAAAGTGTAAGACTTTGCTGTTTGATTGTACCTAAATATTACATATGTCGTAAACATAAAATTTGTTGTGCGTGTAGCTAGGATTTATTTTACCTCTTGATGACAATCCTCGTAGTCGCATTTTTTGGGACTCTGTTGGAGTAAGATACAGAAATGCCATGCTGCTTGGAAGAGGTGTTTTTTTTATGGGGGTTGGCTCATTCTTAGTTGGTCTTGAGTGGCTTGTATCCTTGTTTAGAATTCTTGTGTTGATTAGCAGAACTTTGGAAAAGTTGATTTTTAATGGGCAGGATTTGAACGACGCCTTGTTGGTTAAGCAGTTATGGCATTTTCCTTGTGAGCCCTATTTTTTATGGCATAGGGGCATCACAAGCATGGTTCGCGTGGTCTTCAAATAGGGTTCTCAAAGAACTTCTAAAGACCAGTGAAAAGCTATCTCTGATGGTTTGAGAAGATAAGTGGCTAGGGGATAGACCTATCTGCCCCTTATTTCCTCATTTACACTATCTTTCATCTGTGAGGAATCATTTGGTAAATGATAGTGCTGCCTTCCACGAATCATTTGTTATCATTTCTAGCTGGTCTAAGATTCTCCCTTATGATCCGATTAGCCTTCTCAATTACACACTGATAGGACACTCATTCATGGATGGGAAAAAAGTTTGATGGGTGCACCTTATTCAGGCGTTGTGTGAACTACATGGATTGAGTGCAATGATAACCAAGAAATTTCAATGACAAGGAAAGATCTTTGTATACTTTTTTTAAGCACATCATCTTGTTAGCTCTATCTGGATGTAAATGCACTTTTTATTTTTTTTTTAAAAAAAAACTCTTATAGTATCTCATCATTTTTTGACAATGGAGGAATCTTTTGTAAGTCCTTTGGCTTGGATTCTTACCCCTCTTTGGTAAATTTCATATATCAATGACTTTTATATTTTCTTTGAGAAATATTTGGTGGACTATATTCTTTCTCGTTTGGAGAATAATCCCAACCATGATATTGGGTTTTGTCGTTTGTTGTTCAATTGGGAAACAACACATGTTATCAACCTTTTGTCCTTGGTTGAGGGTTCTACTCATCCTGCGAGAGGGGATTTTCATTTCTCCTAGCATTTTGGAAGGTTTTTCTTGCAGATTTGTTTTCAGTCTTTAGTGAACCCCTCTCCTTCCAATCAGTCGGTCTTTTCCATGCTGTGGAAGATCAAAAATTCCTAAGAAAGTTAAGTTCTTTACTTGACAGTTTTTTTCACAGAAGAATTGAGAATTTGGATCGTGTTTTGAGGATTTTGTCTGATTTGATAGGTCTACAGTGTTGCATCCTTCTGTAATGGCATGGCAAAGGATTTTACCACCTTTTTTGGTGTTGTGTTTTTGCCGGTTCAAGTTGGAATTTTTTCTTTGAGGAGTCTATTTTTTCAGGTTGTTGGACTAAAGATGTTTGCTTGATAGTCGAGTTCCTTTTTGACCTGCTATTGGTGAGAAGGGTCAGTTTTTTTTGCTTGCAAGGGTGTGAAGTGTTGTGAATATTTGGTTAGAGAAGAACATTATAGTCTTTTTGGGCCCTTGTAAAGGCTTCGATCATCAAGTCTTTTTGTAAATACCTCTTAGGTCTTATTTTGTTTGATTGGAGTCATTTTTTTTT
The DNA here is from genome assembly GCF_002738365.1 of Cucurbita moschata. Classification (NCBI taxonomy): domain Eukaryota; kingdom Viridiplantae; phylum Streptophyta; class Magnoliopsida; order Cucurbitales; family Cucurbitaceae; genus Cucurbita; species Cucurbita moschata. Next base: position 1,789,579 of record NW_019268560.1, on the reverse strand, counting down.
TTTTTAGTTTGACACCTTTTGTTTGGGCTTGGTTTTTTTTATCCCCTTGTATTTTTTCATTTATTTTCAACGAAAGTTTGGTATTTTCCAAAAGTAAAAGAGAGATGAAATTCTTTAGGAAAAGAAAAGGCAAGGGAAGGTCAACAACCAATAATCGATGCTTTTAGTATTATTACCTAAATACATCCATAAGCAATTTTTGTTCTAACTAGTGGTAGCGCACTTGAGTCATGCATTGTAGCATGAGCACTCACTCACTTCTAAGGCCATGATGTCAAAGATGTGGATTAAGTTCAAACTGCCTTCTAAATCAACTTTCAGGCACAAAATCGAAAAAGAATTGTACCATCTATACATGATGGTCTATGACAACTTGCTCCTTGTCAACGATGAACTTTGAGGTTGTTTATGACACCTGTGTCTACTCCTTGTCAACAAAAAAAGGAACCATCATTGACCTGAAAAATTGCTCCGATGCTTTACGAGGCCAACACCAAAGGTTGCAAAAAGATGACCAACTGGTAAAGATTTGAGTTAAACTACAGTTACAAAATAATTTGAAACATTTGACCAAGTAGAAGCAAAAAGAATAACCAAGTCCCAAAACACCTCCCTTCATTCTTGAGTTCCTTTTAAACTAAAGCTGGCATATAAGTGTAAGCACCCCAATACACCAACCAAAGTATCTTGGCTCGCTCTTTGAAGGTCGTATCACCAATAAGCCTATGGACGGCACCTGATGCTTTGCTAGGCTGGCATTACTGAAAATTAAGCAAGCTTCGGAGGTTTTCCCAATAGGCAGCCACAAAAGGACAAAAGAACTTCACTATCTTATCAAGAACACACCACTTTAGGGAAAGAGCCATGTTCTGAAGGATCTTTTGGATTCTACAAAAAGTATTCAGCCTTTCAAAAGAAAAGATCGACAGGAAAACCTTAGCCTTTTTTGGACAAAGAGCTTGCCAGATCATATCAGATTGTTGATGGTTCAAAGCTGCTTGATGGATAATCAACTTTTTAACAGAAAACAGCCACCCCCACCTCAATTTTCTAGAGTCCACACTTTAACATCTTCTCTGAGGTCTGTCATTAGAAAGCATATGGGAGAGTAGCCTATTCTTCCACCTCCAAATCAGTAATGTTTGTTCTGAAATTCAATTACTGTCATTTAAACTCACCTACCAGCATTGTTTATCCAAAGAAACTTTGGATTCAGCAATCCTGTAAAGTTTGGGAAAAGCATTGAGTGGAGAGGAATCCGTTAACTATTTAACCTTCCAAAACCCCGTTTTATCTCCTTTGCCTAAATTGATTTGGCACCAACCTTCAAAAGGGACTAATGCTTTTCATGATCTGGGACCAAGGACTCTTAAAGGTACGAGAGTCTTTCATTAAGGGCCACCAATTTTGCACATTCCATCAATATTTTGCAGCAATAACATTCTTCACAAAACCCCGTCTTCTCTTCAAGAAAGTGCCACTTCCATTTAGGAAGGAGCGCCCAATTTGTAATAGTAAGCTTACCAATACCCATGCCTCCCATGAACGTAAAAAGGGAAGTTGTTTTCAAGTTTATAAGATTAGTCACCCCTTCCTCTTTACTACCTTTCGAAAGAAGTCCTCTAATCAACTTCTCCAAGGACTTAATAATTGAGTTAAGGCATGAGAAAATTGAGAAAAAGAGATGGATGCTAGTAAGGATGGCTAGCTACTTCTATAGTTTCCGTCCTTTCTTTCTCCTGGGATTCCACTTTATGCGACTTTGATTTGGGTGACCTTAGATGAAATTGCAATAGAGAAGAGAAATTCCTAGCCAAAGGAATTACAAAAAATTCTACCAATGGGCCATAAGTGTAGCTAAGTCATAGTTTCTAAAGAAGCCAGGATTTTTACACGAAGGACAAAGGCTAACGAGGAAACAAAATAAAAGGAAAAAAAAAAACTATCAAAACTTGTCTCAATGTCTTGGAACATGAAATTATTCTCATGCCAAATAAATGAAAAGAAAGCCAAAAGCAAAACCTTTGTCTCTTTGAATGGGTGTTCTGTAAGCATTAAAGTGACGAAGATGAAAGGGGACACCAGAGAGGATGAAATGCCATTTAACCGCTCCTGAAATTCTCTCTTAGAAAATGTATGCATACTGACAAAGAGAACCAGTGGAGTTTCCATTGTCCTCTGCCCTTCTAGAACAGGGACTTGCTAACGATGGAAGGGAAACTTTTGATGTGTCTTCTTTTCTTTCTCTTTTGCAGATTTCACTTTTACTTGATTTTTGGGTTATTAGTATTTATATCCCAACCCCTTGAATGAGTTTTCTTTTTCTTTTTTCTTTCTTTCTTTTTGTATTTTAAGTTTGTTATTCCCCTTCACCTTGGTCTTTTTCCCGGCTCTATTTTCTTCGATTTGGGAGACTAAAATCTCTTAAGAGGTCAATTGTGGGGCTGTTACGTACATGAATTAACACTATTAGGAGGGCTGTGAGGTTTGAGTGGGTTCTTTTGCAATTCCTAGTTTCACCTTTTATCTTCTTCCCTTGCTCATCAGCTACTCTTGAGGTCTTTGTCTTCTCTTTATGGAAGGTAAAAATTCCAAAAAGGCTTAAGATTTTTGTGTGGTAGGCTTTACTTGGAGAGTCAATACCTTGGATCATACCCAAAGACATTCTTCCTTCGTCTTGTTCTTGCAATGATGCATTCTTTGTGTGAGGTATTAGAAGGATCTAAATCATTTGTTGTCGGAGGGCCAGTTTGCGAACTACCTTTGGGACCGTTGGTGGAGGTCTTTTGGAGTAAGTGGGGCTTGTACTATGGATGGATCATGTTTGTTCGAGGAGGTGCTTCTACATCTTCTATTGAGAGAGAAGGACAAAGTGTTTTGACATGGGAGTTTCTTTGCTATTTTGTGGGATATTTGGCTTTATTGAACTCTAGATTCTTTAGAGGTGATGTGAAATCTAAAGAAGTGGTTTGGGAGCGCTGGTGATTTTGATACTTTTATTATGGCTTCGGTCACTGTACTGTTTTGTAATTATACCATTAGTCTTGTCCTTTTGGATTGTTTTTTTTTAGTTAGTGTCAAACTCTTGCCTTTTTTTTTGGGGGGGGGGGGGGGCTT
>NW_019268560.1:1784953-1786231 GCF_002738365.1 Cucurbita moschata | reverse complement strand
GGGGGGGGGGGGGGACTTCTTTTTTGTACGCCCTTATATTCTTTCATTTTTTAATGAAAGTTTGGTTTCTTACCCAAAAAAATAAAAAACAAAAAATAAAAATAAAAGAATCAACACAATTGACCTTGTCAAAGGTTTTCTTCTATACATTGTTGGGGCTCTAGTGGATTGGTTGAATCTAACCTACTCAATATGTGTTGGTTCATTCTTTTAATTAGGTTAGTTCATTTCTTTCACCCCATTTTTTCCCCCTTCTCCATGTAATGTTTCTTATATATTAAAAAGAACATCGTGGTTTTAAATTCATCAAGTTATGATATTATGTTAATACTGGAGGACAGAGATGATTGAGCATACAAAAAGATAGGTTCATCCCACTACACACATAAATGAAATTTAATAAGGTTCCATCAAAATATTATGGATAATTTTCTTATATAAGGATTTATTCTTAACTAGTATATCTCTAAAATCATATGGAATGCAGGCCCCAAGTAACGATAGCCACAGCTATAATATTCTGTCATCGATTCTTTCTTCGACAGTCCCATGCAAAGAATGACAGAAGGGTATGTTTCTTGTTTAGATTAAATATAGCAAAGTTATGCACTGATATATTCTTTTTAATGATGTGTCGGTCTAAGATTGTTTTAGTTCTTGCTTATATAGGGGCAACATATCCATTTAGGTCCTTTCTAGTCTAATAACAGATTGGTTATTGTCTTAGCTCATAGGACATTCAGATTTCCTAGCAGTGAAAAGAGTGTGATTGATATGGAGTCTTGAAATATAAACCATTCTGAAGATTTTTTTTGCCTTCGTTTAGGGGCATCCTTTGTTCAAAACTCTGCATCTATGTTTAGTAAAGTCTTTCCTGGTGGCTTCTGTTTTGGTCTTTTTCTGTTGGTTTGCTGTTTTGATTGTTATATGGAACTTCTTATTCACCCTGTGGGTGGTGGTTTCCTTGAACATTCTGCATCTTTTCATCGCAATGAAAAATTCTCTTATTAAAAAATGGTATCTGTGTGCAAATTGTGAGTAAGTCCATTTCTTTGGTTTTTTGTTTTTTGTTTTTGTGTGCTCTTGGTATAGTTCACGACCTCCACTTGGAATAGTTGACACAAATCTTATCTTTTGTAATTATTCAACTTTTATTATTTGTAAGGTGTTTTTGTAGCTTTCTTCTTTTTGGGAAGGGATGCCTTGTCCCTTTGCTAGTTAGACCCTTCTCTTCTTTTTGTTTTTGTTTGTTTGTTTTTTTTTTTTTTTTTTTTTTTT
>NW_019268560.1:1730015-1784309 GCF_002738365.1 Cucurbita moschata | reverse complement strand
TTTTTTTTTTTTTTTTTTTTTTTTTTTTTTTTTTTTTTTTTTTTTTTTTTTTTTTTTTTTTTTTTTTTTTTTTTGGAATGAAGTGGTTTGTGTTTCTTTTAAAATAAATGCACTATAGACTTATAAACAGGTTGAATTTTAACTATTTATGAATATTTTTTATGTAATAATTTGTTCTATTGTACGTAATTTAATTTTAATAAAACTAAAATTAGTTTATAACATGAATCAGTATGCTTGTCAATGTGTTTTATAATTTTTAATGTAATTTTTATTTTTAAATTGATTTTCAAATTTTAAAACTGGATCCAGTAAAAATATAAATTTTGTGAATATTCACTGTTTGGATTACAAAATCCAAAAGCAGTGATCTGTCAAATGTGTATTTGAACCCATTTGACAAAGTGTGAAAACAAAAGGCAGAATTAAACAGGCAATTTGGGTTTAATTACAGAAATTGTCATCTTACATGAATGTAGGATTTGGTTGTAATATTTCTATCCATTTATTATGGTTAATAAACAAGCCTAGTTTACCGGCTAAGGAATACTACTTACTACCTCTAAAAGGTTGTAGATTTAAATCCACATCTCGACGTTTTGTAATATTATATCCTCAAAGGGGAAAAAATCTATTTACTATTTATTCAGTTGAAATATTTTTCAGAAAGGATTTTTTGACGTTTTGTGTAGTTCTTATGGTTTACTGTGGTTGAAGTGTTTCGTTTGGACGCTGCATATGATTCACTCATTTAGTTTGCAAGTGCTTTTTTTTAATTATATTTGCCAACATTTACAGCTAATGTGTAGAAAGTAATAGCAGGAAAAATGGTATACGTTAAAGAGGTAAGGATGGATATTGAGTGATTATCAGGATAGTTAGATTTATGTTATTAGTATGATATGCAGATCATTGCAACAGTCTGTATGTTCCTCGCTGGGAAGGTTGAAGAGACGCCTCGCCCACTAAAGGATGTTATCATTGTTTCTTATGAAATTATTCACATGAAAAATCCTGCTGCAGCCCAGAGGATCAAACAGAAGGTTGTCTCTTACTGATGCTGTTTAAACCTTTTAATTTGTTTGCTTACTCAATTACTAGTTACCTATCAATTAGTCGGTCTTCTTGATGTCTGTGCTGTCTCTCCTCTCATGCGTGGTCATATGCACTTAATTGTGCTAAATATCGTCGGTTCACTTGTTTATAATCGATCTTTTTAAAACATGCAGGAAGTTTATGAGCAACAAAAGGAGTTAATTTTACTTGGTGAGAGAGTTGTGCTCGGGACCTTAGCTTTTGACCTGAATATTCATCACCCTTACAAGCCACTTGTTGAAGCAATAAAAAAATTTAAGGTTGCCCAGAACGCACTAGCTCAAGTTGCATGGAATTTTGTCAATGATGGGTAAGATCAAGAGGCTATTCGTTTATTCATGAATCTTTTAGTTCCTACTATATAGCCTCTTCTTTATTCTCTCTTCCGACACTTCTTACCAAAATCCTCTGACACTGGTCTTTGGGCAGGTTGAGGACGTCACTCTGTCTGCAGTTTAAGCCCCATCATATTGCAGCAGGTGCCATTTTTCTTGCTGCCAAGTTTCTTAAGGTGAAGCTTCCATCCGATGGTGAGAAGGTTTGGTGGCAAGAATTTGACGTGACCCCTCGCCAATTGGAGGGTTCGTGTCCCTTCATTTTGTCAATTGAGATAATCTCTGACCAAAATTGTCAGCCTTTGCTGTTTGTGACTGATATTTGTAATTCTCGTCCCGTTAGAATTGTAGAAAACCAACCTGAACCAGATGATTTTAAATATTCACAATTCATTCCTTTAATGCTGTGAAGAATGATCAAGAATGTGATATACTATCATATGATTTGTGTCTAGATTTTCAGGATTGAGTGTCATCCACGATAATATAGCTGTTATAGAATAAGCTTTTTCTTTGTAGTCTTTGAGTGAGCAACCGGAAATCCCAACTAATCATTTTATTTGTATCTTTTTGCAGAGGTCAGCAATCAAATGCTAGAACTATACGAGCAAAATCGGGTGCCACCAGCTCAGGGAAGTGAAGTAGATGGAAGTACTGGTGCGGGTCCAAGTCATCCTAATGTAGCAAAAACCACAGCTGCTACTGAGGAACAGACTTCAAAGCAAGTATCTTCTTGTTCAGCACCCGACCATTCATATGCAGATAGTCATGGGGTACCTCAAAGAGCTGCCCAGAATCTTGGCAAGAACAATGGGACAGCTACGGAGGGGGGTAGTGTCATTACTGGACACAAGGTGGACCCAGAATTGACAGACAGTCATCATACTGATGAAGTGACCTACAAGGATAATAGCAGAGATATTTCAGACCGAACGAGGTCTGTAGTTGAACACGTTGGAGAAGAGAGAGAAAAGAATAATAGTAAAAGTGAGAATGCGGAAGCAGGAGAACGGAGGGACAATGGTGTATCTCACAAGTGTAGCAGTATTGTTGGTCGAAACGCTGAGGTTCGGGAAGGTCCCATTGGGCAGTCGCCCAAAGAAGCTATCAAAATGATTGATAGAGACAAGGTCAAGGCAGCACTTGAGAAAAGAAGAAAATCACGTGGAGAGATGTCCAGGAAGAAAGATGTGATGGATGAAGATGATCTCATTGAGAGAGAGCTGGAAGATGGTATAGAATTGGCGGCAGAGGATGAGAAAAACAGGCGGGAGAGGGGGCAAAGCTGGTCTAAGGTTGATAACCAAGATGATGGGAAGGTCTGCGAGGAATCTTTAAGTGCGCATCATTCAGGAACCAAGACCCACACTTCACGGGGGACCAAAGTAGAGAATGTAGTTGAAGAAGGAGAGATGTTAGATGATGCTTCCCCAGCTTTGAATAGCCGCAAGAGAAAGGCTGGGAGGTCCCCTGATTGGCACTCCGAGGGAAAGAAGTGGAACGATTCGATGTCTAATAACCATCATCATGCTGTGGAAGATGGTAACTGCAAGAATCGATCGGTTTATGCAGACAGGGAGATCAAAAGACATGCCCATGGGAATCACTTATAAGTCGTCGTCGTCAAGGATTCAGATCTGTTATATTGTAGCATAGCATGCGTGACCTGGGTAGTCCAAGTACTGAACCAGATCATTGCAGTGAAGAGAATACCGGTGCCACGGAGCCATGCATCATAAAATACAGGAACTATGGATGGATGCTTCACCTGGCAATCCTGCAAACATGCATACTTACCACTAATATGCTTCTTCAGTACATAAAAAAGCTAATTTGCTTGGCCGAGATGAAATTTACGTAGCACGAACATAAGCTTGCTTCCGCCATTTTTCGTGCAAGGAAGCCACGAGGACTGTAATTTTGGTCGTAATTAATATTATGTTTCTGCTGTACTTTAGGATCGTTATAATATGCTTTTACCTTAGGAGTTATAAATGTAATTTGGTTTACAGTATTCGTATGTAATTTCGGTCTAGGATTCAATTGTATCTCTCTCAGTCCGTTGAGCTTTCGGCCAGTATATCGCCCGAAGTTGGAGGAAAGAAAGGTGGAAAAATGTAATGCATGTCGGGAATTGTCCTCGTGAATTTTGGTGATGGTAACTGTGTAAACTCAACAGGCAAGTTTTATGTTCCAAAATATGTTGGAATGTTTGTCCATATAACAAGGCAAAATTACTGTGTTCTAAGCTTTTATATATGTTCATATGAGCAGCTAACATGGTTGATACCTGAAAGGTACTCTTATGATAACATTTGCTAGCGCAATTTGTCCCCTCATGCATTAGTTCTTATTTTCTTTCATAAAATCCTTCGAAATTCATATGAAATTGCTCGAGTTTTAATGTATTAATACATTAGGAATGAGGTCACCCGGTCGAAGTTAATACGCTGAAAAACAGGTTGACACACTCAATTTAAATTGTATTTTTTATATTTTATGAACATTATCTATCAAGTTGAGCATAGCTTAACTCGTTAAAATTTCATTCTTGATGAAAATATTAAAGACCCGAATCATCAAAATAGAAGCTTGTACAATTTTAACATCAAAATTTGGTAAGAATCTAAGTATTATTAATGAAACGAAAATGGTGTATATTACTTTTTTTTTTTTTTTAATCTCAACGTAAGGACAAATTGAAACATTTGATCTATTAGTTGCAAATAAATACTTTAACCAATTGAACTATATTGAATTTGACACCAATGTATCAGTAACGTACAAGAAAAAACGATCATAGTTGCAAATTACTTGTTCATATAACAAACCGATAGGAGCCATCACGAGTATAGCTTGGACGGGTGGACCCAGGAGAAAGTTCAAGTACAAAGGAGTGGGCTTTTCTCCTATCCATATCAGCTTCCTTATTCCCTCCTTCATCTTATCCAAATCCTTCATCTCCACCATAAATCTCATGATCTTCTCCTTCTTCCCCTTTCTGGTTCTGCAACTCCCGAACCCTTCAAACCCTTCAAACCCATTACAGAGATCTCAACAATGTCGCTCACAATCCCCACAAACCTCTCAAACTCCCTCTTTAACCCCAAATTGAGCAACCCATTGGCCTATAAGCCAAAACCCTCTTCATCAATCCTCTGCTCCTCTGCTCCGCCGCTCAAAACCAAAATGAAAAGCCCTCCTCCTCTTTTCAGGCCTTCTCCGCCGCCGCCTTAGCCCTCTCCTCCATCTCCGGCCTAACCCCCTGCAAGGAATCCAAGCAAAGAGGAGATTCGCGTTCTACGGGAAGCAGGGGCTTGGCAGATGGGTTCATCCGCTAATTTAAGATTAATTTAGAAAATGATCATGAGTTTATAAGCCAAAAATACTCGGAAAGTGCTCAAGAGGGTGGTGTTCCTAACATTCATAACAATGGGTTTTACATTGCCAAGGGCAATTTAGTCTTTTCACGTCCCCCATATTCTAAATATTTTTCTTCAAATTCATGTTTTCAAATGGGTCATAACACAAATTTCAAAAATAAAATAACTTTTTTTAAATTTTAAATTTTGATTTCAGTTTTAAGTAAATAACATGAAAAAAAAATCTTATTTTAAAAAATGAAGTAATTAATAAATTATGAGTTCTTATTATATAAAAGAAAATAAAACTTTTATTAATGCTACTAAAACACCAATAAATGAACCATAAATTATCACATTATTATTATATATAAATTATTAATTAAAAAAAATACTTATTTTAAAAAATTGGGACTAATTTATAAATTGATTTGTATCCAAAATTAAATTTAAAGAAAAAAAAAACTCAAATAATTAAAATTTGATCCCATGGGCTTAATTTCATAAATTGGGCCCTATAAGTCTAAAAAGTTCAATTGAGTGAGACGACATATAACGGCTCAACTTCTTCTTAAGTGTCGTGTGAAGCTGTTTTGTATTTGAGATTTAATGGACTTTCCCTGTCGGAGTTATAAATTTAAGTTGTTTTATAGAACCTATAAATTAATTAAATCCATAATTTTTTTTATTTATTGGTAACTCTGCCCAATCTAAATAAGCTCCTAACCGGTCCAAATCGTACAGGTTGAATTGAGTTGAGTTGATCAGGTTTTTTTTTCAGGTCATCGGGTTTCTTGAAAACCCCTACTCAAATCCAGGTATTGATCCAACTTAAAATGTATGCTACCAGTATTTTTCTACATTTGTAAACTCGAGCGCAGTTTAGCAGATAACGAACAATCACCCTTTCAAAAGTCAATAGTTCAATCTTATCGTACCTCAATTGAACGCTTAAAAATTCAAAAAAGTATATCTTTTTAGTCTCGAAATTAGAAAGATATTATCATAAGTCACGGAATGCATTTCAACAAATTAATTATAAGTTCTATTTAAATTAATCATTTTAATTATATTGAAAATTTCATAAGCTCGAGAAACCATAGGGCGTGACATTAATTATGGTTTTAAAATTAAAATTAAAATTAAAATTAAAAATCAAATATTATTGCCGACATTGATGGCAAGAAACGACACAAATCATTGCTAAATTTGTTGACTTTTTTCCTTCTTTTATTTGACCTTTTTCTTTCCCTCCAAACACACAAATTCCACTTTTTCATTGCTAAGAATCAATCCTTTTTTTTTCTTTTCTTTCCATAATCTTACCTTTTCTCGAGTCGGTGAACGATAACGATAACACGAATAGTCTCTTATCTTCTCGATATTTTTTCATGTTAAAAGAATCTCGAGCTACTTTCTTCATTACACCTACGACCAACAATGATTCTATTCAAATAGCTATCGATACATCTGCCAAATTGAAATACTTGTACTGGTATTGGTAAAAATTTTGAGTTTATCGACGATCGCAAAATGAAAAAGTTCAAGAATCAAATAAACAGATAAGAATTTTGACGAAAAAGTAAGAAGTGGGTCCCACAATTTGATGGACAGACATGTGATGATGAAGAAGAGAAGAGAGTAATTGTCATATTGTCCCCCGACATCTTCGACTGCACACACCTAACCTAACTAACTGCTTAAGCTTTGTTGTCTTTTAACTGCCACAAGTCGTTCATTAGCTTCTTCCCTCCCGTTTCCCCATTATTACTGTTCCCTTGGCCCTAGATTGTGTGAAAAACCAACTCAAATCAAATCAAATCATTACATACCCATCCATCCGAGACGGTTTGACTTGAATTGATGTGTTTCATGTCGTATATTTTATAATTCTATGAACATATTTTACTCAAGTTCATATTTTTCACCGGTATATTCGTCGATTTAGAATTTTGACTTTTAAAAATATTTCGAAAATGATAATTAAAGTCAAAGATGCTTCCTACCACCAACGAAAAAATGTTCGTAAGATTTATTTGAATGAAATTTTCATACAATTTCGTTCGATAAAAATTGAAACATATATATATATATATATATATATATATATATATATATATATATATTTTTGAATAGGGGAGATGTTTGTTTTGTTTGTGGAACAATAAAGTGAAACCTATCTAAAACAAAATTCTAAATTTTCCGACCAAATTTGCAATTTTACCTTAATTTATTACTAAATCTAAATTTATGTTCAATCCTTCACACACAAGAAAAAATTATTGAAATCATTATAAAATATTCAAATTTATTTTCGTTCGATTTTAAATTAATTTTAAACATGTCGTTATCGTTAGATTGCCTTTATTATTATACTTTTTTACCTAACGTTATCACGATGGTTTATGATTGTGCTTAAACAATTTGAGTACGTGGTTGACATAGAGAAGAATCGTATTCAATTAATAACCTAAAGAGTCTATAGTATATGAATAAGGTTGGGTGTCTTATCCTACTAACACTATTGATACTTTGTAATTGATACAAATGAATTGATCTAAATCGTTCATACATGACATATGAATTCACATAAGACTGGATTTAGTCGTAGTTTGCTTGGAGCAATTTTACGTAGGGTGACCTCCTGGGAATCTTCTTAGAAAGCACGTGATGATAGTATTCACTCTTAGAAGCAAAAACTAGATAACGAGCTCGAATTAGGTCATGCTTTATTTTGAAGTTTTAAATTCATACAAATATCGTTCTCATTTCTCTTAATTATGTTTTTTTTTTTTAATAATTGAAGAATGTTTCAACTTGACACATGTTTTTGTCTTATTTTTCATAATTACAATACGACAATGCATAACAGATCTTTAACGACCCAATTTTCAATTTGAAATTTGATGATTCCGACGTTCCATTACAACACGGTCACGTTACTTACTCCTCACTTCATCTAACATATAATTACTTCAAGCAAAACAAACTTATTGGTACGAGCAGTAACTTTCAATTCTTTTAAATATTTCTTAATCATCCTATCCTAAAGATCACTCTCATTCAGATGTGATCCCGGTTCATTCATACATTCTTCTTTACTCGGGTGTCACAAAATTCTTAAACTTCTAAAATTTTCCAGTAAATTTTATAATTTTAATTTTGTATCTAATAAGTTTCTAAACGTATTTTAAATATATAAATAAATAAAACATATAATGAGAGGATATGTCTCCTTTTGTGGAAGAAAAAGATAGTGGGATTTTTAATTTAGTGTCTCCAAAACTAAAAACATAATCATTCACAAATATAACTGCCATTGACCCCTTTCATTTTGACTGCAATCTTATTTTTTACCTTTTTTTTTTTCTTAAAACTTGGATATGATTATTAATTAATTGTGTTTTAATTTTGAGTTAAATACTAAATTTGATTTAATTATTATTATTAACGTCTTCTCAGCTGTATTTTTTACTAAAATGTTAGATGTTCGAATCTCAACCGCTACTCGTTGTGGATCATCAGTCAAAAATGTTCGGTAGGAGATTTCATTTTTGAATTCGAGACTTCTAAAAAATAAAATCTTTTTGACTTTTTGTTGGGATCCGAAAAAAAATTTAAATTATAAAATATAAAGTTTAAACATTAAAAATATATATATATATATTATCAATGGTTTTGTTGGACCTTAGTTGAGGTTTTTTTTCACTAACCGAATACAACTCATGTAGAATCTAAACTTGTTTGATCACACATGCTGCTCGTGTGTGTATGTTCAATTGTTTGCGACCTTAACCAACTTGTCTTTGTACTAAGCTAAGGTCATTCATGTGTGTTGTCGCATCTTATCTTGTCATCTTGGTTTCCAACAACATGACTCTCATACCATGATGTCATCACAAGTCTCGAGATGTCACTGACCATCATAGTTTGTTCGATCACGTCTATCAAGAACTGACTCTTGTGTTGTTGATATCATTGGTGCATCTCAAACATCTATCTATCTCAATTCTACTGAGGCATGATCCATCCTATGTCCATACTAAGTCATTTACGAATTTTGTGTTGGATAGTGTCATACGACAAAACTATGCCACACGTATGCACCACATAATAGATCACTTAGGTCATAGACTCCAAGAATGGTAGAGAGTTGACATCAAATCTCCCTCTATAATACATTCTAAGACATATTTGGTTTAACAGGAGTAGACATAATTTTGGCTCATATGGTCTCGTGGAGTGTCTGTCGGGTATCTTACTACCACCAAGTTTTATGAGCATTCATATTTCATATAGACGAACTCAATTCCAGAGTCGTATGACAAAACTCATATCAAAACAACGACTTGAAGGTTCAGCTCTAGGAGCCTACATGACTCATATTACACACGTCTCTAACACTCACGTCAACATCCTTGCCACTATCTTACTTATACCTCAACTTGGCTTGTATGCACACTCTTCTTTGTATCTTAAATGATGCATCATTTTTCTCGCATCATGACACTCATCTATCTCGATCTTCACGTAATCGAATAAATGTCACGTGAGGGTCACCCATTATCGTATGCTTCACTTACTTGAACCTGAACAATTATGGTTGGATGTATACGCATAGCCATATGCTTCATAATTATTTTAAGTTTTATTTCCATAACTATTCCATTTCTAAAATTTAATATAATATTTTAAAATTTAAACCTTTTAATTGAGTTATATCTTATAAAAATATTAACGTTATTTTTCAACTTTAGAAAAAGTCAAAGGGTATTTTAAAATTTTTAAAAAGGGCAAGAATATTAATATATACATACATATATATATATATATATAATTTAATTATATTTTTAAAATAAAATATTAACGATTTTCATATTTAACAGTATATTTTATTAATTTAACATAAAATAAAATATATTTGGAATAAAGTAATCCACCGTAACTAAAAAAAAGAAATAAAAAGAATAAAGTAATAAAGTAATCCACCGCATGCAAGTACATCATAATGTTAGTGTAGAAAGAAAAAAAAAAAATTAAATAAAAAACAAGAAAAACAAAATCAATGTGGATGCCTAAAGCAATCACTCTAATCTAATCTAATCACATACAATCCCTCACGCCATCTTCTTTTCTTTCACATTAATTCAATAACTGGGTCCCAATTGCTTTATACTTATATAAAAAAAAAGTCATTTTAAATATTTATTTACATTTTTTAAAACTTTAGTAAATAAAAAAATTATATTTGTAACCGGTAGATATTATCTTTTATTTAGTGTTCTTTAAAACGGTTAAGAACCAAGAATAGAAATAGAATTGGAATCGAAGGTTAGTTTTCAATGATATTCATAAGCTGATACTAGCAATTAATACCCACCCATAAGGAAAATATAAATTAATTAAATATTAAAAATAAAATAAAATATACGGCAGAAAGAATATTAAGATATATTCTATAAATAATATATTCTCTACAAAAACGCTTCTACTGGGGAGAGATTTCTATAGGGATATTATATATTTCCACTTCTTAAATTTCTGTCTTACTCTGCCTAGCTCTTAAATTTAGGGTTGAACTTATTCATTAAAAAATCGTGGGAATATTTTATTCTAAGAATCTCTATTTCGATCTCTGTGAAAATAAATTAAAAAAAAAATGCTACAAGACCGAGAATTGTAATAGGATGTGAAAAGGGGACAAACCCGTCTCCATTCGATTCCATTCCACAGGATCGATAAACATCTCTATCTCCTATTTTAATTTTAATAAAAAAAAATAATAAATAATAAAATAATTAGATTAAAAAGAAAAAGAAAGAAGGTGGGCCCCACTAAAAGATCATGTTCTCTCTTTTACTTTTGTGGTCGAGGCGTTTGGTATGGAGAGTATATATATATATATATCTATATATAGAGAGAGAGAGAGTTCAGGAGAGGAGAGTGTCCAGGCAGAGAGAGAGAGAGAGAGGACACGTGGCAGCGAGAGAGATGAAGACAGAGAATGGGCTGAGAAAACAAGGGGGCGGAGGAGCAGCGCCATGCGCAGCATGCAAGCTGCTGAGAAGAAGGTGCGGCGAGGAATGTGTATTCGCGCCATACTTCCCCGCCGACCAGCCCCATAAGTTCGCCAATGTCCACAAGGTGTTCGGCGCCAGCAACGTCAACAAAATGCTCCAGGTTCCTTAACTCGATCACCTTTTTTTTTTTTTCTTTTACTCGAACCTCCGACCTCTAAATCGAGACCCAAATTGGGCTACCTCGAGGCGTGTGTGAACACGGGTTATAAACTATTCCGTCTTTTAAAGAGCATGTCAAAAGGTGAATTATGAAATTTGAATTTATATGTTTATATTATGAACACTGTAAGAACTTTAGAATATATAACTTTATTGGAAACATTATAATGAAAATGTTGACTAATTTAGGTTAGGTTATAATCAATTATTTTCAAAAGAATCTTTTTTTTTTTAATTAATTAATTAATTTTAAAGGAAATAAAATGGTTGATGGCTATTGTTATCAACTTTAACGGTTTAATGTTTCAGACCGTTAATAAATTAATTAAATATTGATGTGGAAAATATAAAAAGAAAATCTTTGAATTTAAGGAAAAAAAATATACATATTCAAACAACTCTTTGAAAAAAGAGATTTTATAGTTTCTATGTTGACCCAACAAATTCATTAAATTACAAAACTAGCCCAAATCTTACTTAAATGTGTAAACATGTCCTTAGGGATCATATGTTCCAAGAATCCGATCAATTCGGACTACCTAACTCAAACCATAAAATTGACTTGAGTTGAATGTTCGAAAAATGGAACAATTTTTGTGTCGGTTTATGGGTTGACTTTTTTTGGTTGGACAACCCGAAAATAGGGTTACAATTCATCCAAGAGTTGGGTTGAGCTAACCCAGAGTACCGACAACTCAATCCAACCTAACTCAGAGTTGGGTTGAGCTATGAACTTTGTTCGAGTTGCTCGGATCACCAATCTAAACAACCCCAAATTTCAGGTTGGTCCAAAAAATTTCTCCGACCCGACCTAACCCAATAATATGCCCGTTAAATAACACATAAAAAAAACATATATTTAAGCTAAAAAAGGAGGGAAATTATGTTTTTTTGTGGACTTTTTGGGTTAATTTTGGGACCCACCAATCCCATTTGCTTCTTTGGATGGAGACAACCATCAAATAAAGACCAAATTAGAAACCACCAAACCATCCTTTATTAACTAAATAACAAAAATATTGCACAGAAAAGTTTTAAAAAAAATTAATAAGAAGTTTCTATTATTAAAAAATAAGATAGTGGTCGAACTTTAGGTTAAAAAACTCCGCACCTAGCTCGGACAAAATCTCGACAAAACAAAGTTCAATCTAATATTTTCTTTTTGTCGGGAAGAAAGATTGACGTAGTAAATATTACAGGAGTTGCCACTTCACCAGCGGGGAGATGCAGTGAGCAGTTTAGTATATGAAGCGAACGCTAGGGTGCGTGACCCGGTCTATGGGTGTGTGGGAGCGATATCGTCTCTACAGCAGCAGATAGACAGCCTCCAAACTCAGCTGGCTCTGGCTCAAGCTGAGGTTGTGCACCTAAGGGTGCGACAGACAGCATCATTTTCAAACTATGGGCTAAGCCCAACAAGCCCAGGTAACAGTGGGTCACCCTCATCCAGGCTCATGGGCTCACAATCCTCCAGGCCCATGTTTGAGATGGATATGGTTGTGGACCAGGCCATGGGGGACTCAGTGTGGTGATTATAATAATATTATTTACCCAAAATCCCATTTACTTGGAGATTTAGTTAGTTTTTTTAAAATTTTTTTTTTTAATATTTTGTCAATTTGGCTTTCATTGGGTTGTTGGCCATTTGCTATCTTCTATACTACTTACTTACGACTTTCGTGTATGCCGACCAGAGCTCAGCTCAAGCAGTCAGGTAATATCTCCCTTTTCGGGACGTAGGAATGAACCTATTTATAATATTATACTTTAAGAAACTCGTATATAATATATTATCGTTATGTTATATTGTCGTGATGAACGACTTTATTCTTTGATATTGTTGACGAGTCTGTTCGATTATTTTTACCCAAATAAATTACCTATTAAAAAGATAATTAAAAAAATATTTGAGAAAATTAGCTATTGAGATAAAAACCAAGTATTTTAAAAAATATATTGAAAGGCATAGCCAACGGCTATAAAATCGAGACCTCACGTTGAGTATCGTCTTGGAGGCCACATTTTTCATTGCCTATTCTTGCATTGTTTAAGCCGTTCATCTTCGGTGTTGGTAAGTATCTTATCTTTTGATCTCAGTTTGATTTTGGTTTCTAAGTGTTCGGTTAAGAATAAGAAATAGAATTGGGATGGAGAGTTTAATTTTAATTGATATTCAAAACCAATATCTAAAAATAATGAAAATATAAACTAACTAAATCTTGAAAATAAAATAAAATATACTAGTAATTATACGAATATCTGAGATATATTTCATAATTAATTATTATAATATATTCTCAAAATATTATATCTTAATATGTTCTGTTCGTTTTCAATTTAACCATCGCAATGGTACGTTGTCATTGTTCACTACACTGTTGTCTATGTAGGAGTGTCTTGGAGAAGTAGTCAATGCAATAGGACGTTGGATGCAGGGTTTTTAACTGTAGCCGCCGAGGAAAGGTTCCCTCACAATGTGAGAGCGTCGATGGTTTACGCACACTACGAGAACAGTAGCACATGATCATCAATTGGTTGTAGAGATCTTGTATTGCTTGGATGTCACACGCAAACGACCATCGAGAGATCGCTGCAAAGGGGTTGTGCACGTAATTGCGTTGAGGTTTGACGCTTAGTTTGTGCTTAAATCTAAGGTTTGTGCTAAAGTCTCTCCATTGAAAGTTTGGGTTCAACCACTCCAATTTTGATTGGTGACGTTTGAAATGGAGGCGTGGCAGTTGAAATTATCGAGAATTTCGACGAGCCACCAGAATTCGCGCGTTTTTCAATGACGGTTGAAATCAACTGGATACTAAAAGCTTTCGCTTCTTGTTTCTTAGTGAATAGTGGCCGTGGGATTTGTCTGATCGCTTTGTACTTCTATAATCCACCCCATTTATCATAAGGCACGGATAGAAACTTCCAACTCAGTCTAAGCCCACCGCTAGCCGATATTATTCTTTTGAGCTTTCCCTTTCGAGTTTTTTCTTAAAATTTTTAATGCGTCTGTTAGTAAGAGATTTCCACGCCCTTATAAAAAAATGTTTTGTTCTCCTCTCCAACCGAGGTAGGATCTCACAATCCACCCCCTTCGAGGCCCAGCATCCTCACTGGCCCTCGTTCTACTCTCTAATCGATGTGAGATCTCACAATACACCCCCTTTAGGGCCCGACGTTCCTCTCTACAATCGATGTGGAATTTTACATACTACTTCCAAAACAACCCATTCCCCGTTGATAGCATTTCAAACTTACTCATGTTTTTAACATGAACAATGGGGTGTCCGCGTTACACTTTATTTACGAAAGGATAGGAGATCGTAAATGTAACTAGATATTACATGTAAAAGCTCGAAACGGAATAATCAATTGAATAGCGAAAAAGAAGAGGAACGTGAATTACATTCTTGTGCTTCTTTGAGTGTCTGAATTCTTTTGCTCGGTATCATACCGATGCATCGATCCGCTTTTAACGATCGAGATTAGCTCCTTCGCTGTCCATGTCACTAGAGAAAGATTTTCAAGATGATCTCGAGCTT
Source organism: Cucurbita moschata (assembly GCF_002738365.1). Lineage (NCBI taxonomy): Eukaryota > Viridiplantae > Streptophyta > Magnoliopsida > Cucurbitales > Cucurbitaceae > Cucurbita > Cucurbita moschata. The sequence goes on along the minus strand of NW_019268560.1, from coordinate 1,769,739 downwards.
CTTCATCGAACAATCCGAAGATATGCTTGCATTCTATACACAGTTTGTCCAAGCAAACAAAAGAAAAGTGAAGATATAGTTCATATTTTGACTTAAAATGCAGAGAGTAAAAGAACTCTTACCTGTATACTTGATGAGATTAAGCAATGAATACGATGCAAGAACTCGATCCTCGACATCTTTGTCGTAATTCAAGTACTTTATCAAGGACGGTACTAGAATCGAAGGTGCCATCGAACATAACTTTTCATCTCTAATAACGAACAGGTATCTACTCATCCATGAAACCGTTACAAGACTTGCTTTCGCAAGACGTGGGATACCGTTCGTCATCGCCGTCGAAAGGGCAGATAATAAACTCTTATGTCCGTGGTTAAAGAACACAGTTGATGCTTTCAGCTGCCAATTCACCAGATCTTCTTCCTCTTCATACTAATCATTTAAAGTGTTTAGACCAAATGAGAATCTAACTACTAAACGAATCGTTGTCGAGTAAAGTTAACAGAATCTACGAGATTCGACACGAAGCTTACCAATTGCACGAGCTCATCGTACACATGCCTGCTGCTGTAGGATGAATCCCCAGAGTTCGCTTCGAAACCTGCTTGTTGTAGAAGCCAAATTTCTGGACATGGTTCTCCAGTACACGAAAACCGACCTCCCAAAATCAAGAGAGCTCTAGCGAGATTTTCCGACGTCTTTTCTCGAGATATTTGAGAGTTCAACGCGGTTATGATCGTCACAATGGCTTCTTCTCTGAATATGCTGCAGCAATTGAGTGGATCATCCTGCAATGTGACTGCAACATCATGTGGGAACCATTCAAAATATGTCAAAAGTAATCAAAACTCTGAAATACCATGAGATCAAGCTGCAATAGTATTGTTGCAACTAAAGGCTGCTCCTCGGGACGAGCTCGGTGAAGATCAACCGACAATATGTTCATGATGCTCGAGCCATTCAATCGTTCTTTAAGTTCATCCAGAAGTTTAGTGATCCTTGTTCTTCTTTTGTTAAATGATTCAAGATGAGCTACTATGAATTCAACATGAAACCAAGCAAGCAAGAACAAAAAACATTGCATACCGGCTAAGGCAGAGTAGCTCCACAAGTAAAGCCAGGCCACACCTATCAGAGTTCTTGTTGCTTTCATGAACAACAAGCTCAAGAAGTGCAGCCTTGTTCAGATTCTCAGCCAAGTAGTTTCGACAGGTTCCATCAGCTCGGATGCAGCACGAAATCATCGAAATGGCGTTCTTCCTTTCTTCAATCTCACCGTTCTCTAACGTTCTCAGCAGCAGGCTTAATCCACCAAGAGCAATCAAGTGTCTACCATTCTCTAAGTTTCTATCTTCATCAAATCCTTTAAGGAGTTGATCTAGAAGGTAAAACGCTGCTTCATATGGTGCGCACCGAACCGAGAATAGCATCTGTAGCGACCCTCCGAACTCCAAAACTCTAAGAACTAACGGTAACCATTCGACCGAAATCATCTGTTTAGCTTGTGGCTTTGATAAGTAAAGTAAAATGGATGCTTTAAGGAAAAGGCTGCTACTCTTCAAGAGTTTAAGAAACACTTGCAGCTGTGGATCAGAGTTCAATATCATTAACCGAATAGCCTCACTCCTTGCAGCAAGTTCTGCTAAAACTGATATCACTAATTCTAAAATCTCATCATCATTGGAAGCTAACAAGACTTCCATCATTCCCTCGATGAACGGGGGCGTCGATAAGGCAACCTCGATGGTTGTGTCACCATCGACATCCAACCAAGCTTTGGTTACGACACGAATGGCTATCTCGCACTCACTCAAGATATCCGAGGAGGAAATTGTGGCTATGGCCTTGCAAAGCTCATTGGAAAGAAGATGGTTTGTGTCTAAGTTTCGAAAATAATCAGATTTTTTTACAGTCTCGTGGTGTTCATCCTGCAGAAACAGTTCATTTAGATGTTCTTAATGAAGCTAGCAAAATGATACCATTTTGAAGATGGAGATAAGAGTTACAGACATGAACAGAAGCAATCTTTTCTGCTAATTGCTGGTCAAGATTTGGACCAAAAACAGCATGATATCTATCATCATCAACAAAACAACCATGAAACATAACAAAAACGCATTAAAAACCTTCATCAAATAATGCAAAGAAACATAATCTTGAAGAACTTACAGATTCTTATTGTTGGAAGAATCCAACGATTTTCTCGATGCCCTTCTAATGGAATGTGAAGGTAAAGGCACCAAAGGAACATGAGGAGCTTTGGCTCCATCATTGAGCTGCTGTTCATAATACAAAGCAAATTTAAGAGTTCCCCTGTTCATATGATCATTGTAGAGCTTACTCAACGCCTTGATTTTCCTGTCATTGGACATAAATTCCAGCTCCTGATTGTACCAAACCTTCAAATGGAGGAGATGAGGAAGAAAAAAATGCTCCCAAAGCTCAGGCAGAAGATGGGTCCGAGCAAAAAATGGGGAATCAGAGAACACTTGAAGAACATGCTTAGCAGAAACCTTCTCATTCTTTTCAATCTTGTAAACAGTCGCTAAATAGAGGTGAGCACAAGCAGAGAGATGAGATTGAGCACAATTTTTCGATTTCTTTGCGGAATTCAACGAAGAAATCACCATATTCAAAAACCCTAAGGAATTCCTCGATGCTTTAACTCTCAATTCCCTTTCATTTCCATGTCGTTCTTCAATCAATCTATCAACACTCTTCATACCCATCTCAAAATTACTACAAACCCCACTCTCCATACCCCCATTTCGTAACAAACATGAACTACAGATTTTCCTCACCATTTCTCTAAATTTATCGTCCTTCGAGTACCGACCCACATAGCCACTAAGAATCGAAACCACAGATCGTATAGCGATTTCATCAATGGCAGGCGCCTCCATTGATTTACAGAGCAAGGTCTCCGAGATCGAACCCAATCGATTCGAGGAATATAACGAAGACCCATCTCGCATAATAGATTTCTCAACCTTTTTCTTTGAAGAATCGGTGGTTTTCTTGTCGTGGCATATGTATATGGGCAATGTTATAGAATCATTTGGGGCTGCCCTGCTTCTTGCTTTGGAGCCTGAGTGTTTTTGAGCTCTGGAGAAATCGCTGCCCTCGAGTCCTTCTTGAGTGAGTAATTCTTTCAGAGACGACATTTTTTTGGAGGCTGAAGAAGAAGAAGAATTGGGTGTGGAAAACTGAAGCAGGAGAAGAAGAGAAGGAAATCGATCGGCCAATCCATTTCGACCGGCTGGATGGTTCGAACCGGCGGTTCAATTTGATGACCGTTAATGACAAGTTTAACTGGGCCCACTATTGAATTTGGAAAAATAAACAAAAATCCATTTTTTTTTAATAATAAATTATTTTTGTTTTCGCAAATAATTAAAAGAAAATGGAAAAGGTGACGTGGACTTGAAGTGGAGCAATGACAAAATGATTTTGTAAGTGAAGTAAGGTATCCACGTCAACTCATACATCAAGATCGTGACGTGTTGCCACGTGGCATAAAATTACTTCTCATTATATAGAATATTTGTTATAATATAATAATAATAATAATAACATTTAAGTCCACTGACAAAAAAACAATTCCCAAATATTATAAATGTTAATTTAATTTTTGGAGTATTGGACATTTTCCATTATCTTTTTTTTTTAATTTATAGTATTCGCAAACCGTAAATATTTGAAATAATAATTAATATTTTATCGTTAAAATATAAAATATTATTAAAAAAATATCAAATAAATATTTGAAATTTTAATAATAATAATAATAACATTTAAGGTCCATATTCTGACAAAAAAAAAACAATTCTCAAATATTATAAATGTTAATTTAATTTTTGGAGTATTAGACATTTTCCATTATCTTTTTTTTAATTTATAGTATTCGCAAACTGTAAATATTTGAAATAATAATTAATATTTTATCGTTAAAATATAAAATATTATTAAAAAAATATCAAATAAATATTTGAAATTTTAATTTTTTTTAAAACTTAAAAGTATTATTTAATAAATATATATATATTTTTTATCTAATAACTATCTAAAAGTTTGATTTTTTACCAGATTGATTTCACATATTTAACCTTTTTTTAATTCATAAATCAATTTAATACAATATTTAATTTTATATTTAATATATTTGTTAATTAAATATATTAGAAACCATTAGATACAAAATTTAAAATTGGAAGTTTTACGTGATAATTTTGAAGTTTAAAAATTTAATAAATACTAAAATAAAAAAATTATGACCATTTATATATATTTTAAATTTAAAAACTCATAAGTTATATTTTTTTAAGTCATAAATAATCAACTTTATTAATAAAACTCATCGATCTATCAGTAGAACCATGTTTCATTTTTTTTTTGTTAGTGGTCGGCTATTTATTGGTATCATTCGATCAAGATTTTGTTTTTTATTTTTGAATTTGACTTTAAAATAGGTGATGTAATAGTAGGCTCTGATATCATTTGTAATAGTCCAAGCTTACTGCCAGTAGATATTATTCTGTTTGAGCTTTTCCTAGACTTTCCTAAAAGTTTTAAAATGCGTCAAGTAGGGAGATGTTTTCACACTCTTATAACAATGTTTCGTTCTTCTCTCCAAACGATGTGGGATCTTACAAATAAAAACATCCCGAAAAATAAATAAAATGAGAGAAACTAAACATAAATTTCAAAATCTAAAAAACGAAACCGTTATTAAATATAGTTTACAACCAAAACAAGCAAAGGCATCTATTAATTTGCAAAAGGTGCATCCAAAATTGCACAAACATTAGATTGTAGGGGAGAGTGCCCTACAACCTCAAATAAACACAAAGGTGGACCATAATAGGGGTCCTACATTCTAAAGCTATGACCTATATAACTAGGTCTCTCATCTCCAAGATCTACCGTGCCTGATCTAAGGTTCACTAGTTACGAATCCCAACACATAATGAAGTAGGAGATGTTCATATGATTCGAGAATTCAATAAATTCGGATTACTCCCCTCAAACAATAAAGATTTTTTCGATTTGGGTTGGATTGAATTTTTGAAATATCAAAAAATTTGAATCCGTTCGTGAGTTGACATTTTTTTGGTTGGGTCAACCGAAATTAGAGTTACAACCTAACCTTATCTACCCTAATTCTTTAGAACATTAAGAATATTTAATATTAGTAATCGATGTTTGATGTTATTGATGCATTCTAACTCATAATTAGTTGGGTATTGATTAACGAACCAGGCCCAAGTGTTCTAAATAGAAGTCCAGGCCCAAGTATAACTTTATATGAGAGGGTAGTGTATGTATGTATCACTTATGAAAATATTTTTAAAATATTAATTACCTAATAAATATAAAAAATTTGAGAGATGAAAAAAAAATTGTTTAAATGTTTATTTTTCTTTTATGGATTAGTAACGTTCAAAATAATGTTCAAATTTATGGACGAAAAATGTAAAATTTTAATATAAGTAAAAATAAATTATATTATACTTGAAAAACAATTATAATAATTAAAAATTGATGTTTTTTTTAATATAAGTAAAAAAAAAAAAAGCTGGTTTTTTAAATATTTTAAAAATAAATTTTTATTAAAACAAAATTCAGACTTTGATGAGAATTTTTTTTAATTTAACCTAAATCTATCTTTTTAAAACCAATGAAAATTAAGTCTTTTTTTTATAATCATGATTTTTTTAATTGAAAGTTGTATTTTTTTTTATTTATTAATTTAATTGAATTTCTTTAAAAAACTAAAAAGGAATGAATTTTTCATGGAAAATTCAATCTTTAAAATTATAAGAATTTTTTTAAAAAATTAACAAAAAAAAATTCTAATAGGAGACGACTGAGTAATTTCTTAGACTGCGCGTGCACTGCACGCTCCCCTTTTTTTTCTTTTTCCAATGCTAACACGTTGCATTGCATTGTCCATGACAAGTGTGAACGGTCAACAAAAACTGCACACGTCAGCTTTTTCAATGACTTCATCTATATCTTTTTATTTTATTATTATTTCTAATTTTTTAATATTTATAATTTTCTTTAAATAAAAATTTACTAACTTTTTTAATATATTAAACTATAAATAATTTCTCTATATTATATATATATATTGTATTTATTTCGTCTCCAAATTTTCAAAATTATAAATTAAAAATTTTGGTAACTTTGACTTTTCCAAATGCAAGCGAAGTTTCCATTAATTAAATTGTTTTTTTTAAGATGGGTTCTTATTTGTATTTATTATTAAGTTGAATTCAATAAATATCGGATAGGGATTGAATTGATAATTACTGTATTTATTGATTGAACTATACTCAAATTGATTTGGTGATAGTTTATGTATGTCTATTAAGAAAATAAAAAAATATAAAAGTCTTTGCTCCCGGACGCTATTTACTAATAAGAGAACCCAAACCTACCTTACACAAGACTTATCAACATCGAGGTTTCTGGCTTATTATTATTATTTTTTGTTCCTCTTTTCTTGTCTATGGAAGTTGGTGTTAAAGCTATACCAGCTTAAGGATAGTGTAATAGACGGCTTCCTTGGCATTCCTAATCCAGTGGGGGCGGTATATGGCCAGCCTATAAGAAAAAGCTACGAATGTTTGTGATGTACAGATTCCATCTCGAGAGCACCATCTACCTATCTCTTTTCAACGGTCTTCTTACGAACAAATGGATCGGATGAAATTGGGAATATATATTTTTTTTTGTAATTAGGGAGTGGACCCAGATTAAGATTGTCTTGATGTTCATCCGGTGGAGATTTGGAATTGGGTGTGTTGGGTAAGGGTGTGACGCCATTGTGGACGCAGGTGCAGCACAGCTTGGAAGATTGACGCCATCCCTTTCGTCATGGGAACGACTTCATCTGCTACCCCAACAGTACTCACATTAATCTCCCTCTCTTTCCCTTTTCCAATCAGTCCCCACGATTTTCCTCTCCCTTTCTCTCTCTTCAATTCCCCATTTCTGCTCCATAGAAAGGAGTCCTAGCTTTTTGGGTTCCTGAAAGCGACGAACAAACTCCTGGTTGCCGCCACTTCTGGGTTTGCTTTTTGATTTCTGTTGCTTCCTCGTTAGGGTATCCCTAATTTTGCTTTGTTCGTCTCGATTTTCACTTGGGCAATTCTTTGTTTCGCTTGTGGTTTTTGGGTCTTTCTTTGTTTGATTGATTCCCTTTTGGAAGTGGGCATTTGATGTTCCCAAAGATTCCATGGACCAGTTCTTTTGTTTCTCTCTTTGACCCATTTCTGCTTTCGAATGTTGTATCCAACCAGGGCTTCGATTGTACATTCTAAGCTTAGTTCGATGCTGAATTCGTTGCGATTTGGAATTTTATGTACTCTCAGTTCTTAGGGTTTTGATTTGAATTACTTGAATGCCGATTTCTTTGAAGGGGCTCTGTTCATGTAGTTTGAATGAATTCTTTATGATCAGTTCCTTGTTGTCCTGTTTTGGAATTACGTATTGCTCTAGCTTCGTTTGTTTCTCAAATTCAGCATCGGATCGTTCTTGCTCTCTCTAGAATTGACTAGTTACAAGCTTAGAGCTCAAGTGTTTTGTTCTTCCCAAGTTTGATGGCTGATTCACATGAACCATCATCATCTTTGAGCTTCACTTCATCTTCATATACAAATGGGTCACAGAGTTGTAACATGTCCACTTCTTCTGTCTCTGATCCAGTGCCTAGTCTTGAAGTGATCAGTTTAAATAAGCTTAGCTCTAATTTGGCTCAGCTTTTGATTGATGATGGTTGTGATTATACTGATGCGGATATTGTAGTTGAGGGTGTTCCTGTCGGTATTCACCGTTGTATTTTGGCTGCTAGGAGTAGGTTTTTCCATGACCTTTTTCGAGAAAAAGCGTCGATAAAAGATGGCAAACCACAGTATTGTATGAATGAGTTGTTGCCTTATGGCAAGGTTGGACATGAAGCCTTCTTGATATTGTTGAGTTACTTGTATACTGGAAAGTTGAAGCCATCTCCTGCAGATGTGTCGACTTGTGTCGACAGTTCGTGTGCTCATGATGCTTGTGGACCTGCTATTGATTTTGCTGTGCAATTGACATATGCATCTTCTATATTTCAAATACCAGAGCTGGTTTCATTGTTTCAGGTCAGTTATCAATGGATTTTGATTTAGAGTTCTACTACTTTTAGTGAACTGACCAAATCTGTTTGGCTGATAGTTCTTCATGTTCATATGATCTTTCACTGTTACTATACAAGTTATTAAAATTGACATAACTGCATGAATTGGCAAATTTTGTTGGTTGGTTATGTTTATAACTAAATCTGTAAGGGCTCAAGCCCACCGTTAGCCGATATTGTCTTCTTTGGGCTTTCACTTTTAGGCTTTCCCTCAAGGTTTTTAAAACGAGTCTACTAGGGAGAGGTTTTCACACCCTTATAAAGAATGTTTCGTTCTCCTCTCCAACTGATGTGAGATCTCACAATCCACCCCCCTTCGGGGTCCAACGTCCTCGCTGACACTTGTTCTCTTCTCCCATCGATGTGAGACCCCCCAATCGAATCCCTTTTAGGGTGCAGCCTCTTTGTTGGCACATAGTCTGATGTCTGACTCTGATACCATTTGTAACGACCCATGCCCAGTGCTAGGAGATATTGTCCTCTTTGAGTTTTTCCTTTTGGCTTCCCCTCAAGGTTTTTAAAACGCGTCTGTTAGGGGAGGTTTCCACACCCTTATAAAGAATGTTTCGTTCTCCTCCCCGACCAACGCGGGATCTCACAAAATCCATTTTTGTGAAGTTTGTGGCTTGAAAGGAACATTAAAATCGTCAACACGAGGGAGAAATCCTATGACAGTTTCTTAGATTCTCTTTCTTTTGTAGCTCTATCTTATGAGAACTTCCTTGATAGTTTCGTTTCTTAGCTTCTCTTTATTTTGTAGCTCTATCTTGGTGTCAACTTATCTCCCTTCCTCCTTACAATAACTTCAGTTTTAATGCACTTTTTAGCAATTAAAAGAGGCTTTTGTAATCTCCTTTGGCTTGGGGCTGCACTTTCTCCCCCACTATTGTATTTATATATCATCTACAGAATTGTTTCTTAAAAATGTTTACTCAAAGTCAAGATCCTACTTTCAACCCTGGACTTGGCTTAGGAAGTTCGACAGTGGTTTTTATTCGATCGTAGAGTATAAATTATACATGAACCATCTATTATTGTAAATATTACTGCGTCGGTTGAGCTATCGTATCACTAGAGAAGCTCTTGTACTTTTAGAATTGGATTATCAGCTGAAAAAACATTTTACCTTACTCCCCAAAAGCATGTGTTACCTTCCTTTTTTAGAGATGAACGTGAGTTGGGTTGGATCGAGTTGAGACATTTTTTAGATCCAACCCAATTGTTTAGATTGTAAAGTTTTTCAGCCTAAACAACCTTTATTAAATAATGAATCTAACCCAACCATAATTTTCTGAGTTCGGTTGGTTCGACTTGTTCGGGTCATTTATTCAAAGTTTTGTTTTTGGTAAACGTTAGTTCGTACAACATCTATTTATTGGTATCAAACTGCATTACATATATGTTAATAATACACATAAAAAGGAAAACTACTGTCATCTGATACTGTACATATGTGCAGCGACACCTATCTAACTATGTTGTGAAGACTTTAGTGGAAAATGTCATCCAAATCCTAGTGGTAGCTTTCCGCTGCCAATTGAGCCCTCTTGTCACTCAATGCATTGACAGAATAGCTCGATCTGATCTCGATTGTGTTTCTCTCGAGAAAGGACTTCCATATGAGGTTGCTGAAAGCATTAAAATGGTTCGGCTTAAGCTTCAGAGTGATGATGAGCAAAGTCTTGTTCCTGATAGTCCTCTTGATAAGAGAATCAAGAGAATATGCCAGGCATTAGATTCAGATGATGTTGAACTCTTGAAACTTCTTTTATCTGAATCAGATGTAACACTGGATGAAGCCAACGCCTTGCATTACGCTGCAGCGTACTGCGATCCCAAGACTCTATCTGAGGTTCTTAATTTGGATTTAGCTGATGTAAACCTCCGAAATTCACGTGGTTATACTGTCCTCCATCTTGCTGCTATGCGTAAGGATCCGTCTGTGATAATATCGCTTCTTAACAAGGGAGCTCGAGCATTTGAATTGACCCTGGATGGTCGGACTGCTGCAAATATCTGTCAAAGGTTAACAAGACCAAAAGATTATTATGCTAAAACAGAGAAAGGGCAGGAAGCAAACAAAGACCGTTTGTGCATTGACATTTTAGAGAGAGAAATGTGGAGGATTCCAACTTCAGATTCATCCATTCTTTCCTTGACGATGGCTGATGATGTGCACATGAAGTTAATTTACCTGGAAAACAGAGGTAATGTTTTACACAAGAATATTTAATCAATTTTGATGCACCCCGGAATCGATATCGTATACTCATTCGTATGATCGTTATGTACTAATGCAGTAGCATTTGCACGACTACTCTTCCCATCGGAGGCCAGGGTAGCTATGGACATTGCAAATGTTGATACAACTTCTGAGTTTGTTGGTCTTTCTATGCCCAAAGGTTCAAATAAGAATCTGAGGGAAGTTGATTTAAATGAAACACCAAGTGTGCAGAACAAGAGATTTCTTTCCAGAATGCAGGCCCTTTTGAAAACAGGTTATTGCTGCTATCTCACCCTTTCGTTTTTTGTTAATTGAAATTTGTAGCTGCTAAATCTCATGTAAACTAACATTCTTGGTGGCAGTGGAAACGGGTAGACGCTACTTTCCTAACTGCTCAGAAGCACTGGATAAGTTCATGGGAGATGGCCTTCCTGATCTATTTTACCTTGAGAATGGCACTGCTGAGGAGCAACGGATTAAGCGGAAGCGTTTCAGGGAGCTTAAAAACGATGTTCAGAAGGCATTTGATAAAGATAAAGCTGCAAAGATTAACCGATCTGGGTTGTCTCCATCGTCGTCCTCAACATCATTGAAGGATGATGCCAACCCCTACAAGGTCAGGACACAGTAAAGCCATTATGTATTTAAGTAGAATAAACTGAAAGAAATGCAACCTTGATCTTAATGCATTGAAAGTTTTGCCCTTTGTACAATGAGTAAACTAGGGAGGCAAAGACTCTAATTCTTCCCCTGCATTAAGAATAAATAAGAAAATCTTAATGTTGGAATGTTTAGCAATTGATATCCTTGAATAATTGTTACTCAAGGTTGGTTTGAGGCTTTTGAGCAGCTTTCCCTTCTTCAATTAGCCTTCCTCAAAGCCCTGAATCCATGATACTCGAGGATTAGAAAGAGAATTTCTCCCCCTATACACCCTGGCTGGTGCAAAGGCCTTCAAGATAACAAGCTCGTACCAACGAAGACAATGAAATGTAGATTATGTTCTTCCATTCATCGGACTAGCATGATTAAAACCTTTCGATATTACTTTCTCCCATTAGACCCAACTCGGCCAAGAACTTAGAATTATGAACCATTCTTCACAAAGTTCATCCACATTAGTACCTTTTCCTTCTTGTCAAGTTATTGAACCAGGGTGGAAAAGTCATCCAGATAAAAGAGGTTCAACTATCACTATGAAAAACAAATATAAAAATTTGAATAATGTCAACACGAACATAATTCACAATATAAGGCATCAGCTCTTTCCCCTCTATGTTCGTTGTGTGCTAACAAAACTTGAATCTAAATCTATGCGAGCATTAAAAGAAGAAGAAATTACATACCAGTTGAACAGCAAAAGACCCGTATATTGGGAATTGTCATCCAAAGAAAAACGCTATTTTGTGGGCAAACATATAGAAGAACTAAAATTAGATGGCAAGGTTTAACTATGATTATGGAGACCATGTTTTTTACAACTTTCCCACATGGAGGGGCCTTCTGGATGAACATCCACAAAATATTTTACAAATCTTGCATCAGAACAAGCCAAGACAGTGCTCAATGATAAGTTGGGTTTTGCAGCACCCTTATCCCTTAACCATCTATACATTGAAAATCTTGTGTTTATTCTCTCCATTTTGTAACATAAATAAACTGGGAATGCCGCTATTGTATGCAAGGGGTAACCTAAACAGTTTCTTAAGCAATCAATCTTCTCTTGGATTACATCTTTGCTCTGGTTTAGAACCATGGGCGCATGTCTGACTATATTTGTCACCACATGACAGTCCAAACCAGCATTTACCAGGCAATCAAATCTCTCCTGTAATTGATCTCCCCGACCCCGAAACTGTTTCGACGCCTTTGCCAACTCATCTGAGTTTTCGACGTATCCCAACTTCAGCAGGAATGTAGTCTTCTCCATCTGTTTGGCGGGGTTTTGGCAAGAAGCCTGTTCACTGCTTTTTAGCTTTGATTTGGAAGCCAAGGCAAACAGCTTCGACGGGTCGTCTCGAATGATCAGACATAAACCTTCTTTTCCAACTTTTAGTTCTTTACAGACAGTTTTCGGCCCTTTGAGAGTACACGAACCAAGTAACAGAATTTGATGAGATACTATACCTGCAATGTCCTCTGTTCCCAACCCGATATCAAAGAGAAAATCTACTGCTCTCAGAATGTTTTTAACATACTTCCCAGACAAAATTACAGGGTTTTGTTTATAAATCGAATAAGCTTCGTTCATCTTAAGACCCAACTTGACTAATCGACCGAATAATACATACACTTTCTTCCCAGAATCTTCAAGCAGCAATGAGGGATTTGATTTAAACAGATCGTGCATCTGTATCTCTGTATAACCTACTTTAGCTAGAAAGTCCACAGTGTCAACCAGTCTATTCCAATTATAGGTACTTTTATGAGATATATATCCTCCAATCCAATCTTCTTCAATACCTAATTTACTTAGCTTCTCAAGAACTTTGATGAACTCCATTTTGATCTGACCAATCAAAAGTGAAGGGCAGCAACTAACAAGCTTAATAACTGTGCCCATTCCAAGACCTAAATCCTCATAAGCTCTAAGTTTTGAGGCTAATAGACCATAATCATAAGCAAATACTTCTCTTGCTTCCTTATACATTTTGCCCATCTTGCTACGCGGGATACCATAATTGCACAAAACATGGAAGTTTTCAAGCATAAGATGATCATCACTCAAAAACATCAAGTGTCGTGGAAGAAACAAGGGGAGCTCTGATGGGGGTAGCCCCAGGCTTTCAAAGAATGGCTCAAATTCATTGATGGGATTGTATCTAAGATACTTTCTGAGAGACCTAGCCACATCTTTTTCGCTGTCAAGTTTCATGATCAAATTTTGAAGAAAATGAGGCGAGTTCTTGCTTATATGTTCAGCATCTGCAAAGCCGAGGCTCCTAGTACAATGCAGATAGTCAAATAAAACTTTCTGGGCCTCTGTTCTTGCATACCGAGACACTCGGCCACTTGTAGTGGGCGATTGCGGTGATTCTATAAGGGACGCTCTGGGATGATTATCAAATCCATAATTGCAAAACAATCGAGATTTAAAGCTAAAAAAAGACGGATTATGAGCTTGAGTAATGGTTTTTTCAGATAGAACAGGCGCAAAGAACAGCAAGTGATTGAGCTGGGTAATCATTTTGGAAAATTTCAATACCCGTTTGTGATATCGAAGAATTAGCATGGCTAGAATCCCAAACGAGACTGTGAGAAAGATCCAAGAGATGAACAGAAACCAGATACCATTACAACGATCACCAACATAAAAAGTGAAGGCAGCCTAACAACTTCTCTGAGCCAATCGCGATTCAAGCTTCGGCATCATACCCATTAAGGAACAACCTCGAAATTTAGAACAGTGTTTCGGAAGTGAATCGTGGACGTACCTTGATCGCTTACAGGCTTATGCGGCTTAATGGAAAATCAAACAAGGAGGAAGGATCGGGAGAAGCATTCCAGTTCCCAAATGATCAGTATTCGAAGCTAATTCCAGTTCGTCGTCGCTGTGCCATAAAACCCTAATCAAAGGGTTTAAGGCGGAGCCAACAAACAACTCTGTATTTATAGTAAAAATCTCAACTTTGTTCTTATGGGTTGCCCTTCATTGTGATTCCAAAATTATATATAAATTAAATTTTTTTTAAAAAAAATCATACCTAAATTGATTAAATAATTTAAACTATCGAGCTACGTGGAGGTCAACCTCGAACTAAGCTGTGATTCTCTGTTTAGACGGTGAATGAGAAAAAGGAGTGGAGAGAGATTTCTCCCCGTTATATATTGGACGGACACGAGGATTTGAAAAATATATTCCCCGTCTATGCCCAATTCTCCACCCCATCCCGACCTCACTTAATACAATCACTCACTATATTTATATCCTTATATTTTAAACCTAATTAAATTTTATACAGATAAAACGACTTTAAAATCGTTTATAAGGTGATTCAGCTCTAATTTCTAATAACACGAGTAAATTAACTAATAATTTATATTGAAAAATAATAATTCTACGTTAAATACCTATTTTTTTAAAGAATTACAAACATGAAAAAAAAAATTATGTCACTGAGTCCTCTCCCCGATCCTCGTAAAAATAAACGAAGAAATTGATGGAGATGAGGAATGAAATAGGTGACAGTCAAGTACGAATACTCCGTCTCTGTTCCGCCCTCCCGGCTTCTATATGACTAGCTGCTGACCATAAAATGTGCGGATTATTCAATGCAAATATCTACTAAAAAAATATTGATCGAACTGAAAAGTGAAAATACTTCAAGCACGGTTTACGGTCGTTTAGAACCTAATTCATTTCTTATTCAACATTTTTTTAAAGTATGAATGTTACAAGCTTTCATTTTTTAGCTTGTATGTTGTATTTGTAAGCAGACTTGGAAAATATAGTAAAAGAACCATTTGTGCTTTTCTTTAGCCAATGACTAAGTTTCTTTGCATCTCGATGTAGTTTAAGTTGCATATAGAATCATTCAAGCTCGACATGATCAATCTTGCTTGTGGAGTGATTCGAATCTCAATCAAGTGTTCTTGTCTTGAGATATTTGATCAACAAGAATCATTGAAGCTAGACATGATCGATCTTGCTTATAGAGTGATTCGAATCTTAAACAATATTCTTGCCTTGAGATATTCGATCAACAAGGTAATCCGAATCTTACTCCCCTTCTAGTGATTCCTTATCTTATCAGTAAACCAAATGAACGTTATCATAATGGGTTAGTTGAGTTAGGTAGCTTTGATAGCGTTTTTATAAATATTTTAAAAGATCTCTTAATCTTTTTTTAAATAATTAAAAGTCAAGAAATTAAGATATTTTCACATGATTAAGATTAATTACTGAGCTTATTTAATATATTTTGCAAGCCTTTAATTAGAAGGGTCAACTTCAATAAAGATATATTATTGATTAAGAAAAATAATCATCACTTAATTACTCGATAATATTTAATTTTCACATTATTTTATTACTCAAACCTTTATTTTTAGAAGATATAAATAAAATAAATAAGTTTCTCGGACTCATAATTAAAAAACAAATTTAAAATTAACGATTTAATTTATAATTTAAATTTGATGTTAAGTTATGAACTTATTTGAGTTCGAATGGGTTCAGATAAATAAAAATTATATAAATTGAGTTTGTTTACGAGAAAACCGTTCAAATTTATTGTTAATTTTAAAATATATATTTTATTTTCAATATAATTATATATATTTATGACTATTTATTAATTAGTTATTCTTTAATAACTTTTAAAAATAATTTTTACTAAGGTAATTTTTAAATTTACGTTAAAAAAAAATTAAATAAATGTTTTATGAACTAACATTTTAATTTTATTAAAAACAATAATTTTAATAAACGACTGGACCAAGCCAACCCAAAAAGTTTATGGCTGAATCGGGTTGTTCAGTTGAAAAATTTACATCTCGAACAATTGAGTTGAGTCTAGAAAAAATGTCTCAACTCAATCCAATCCAACCCACGAACACTCGTTTTGTCATTTTTATAATCATTATTTTAAAACATGTTTTTATGGGTCCAAAATTACTATAAAAAGTAGATTGAAGAAAATATTTACCTAAACAAATAATTTTTTTTGATACATTTCGAGCTATCTATGCCTATCGTAATAAAAAAAATTTAAAATTCATTTTATTCCGAGACTCGTTCCGTTTTAACTCATTGAACTACGAAAAATTGTACGATTTAAAATTTAAAATGAATTAAATTTTTGTTGAATTGTTAATGAATAATTAATAACAAGACTAAATTAAATATTACCAGACATTGAATAAAATAACCATAAATTTATATTAAGGACTTAGACAAAAAATAATATATATATATATATATATATATATATATAAAAGATTCTTTGATAGTGTGATTGGTGGAACACAACTAAGAGTGCAGTATAATTTAATATTTCCTCAATCCCCCACCGACTAAAACTCAAAAAGATTCAATATTTTTATATGTAATTGAAGTAATAAATGAAGGGCGCTAAAAGAACAGGGGAAAATCGTCGGCTAAGGCGCGAAGTTATCATATTCCTTTGGTTACTACTGCAAGGATCGGATAGAATTCGATTCAATCCACAAGAACACGACGATCCCAGCTCTGGATACTCAAATCCATTGCTGATTACCAAAACCCACTTCCCTTATCGCTCTTATAATTCCTAATTTCTCTTCGATTTTTTGGGTTGCGGTTGGAGATTCCTAACGCTTCACATTGATTGAACTTCACGGTTCTTTGAACCCGTCGGCTGTTGCATTTCCTTTACAGATTGTTTTAATTTGTTTTGTTCCTATTTTTTGTTATCTTTCAAAGAGGAAAAACCGCTTCGGCATCTCCTCGTGATCTGGGGGCTTCATTTATGAGGTATTGTTTCTCTCTGTTATTTGTTTTGGCGGTGATTTGACTCGTTTCTTCCGTTTTTCTGGGTTACCCATCTGCATTTTGATCCTTTATTTGATGGTATCTGTCCTTTGTTTACGGGTGATTTTGTGTGCTTGCTGTAAGTCCTACCATCCGATCTTTAAGCTTGTCTGGAAGTGTTCTTATTTAGCGTTTTGGGGGTTTTGTTCTGGAAATTGAGTCCTCTTGCAGTTTGTTTAATTCAATGAGTGAGTATCATTTCTCTTTTAGTCAGTCTTCTTTTGGAATCTGTCTTACTGGAACATTTGATCTTCAATGCGTTATTGGGCTGTGCATTTTTTTCTTCTTCTAATTTGCTGTTTCTTGCTTTTGGTGTGGTTGGTTCCTGTTCGAGTCTTTATATTTGAGTTCATAGTGTTCAAAAAGATTGCTGGAACGTATATGAAAAGAATAAATTGGATGTGCTGTTTGTTAAGATTGTCCATTGTAGAAGGCTGCTCTGTCTCTATGATCGTATCATTTTTGAATTCTGTTTTAACTTTTGGTATTACACTAGTAGTTGTAGGGCAATGGCTTGTGTGAGATCCTACGTCTTCTGTTGAAGAGGGAACAAAACATTCCTTATAAGGGTGTGGAAACCTCTCCCTAGAAGATGCGTTTTAGAACCGTGAGGCTGATGGTGATACGTAATGGGCCATAGCGGACAATATCTGCTAGTGGTGAGTTTGGGTTGTTATAGATGGTATTAGAGTCAGATATCGGGCGGTGTGCCAGCGAGAACTTTGGGCCCCCAAAGGGGATGGATTGTGAGATCCCACGTCGGTTGGAGAAGGGAACGAATCATTCCTGATAAGGAGGTGGAAACCTCTCCCTAGAAGACGTGTTTTAAAACCGTGAGGCTGATGATGATACGTAATGGGCCAAAGCGGACAAAATCTGCTAGTGGTGGGCTTGGGCTGTTACAGCTTGAATGCCATTTATAAGCTTTTTTGTATATTTTGGGACGAAGCGAAGTTGTTAGTGTTTGGTACTTGTATCTTTTGACGACTGTTGGCTGCATGGGAAAGCAAGAGTTGTGTAGATTTTAGGATGGTGTTTTTTACATTCCACTCTTAAATGCCTCGAATTAGAGTTTTCTGCACAGCATTTTTTTTGTGGGAAGTTGGTAGAAAAGTTTTATGGTACGGAATAAGTAGTGGACTGGATTTTCGATGTTGTGTTATTGTCCTCTTCTCGATGCCTTGAGTCCAAATTCTTTTGTGACGTTAATTGTCCCTTGTGGACACTCACGACTAATACACCGATGTTTTTATCACTAACCCTTGTATCTCTTTCTTACTAACTTCATATTTGGTCAAGAAGGGATAACAACATGGAGCGGGGAGCAAATAGTTAATTCAGTCGAAGGCAGCGATCTGCCGAGTGTTATGTAGTCAAACTACACAATGGCAATGTCTTTGAAGACCGTAATGGCTATTAAATCTTACCAAAGTCAAGCTGATGCATTAGTAGAGAACTACTTATTAGCAGACCGTTTGATCCCGTACACCTCTGTCCTTGGAGGCATACTTGCTTGTAAATTGGTACGTAACTTCTCGTACCTCATGCTGGATATTAGAAGGAAACGATGGTGCCCATATTTAATGCTTCTCTTCAAATCAGACACGTTTCCTTAGTATTTGCTCTTTCCAATTTTTTATTTTACCTCTTGCAGGTCTATGATCTTACTCAAGTAGTTAGTAATTTTTACTTCAAGAGTTATCTGGGTCTTACGAAAATCCAACGAGTCGAGTGGAATAACCGGTGAGTCCATATCTTTAATTGTTCATTGCCTCCATAATATATTTAGTGGGCTGTTGTGGCCATTACTGATACTCAAACTAAAATTGGCAGCGGCATGTCCACTATTCATGCAATCTATATCTCAATTATGTCATTGTACTTCGTTTTCTGGTCAGATCTCTTCTCTGACCAGCGTCATGCTGGCCTCGTTACCTTTCAAAGTTCAACGTTGTCTACTTTCGTATTGGGGGTAAGCTTTCGATTACCTCATCTTAAATGAACGTTAGCTACCTTTTGAAATTTCTTTTAGCCTGTTTTCCTCTATATTCAGTAGTGAAGCACTGAACATATTAAGCAGTTGTTTGGCTAGCCACACAGGTAGTTTTGAATGCCTATTGATACCCATTACCATACTTTCACCTTGAAGACAAGGCTGAATTCAGGAAATTGAGCCTATATCTTTTTTGGTTAAGGTTACCAAGTAGACTTCAACGTTCATTGATTCTTGAAATGGACGTGAACTTCGGTTTTACCTGGAGTAGCCGAAAGAAAATGTCATCATCCTGAGACTATCTCAGGCTGGAAAAACTATTTGAAATTTTGTCTTGGTTCGTTTGCAAGGTCTCGGAAATTTGCGGTACCCCAATAGCTACTTGGAGTTGGAAAACACGAAATACAGGACAAATAGTATTAAGTCATCCAAACTGTCATTCTTTATAACTGAGAACTTATCAATGCATGAAAACAAGGGTGGGTTGTGAATATGTAAAAAAGGTGGAGGCGGCCAATCATGCACAATCCGGAAGAGCGTTAGTTTTTTGGGAACTGAAAGGAGGTGTTATTTCCATAAGTCAGCCCATGCTATCCAGTTCAACCATGCTATTCAATATAGCATTAGCTTGTCAATTCAAAAGGGTTGCAAAACAATGGTTCGTGACGTGTTGGCTAATGGAATGAGAACGATATTGGATCTTT
Source organism: Cucurbita moschata (assembly GCF_002738365.1). NCBI lineage: Eukaryota > Viridiplantae > Streptophyta > Magnoliopsida > Cucurbitales > Cucurbitaceae > Cucurbita > Cucurbita moschata. Next base: position 1,750,125 of record NW_019268560.1, on the reverse strand, counting down.
GCTTCTTTAAGATTGTTATTGCGGAGATCTAGCTAATGCTACAAAGTACAGTCCAGAGTATTCAATATGAGAGACAGCAATCATGAATCTTTGAGGAGATCTCCAACCACTCACACACTCTTCAAGATTGTCGCATAAAAATTACTCCTGAAAACCCCACACCCAGAAATTAAGGCTATCACTCAACCCTTACCTTACCATTTTGAATGTAAGGTTTAAGTGTTGGGAAAAATGGACGGAGCTTCACTTTTACTGTTCTGGGAGGATTGATGTCTGGCCAAGTTTCCTCCTCGAATCCTTGTGAAAATACTAGTCTGTGACTCCCATTCAGCCTGAGGCCTTGGCTTTGATATCTGAAACTATCGACTTCTACTATGTGTGTTCCTCCAAATATAATCTTCTATAAGGCATGAACTAAGCCCACCGCTAGCAGATATTGTCTTCTTTGGGCTTTCCCTTCCGAACTTCCCCTCAAGGCTTTAACACGCGTCTGGAGAGATTTCCACATCTTTATCAGCAATGCTTCGTTCTCCTCTCCAACTGAGGTGGGATCTCACAATCCACCCCTCTTGGGGCCATAGAGTCCTCGCTGGCACACCACCCACCCGGTGTTTAGCTCTGATATCATTTGTAACAGCCCACACCCACCGCTAGCAGATATTGTCCTCTTTGGGCTTTCCCTTTCGGGCTTCCCTTCAAGGTTTTAAAATGCCACACCTTTATAAGCAATGCTTCGTTCTCCTTTCCAACCGATGTCGGATCTCACAATCCACCCCTATTGGGTCCAGAGTCCTTGTTGGCACACCACCCGGTGTCTGGCTCCGATACCATTTGTAACAACTCAAGCCTACCGCTAGAAGATATTGTCCTCTTTGGGCTTTCCCTCTAGGTTTTAAAATGCGTCTAGTATGGAGAGGTTTCCACACCTTTATAAGCAATATGCTTCGTTCTCCTCTCCAATCGATGTGACGTGGGATCTCACATAACTTCAAGTATCTTTTAATATTTACATTCATTTTCATTTCTAACCCAAGATTATCTTACATGGATTGGACTGCTTTGTAAGCATATTCCTGCTTCAATACCCTTTTATGAACATGAACCACTGAGTTCAAACTGGGAGCATTGTTTGATTTTCTGTTTCTGATTCAAGGATTATGTCTATGATAGACCTTCTTAGCACTCCGGGACTGCTTGGCAGCCTTTCTAGGCACTTGAACTTCTATTCTGTTTGCCTTGAATTTTTCTTAAATCTTAACTAAAATTTCAAGTTTTTACAATTTTTTTTTCAGATTTCAGTTGGATACTTCTTGGCTGATCTTGGATTGATTGTTTGGCTGTATCCTTCTTTAGGTGGGATGGAGTATGTAAGTACCTTCTCTGCTGATAGGCCTTCGAATTTGATAAGAGTAGTGCGTAATTACCAAACTTTGATGATAGGTGGTCCACCACTCTCTTTCTGGACTAGCAGTAGCATATTCTGTTTTTTCTGGAGAAGGGCAACTCTACACGTACATGGTCCTCATTTCGGAGATTACGACTCCTGAGATTAATATGAGATGGTAGGTTTTCATTATGGTATTGACTTTTTATTTTAAGTTCTGCCATAAGTCGTTTCCTTGAATTCCGATGGGGCTGTTTCATGTTCTTTGAAGGTATCTTGACACAGCTGGTATGAAGAGGTCCTGTGCATACCTGATTAATGGCGTTGTAATATTTTTTGCATGGCTGGTGAGTTATTATCTGAATCCCATCCTGTTCCGAGCACGAATGTCTGTAGTTTGAAGGCGTGCTAAATGATCCAAACGAATCTGATTTAACTTAACCGAACGTAGACTACCACAGCATGTAGTACTATCCTAAATCTTATATTATGATTAGATTTTCTTGTATCTGTATCGATGATTACATGCTTGCTGATGGGCGTTTAAAACAGGTTGCTCGCATACTGCTGTTTGGTTACACATTCTATCATGTTTACCTGCACTATGATCAGGTATTTTAAGATCAATTGTGCATTTCCATGCAATTTGTACTGGTTAACAGGAATTTTTCAGTGCTTATAGCTTTGTTCTTTTAGTTGTAAAATAAGTACAAGATGTTTCAACCTTTTTTTGATTTTGCTCTGCCTCTCAGAATGGCATGTGTTTAATCTTTGCTTCGTTTGTTGAGTTATTTACTGGTTATTGAAGTTTGAATAGAGGAATCCTCACCATTTCAATTCGTTATCACATTCTGTTCTCTTTCCTTGTACTAAATCCTCCTTGAAAACCCCTCAAGTTTTAACTTTCCCATTCAACTCTGTCACAAATATGTATCTGATTCCCACACCGCTACAGATAGTCTCCTCTTTGAGCTTTCCTTTCCAGGTTTCCCCTCAAGATTTTAAAACGTGTCTACTAGAGAGAGGTTTCCACTCTTATAAAGAATGCTTTGTTCTCCTCCCCAACCGATGTGGGATCTCACAATCCACATCCCTTCGGATCTTGTGTCCTCGCTGACACTCGTTCCCTTCTCCAATCAATGTGGGACCTCCTAATCTGCCCCCCTTCAGGACCCAACTTCCTTGCTGGCACACCACCTCGTGTCCGCCCCCCTTTGGCGCCCAGCCTCCTCGCTGTCACATCGCCTGGTGTCTGGCTTTGATACCATTTGTAATGGCCCAAGCCCACCGCTAACAGATATTGTCTTTTTTGAGTTTTTCCTTCTAGGCTTCCCCTTAAGGTTTTAAAACGCGTTTGCTAGGGAGAGGTTTTCACACTCTTATAAAGAATGCTTCATTATCCTCCTCAACCGATGTGGGATCTCACAATGATAGTCACGATATTCAATAGACTGGAAGCATGAAGTATATAATTCTATATGCCACCTGACTGAATAATCTTTTTCTGCAGGTAATTAAGATGCATGCAATCGGATACCTTTTGGTATTCGGAGTGCCAACCGTGCTTGGTATGATGAACTTGATGTGGTTCGGAAAGATCGGCAAGGGCTTAATGAAAACGATATCAAAGAGGTGATAAGAAACCTAGTCTTCGAGTTCAAATCTCTTCCTCTTCACTCTCTTGCTCTATTTCTTAACATCATCTACATATGGGTTGAGGAGAAAAAGGAATTTGATGGTATGTAGTGTGTTGTAAATGGCTCAAAATAACTTAAAAACTTGTTGACAGTTAGTGTCTTTTCCATCATGTCAGATATGTGTACCAATTCATTTTTCTGTATAGTTCTTTTTTCCTTTTATTTGAAGAAGAAAGGTGATGATACTACACCAAATTTTCTCTGTATTCAGTTATGCTTATGACTTTGGATCTCTTCGTTGTCGTCCCTTCACGATCTCGGGCATTGTTTTACTTTTCTGCAACATTTTCTGTGGTTAATGGAACCTCCAAGTAATTTGTTTAAACTCTGCTGTTGAGATGTCTGTATAGCTTTTGAGCTTGGTGAGTACTCATGGAGAGGGCTACCACCCAATTCTATGGCTGTTTAGAACAGTTCAAACCATATAAGAACTTTGAAGAGTTCAATGGCAGCTCAAACACTTTAGGAATCTCTAGGTTTGACAGATCTGCTATGAATAAGCTGGAATTTCCTGAACTGTTCTACAATTTCATGCTCAGTAGCTGGAAAGGCTACCTTCTGTTTAAGTTTATGCATCTTGTAGCTTGTTGCTCCTTTCTCCATGTTCATAGAGGGGCTATAATAGGCAAGTAGATAATTGAGTAATGGTTGATGTATGTTCTATTGGTGGGTAGCTACCAGCACTATTGACTTGTAGCACCAACAAGTGGCAAGGGTAATAGTGACTGTGTGTGTGTGTGTGGATGAGATGGGGTGGGTTCCTTTTCCTTCTCAAGTGCGAGCAACATTGTCACTATTCTTCTATGCAATGATCGGATGTGATTTCAATGACTTTTCTTATAAGGGTGTGGAAACTTCTCTCTAAAGACGTGTTTTAAAATTGTGAGGCTGACCGATTAAAACGAATAATATTTGCTAATATTTGCTAGCACTGGACTTGGGCTGTTACGATATCAGGATCTGGGTAGTGTGTCAGTGAGGATGTTAGGCCTTTAAGGGGGGGTCGCGTTTTGAAACTGTGAGGCTGATGACGATACGTAATGGGCCAAAATGGACAATATCTGTTAGTGGCAGACTTGAGTTGTTACATTACATCTTTAAGATTCAGATGCTTTTAAACCCATGATGTGTGCAATATACTCCGGTGAAACTCCTCGGACGCGTTTTGAAACCGTGAGGCTGACGAACGATACATAATGGGCCAAAACAGACAATATATGTTAGTAATAGACCTGAGTTGTTACATTACATCTCTAAGATTCAAACGCCTTTAAACCCACAATACATGCAACATACTCTGGCGAAACTCTCCCATCCCATAGTGTCAAATCTGGTTTGGTTTGGTTCGACAATTTTACGTCAATTCAACAAGCTCCATGGTTCGTGGTTCGATCTTCCACCACACTTGCTCAAATTAAACCAATATGAAACTAATTAATCAACACTTCTTTCCTTAGTACCCATTGCCCCCATTATAGCTTCTGTTGATATCTCTTTTTCATTAGTGTATTAAACAGCTAATTAAGATCACTAATTGTGATTAGTGGGTTCCATTTGGAATCACTCAAGTACGTGGACATGACACAACATGCCTAAAATAGGATCCATAATTAATGACTTAATTTTTTTAATTAATTGCTTTATAATATGGAGTTTATATATAATTATTTTTTTAGTACTATAACTTATCAAATTTATTAAATTATTATGAAACAAAGTACAAAATAAAGAGAAAAATGGGTATTTTTTTTTTTGTGTATTTTTTAAAAATTAAAAGCAATAATGGGTGGCCATGAAATCATAATGTTGATTATTTTATGGGTTTCTTTTTCACTAATTATGGGAATCTTCCTTAATTATCATTAACTAATTAGAATTAGTTTTATATTAACTTATAATTAGTGCTTCTCCCACACTCTGTTATATCACTTATAAAATAAATTATTTGTATAATTTGGAATGTTTCCAATTTTTATAATATTAATTAAAGTAAATTATAAATAAATACTCTTAATGTTTTTAAAAATATAATATAAAGTTATAATCTACCTTAGTATTTACCTTTTAAGATATCATATTTTTATATTATGTATATAATATGCTAAAAGAATATTTTTTATAATATTTATAATAAATTTCATTAATCTATAAAATATTGTAATTTTAACCTTTTAATTAATAAGTTTTCACTTCAAACTTGTAAAAATAAATAAATTATAGAAAAAACGACATTGGTACTAAATTCTTTTTTTTGCTGACTTATGAACATCGGTAAAGTTTGTGAAGAAATCCATTTGCTAGAAATCATTCGAACAATTTAAAGAATGAAGAGAATCTTTCGATGGGGGAAATCCATTTAGTGGAAATCATTGAAACATTTTTCATGTAACACCAAACACAGTTATCTGATTTCATTTTCAGACATCGAACATCCTAAACAAAATCTCCAACCAAAGGATTTGGAAAACGAAGAGAATCTTTCCATGGGGAAACCCATTTAGTGGAAATCATTGGAATGAAATTCCGATAACATTTTTCATGCAACACCAAGCACAGTTATCTGATTCTATTTTCAGATATCTTATTCTCGAACATCTTAAACAAAATCTCCAACCAAACAATACAGAAAACGAAGAGAATCTTTCAACGAGAAACCCATTTAGTGGAGATCAATGGGTTTCCAAATATATGAACTTGATTGATCATAGTTTCATTGTTTGTGGTGATTAATATATGAAAATGCATGCACAAATAATATTCCTTTGGGTTTTAGTGGCTAACCAAATATGGAATCTCCCAATTTATAACTCAAGTTCTTGTGAGCTTGAGTAGCTGCCATTATGCCCTTTTCTTTTTGTCATTTCTTGTAAATTATTCCCTTTGAAATGGAAACAATGATCATATGTGGAAGCATGCGCATGCATATATATATATATATATATATATATATATATATATATATAGATATAATACTTAGGGTTCTTTCTTTTTTGCTTTTTGTTCATGCCCTTTCTCAAACCCTAAAAGGATTTGTCTACTCATATTGTAAATGGGGTTTCTCTTTTTACCAACCTTTCTTTGTTGTTTTTCATTGGGTTTTGTCATTGATATTTGTCGATTTATGAGCTCGATTCATTAGGTTGTTTGGTAACGATAGTTTAATCGAAAAAGCTTGATTCGATTTGATGTATCTATTATAAATCTAGGTTTGATATCGTTTGAGAAAACAAAAACGTCCCGTTGTTCAATATGTGACTATTTATAAAGCAGCAGCTCATCACTTTGGCAAGGATCGTTATGTTTATAAACGATACGATTGACATATACGTCTTTTCTCGAAGTTTGAAAGGTTCAAATCCTTGTACTCCAGATGTTGTTCTAAACAAAACTATGATACTCATGGCTTCTCGGCCAAGTTGGGTAACCCTACAACATTCAACCGTATGACCTATGACTCATGGTTTCTTGGCTAACTGTAATTGACATTTACTTCTTTTCTCGAAGTTTGAGGTTCAAATCTTGTAGTACTAAAAAAAACTATGATATTATACATCCAACCTTATGACTCATTCCTTCTCGACCAAGTTGGGTAACCCTACAATATTCAAGACGCTCGTTATCTAGATCGTGACTAATAAACAAAGCTATCAAATCGATGTACTCTTGGGTATTGGGTATAAGTATTTTTCTTTTAAGAGTACAACAAATATAAGATAGATATTCATTTCATTGAGCTATGTTCAAATTGGTCTTATATTCTTAACTAGCCCACAAACTCAATGACAATTTTTCTTACCATAACTCGAGCCTTTAGAGGTCAAATTTAAGCATATCTTACTCGATAAAAGTAGACATCAAATTATCATACCATCTCAAAGATCAATTATTCAATCTCTCACTCATACCATCGTCGAATCGAATAAAAAAAAACATTCTTAGTTCATCGAAAGTGACAACAAGAGATTCCATAAAATAACAATGTCATTGATAGATCTAAACATATAGTATATTATTATTTGACACATCAATCCACCAAGAGGATTGCTCTCATATATTCTATTATTATCTCTCTCGAATTGTACAAACTATCCACAGTTAGCTAGCTGACAGTTGAGTAAAATCCCAACAAAAACAGCCAAAAAAGCTACATTTTTTTGAGTGATATAATAAGTAAACACATCAAGTGGGAAAAAAAGCTTAAAAAAACCTTAATAGCTTCACATTCCTCCTATAAATTATGCATATAATAAGCTTCTTAGCTACCAAATGAACTTATCTTAGCGACCCACTTCACAAAAAGCTACAAAAATGGCTTCAATTGCTGCTAGGAGCTATTTCGTTCTAGTTCTCGTTCTCGTTCTGGTCTCAGGCGAAGCTATGGGACAAACCCTAGCAAACCCTAAAACCAAATTCCTTAAAGATTCTCTAGTTCTTGGTCTTGTTCATTCAAGAACTTCCCTCCTAACCCCAAAAAGAGGCTATAATTCCCTTTTAACGAAGAGAATTAAGCCAATGGAAATGGGTAATGATGATGTTATAGAGCCATTGAGGGAAATTAGGGATGGTTATTTGATGTCCTTAACATTAGGGACACCCCCACAAGTTATTCAAGTGTATATGGACACTGGAAGTGACCTTACATGGGTACCTTGTGGGAACCTCTCATTTGATTGCCAAGATTGTGATGAGTATCAAAACAATGTTTTAGGTCCAAAATTGGCTGCTTTTTTGCCTACTCATTCTTCTACTTCCATTAGAGACACTTGTGGGAGCTCCTTTTGCATTGATATCCATAGCTCTGATAACCCTTTTGACCCTTGCACAATTGCTGGCTGTTCCCTTGCTACCCTTGTAAAGGGCACTTGCCCTAGACCATGCCCTTCATTCTCTTACACTTATGGGGCTAGTGGCCTTGTAATTGGAACCCTAACTAAAGATGTCATTTTTATCCATGGAAATTCCCCAAATTCCTCAAGAAAAATCCCTAAATTTTGCTTTGGATGTGTTGGTGCCACTTATAGAGAGCCAATTGGGATTGCTGGCTTTGGTAGAGGCCTTCTTTCTTTACCTTCTCAATTAGGGTTTTCTCATAAGGGCTTCTCTCATTGTTTCTTGCCCTTTAAATTCTCAAATAACCCTAATTTTTCAAGCCCTTTGATTCTTGGTAATCTAGCTATTTCTTCTAAAGAACATTTGAAATTCACCCCTTTTTTGAAAAGTCCATTTTACCCTAATTATTACTATATTGGGCTTGAGTCAATCACTATTGGAAATGGTGAAAATTACTCTAGATTTGGAGTTTCCTTGCAATTGAGAGAGATTGACACAAAGGGTAATGGTGGAATTTTGATTGATTCTGGTACTACTTATACTCATTTACCAGAACCATTATATTCACAGCTTATTTCAAATCTTGAGTCATTAATAAGCTATCCAAGAGCTAAAGAACATGAACTCAATACTGGGTTTGATCTTTGTTACAAAGTTCCTTATAAAAACAACACCTTTTTTAGTGATGAATTTGAGCTTCCTTCTATAACATTTCATTTTTTAAACAATGTTAGTGTTGTTTTGCCTCAAGGGAACAGTTTTTATGCCATGGCTGCTCCTAGTAACTCCACTGTTGTGAAATGCTTGCTGTTTCAAAGCATGGACGGCGACGGAGACGGGCCGGCGGGCATTTTCGGGAGCTTTCAACAGCAAAATTTGGAGGTTGTTTATGATTTGGAGAAGGAAAGATTAGGGTTTGAAGCTATGGATTGTGCTTCTGTTGCTGTGTCTCAAGGACTTCATAAGAAGGAATGAAAAAAGAATTAAAGTTTTGATTTTTATGTTTTGATTGATGTTATATTATAATGTTTTGTTTACCTTTTTGAAAGTTTGTGTTTTGAAGTTTTTGAATTTGGTTTTTTGTTTATGTTGAGAATCTTTAAGGTTATGAAAAGCTTTAATATATTCAACTCAATCACTAACCACTAAGGGAGGTTCGTACAACGAGACAGACGAAGCGGGGATAGGATGACTTTCATGTCCTGTACGCCTCTCGATTAGTTTCTTATTTGTAAAATTAATTTTTTAAATCATCGTACTCCCACTGTATATCATCAATTTATTACGTATCTGCTCTAGAAAGCTTCACGACTTTCTTACCATCAAAATTTGAACATAAGTAATTTTAACCAAAATATATATAATCAATACCGGAAGAAAATAATGCACCACCTATGTTTGTGTTCTCGAAGGCACCCTTCTTTTGAGAGGATTCGTGACATGTGAAGCCTTGATAAGGTTATTACACTACATGCTTCACCTCTTGTGTGGGCCCCTGTCAATTCTTTGTAATTCCATCTTTATAGGCGTAAAGAATCAGGAAGGCTTTGGAGAAGTCGAAATAGAAGCACACTCGATCGAGTGTGCTTACTACTGTAGACACGATAACTGATACACCTAAGGTGCAATTGTACTAAGACCTTTTGTACAAAAGTTCTTTAAATTGTGCGAGGCTTTTTGATCGGTGGCCAAATAAATATGAAATATGATTAGGGTCTCATACCCGAGACCATTACCAAATTACGATACGAGTAAAGAGAGCATACAATTCTCGAGTCAAATCAAACTTGCTTCATAATCTATTAAAAATGGCTTTTCAAGCATTTAATAAACGAATTTTAAATGACTTTTTGGTAGATATCCCGATTACCCCAATGAAAAAAGAAGCCAAGAAAACTGTGCATGTGTGAAGCAAGCCGAAGGTCATCATATAAACACAAAGTAGCGAGTCTGCCACATTTATAGTGGCTGCAAAAGAAGCACATCATCTAAACACAGCAGTCAATTTACACATCATAATAAATTCAACATCAACAACCCTTTTTTTTTCTCTTCTTTTCCTTAAGAATTCTGCATACAAATGGAGGTCATTCTGCAGACACCTTAAGAGTAGAACAATGACGTTCTACGAGCAACACGACGTGCTTGCAACCCTTTCAGCAGGTCTGTCTAGAACCATCCCTGGTGTATTCTGTACCGGTTGCACTCGTGGTAATCTCTTTGCTGCATCGAAAAACAAGGAATCAAAATCAACTTTGTGAACCTTTTTGTGTGTGTGTTGTGTGTGTGTGTGGTTGGGAGTGGGGTCAAGGGCAGGGACTTCTCTAACTTTGTGAACCTCCAGATAAAGAAGATGAATCTACTTAATATAAATTTACTTGTCCCAAGCTACGGGTTTGCTATCGCGACTTAATGAACCCAAACTCATGAAACTCGTGTTGGATATCCCCATTGATCAAACAAATATGACACCGAACCACGGTTTCTATAACTCATGTTTTGCACCATCCCCTCAAATACAAATTTAGAACACTCAGGCTCCATAAACTCAAATTCCTTAAGTCTACGATCCAGAGATATCGTAAGCATAAAAGAGAAATCTTGTTTCAGCTCTTTTATTTCGGTAGGGGGGTGGGGGGCGGGGGCGGGGGCGGGGGCGGTCCCTTGAACTCATAGGTCCTAGTTACTAACCTATTTCATAGAAGATATCATTGACATTAGCAGCACTTTTTGCAGAGGTTTCCATGAAGAAAAGGCCATTCTCCTGCGCATACGTTTGAGCGTCCTGTACGATGCACAATTACACGAGCAACAATTGAACCAATTGTCACAGCTTAGTACAAAAATATCACAAAATTCCAACTAGAGAAGATCGTCACTAGAGAAATATACTTTTTTAGTTGTATGAAATGCATCCCAGTTCAACAAAGTACTACAGAATAAAGAAAACTGAGGTTGGGAGTACTTGCCTCTGCAGCAACACTCCTAGAATCCAACATATCTGATTTATTCCCAGCTAAAGCCATGACCATATTCGGATTGCCTGATAAAAGGAGACGATCAAATTGGTAAAAAGAATAAGGTAGACAGCTGCCACACTAATTTCACTTGCTAAAAGTTCACAGAATGCTCAATCCAGATGCTCTTCCAATGTAAATTTAGGCCACTTAAAAGTAAGACTACCTTGTGCTTGAAGTTCTTGAACCCATTTTTTTGCCCGATCAAATGAAGCCTACAATCAAATAGAGGTTACACAAAAGAGTTGAGGTATGAAAAGGAATAAAAATTGTAATTCGATTACAGTAGTATATAAAAGGATGAATAATCAATCCCTAGTGAAGCCTGATATGTATAGAGTATGTCGCTTTTCAGAAGGGTAAGAACTCCTAAAAAAGCGTTACTCCTAGCTCCCCGCTCTAAAACACACACACAGAATCCCACTTCAGGTCATATACAAACCCATCACAGTTTCCTTTATCAAGCACCACTATGAAATGATTTATTAATCTCTAAGCCTCTTAATAACTTCACAAAAGCCCCCACTTGGTTAAAAGTTCAAAACGTCAATTCTGTTGAAGTTTCCTTATCTAAAGTCAATACCTGTAGGTGAATTTCAAAGATTTTGTTAGCTCCCATCAATTTTTTTTTAAATAATTAAAAATGAAAAAAAACTTCAGTGAAATTTCAAGTCGGTTGTGGGGAGAACAAAGCATTTTTTATAAGGATGTAGAAACCACTCTGCTAGCGTTTTAAAAATCTTAAGGGGAAGCCCGAAAGGGAAAGCCCAAAGAGAATACTATCCGCTAGCGGTGGGCTTGGCCAGTTACAAATGGTATCAGAGCCAGACAACGAGCGATGTGCCAACGAAAAGGCTGAGCCCCGGAGGGAGTGGACTAGAGGCGGTGTGCCAGCAAGGACGCTGGGCCTCAAAGGGGGTGGATTGGAGGTCCCACATCGATTAGAGAAGGGAACGAGTGCCAACGAGGACGCTGGGCCCCGAAGGGGGTGGATTGTGAGATCCCACATCGGTTGGAGAGGAGAACGAAACATTCTTTATAAAGGTGTGGAAACCTCTCCCTGGCAGACGCGTTTTAAAAACCTCGAGGAGAAACTCAAAAGGAAAAGCCCAAAGAGGACAATATAGGCTAGTGGTGGACTTGGGCCGTTACAACTTCTAAGTTCTTTTAGCAATTAATTATAAAGACAAAATGGTTGGTACTTAATTCATAGACATATAATAACACACTTCTTTCATCCCAAACATATTTCACGGAAATGGCTGATGGCTTGTACAACGAATTTGAAGATGTAATGCCCAAGCACAATTACAATTATTTTGTTCTCAGACCATATGCAACCCATCAAGAGTTTTCAAAACGCCACTTACTTGGTTAGTAATATCGTAGACGATAATAGCTGCAGCTGCACCCCTGTAATACATTGGAGCCAAACTGTGGTATCTCTCCTGCCCAGCTGTGTCCCAGATTTCAAATTTCACAGTGGCATCATTTACAGCCAATGTTTGAGAGAAAAAGGCTGCACCGATCGTTGATTCCTACATAATTGAACAATTAAAAAGATTACATACGACCAAGACAGAAAGACATTTCAAAAATTTCAACAGCCAAATCCAAATGGTTTATAATACAAACCTGAAACTCAACAAATTGCCCTTTAACAAAACGCAACACTAGACTCGACTTCCCAGCACCAACATCACCAAGAAGCACCTGAGCGAAAAACGAAGTGAAATAAACTGGATTTCATATGTGTTGTTCCAAAATAGTTGTAGCTAAACATAGTCCATCCAGCCCCTTCCTTTTTCAACAAATAACATTCCATGTATGATAGCCATTGAAGTGAGACAATTGGATAGTAAAAACAGGGGCAAGCATAATATGAGGTATGATTTAATATCAGAATTGGACAAAGAGGGGAAGAGCATGTAAAAAAATCTCGAAAAACAAAAAGGGATACCGTCTAATACAATTGAGTGCTGAAACTAAGGGCAATAATCACGATCCTACTGAACTATCTGCTAATTAAAATGCAGAGAATTAACTTAGATCACGACCGAATTATAAATTGGAAAGGGATTATCCCAACAATCATCAAAAGTTAATGATATATAGAGAATGCAAACAGAGATTTCATAATTACAACCAACAGAAATACAATCAAACCAGAAAAAAATTCGGATATTCGCGAACAAAACAAAACCCTAATCAGAATTCAGACACAAATCAAGACTACCAAGGATTAAACCAAATCGAATTGACGATGAAAAGAAGAACAATAATGAAAACCCAATTCCGGAAAAGGAAAATCAAAGAGACCCACATCGCGATTCGGCATCAAAATCCGGACAGAAAAAAGAAATCAAACTTTAAGAATCAAAAAGGGGAGAAAAGTCTCACTAATTTGGCATTAATGTTCTTGTTTCCGCTGGTGGCCATGGCCGTAAACCGCAATCGAGACAAAAATCGAAGAGAATCGTGGAAGAACAGGCGTTGACAGAACAAAAAGGGTTAAGAATGGCGAAAAAGGAAATCAAAACAATCAAGACAGATGCCTATCTCTCTCTTGGAAGCAAAACACGCTCTCTCCTTTCCCCCCTCAAGATGAACAATAACAAGAACAACTCGATTACGCACGACAGCGATTGAAAATTAAATTTATTTCCTTTGCATTTCCTCTCTCTTTCTTGTCACGTTTTTCTTTCCCCACTATAATAAAGTTATTTTTTAAATCTAATTTATATTCCATAAAAATTATTATTTATTATTTTATCAATTTAAAAAAAATTTAAATATTTAAAACTACATAAAATAATAACTCACAAACCCAAATTATATTTTAACTCAAAATTTTAAATTTTTTTATCTAATTAATTCTTTTAAAGTTTTAATCTCCTACCCAATAAATTTATTAATTTAATAATTTTTTCCGAGATTTATTAAATTAATTTTCTTACTTAATTAAACCAAACTTCAAAATAATGAAAAACATTCACATTTCATAAACCACTTGAGATAAGCTCAATTTCAGAACCATATTAACAATCCCGTCACAAACTTCTCATACTTAAATTAAAAAATAAAATTAATAAATGCATTAAATATAAAATTGAATTTTGTATCTAAACATTCTTAAATTAAAAAATAAATTGTAAAAAAAAAATAGAGAATATTTTATTTGTGAAAAATATTTCACAAAAAGAAGTTTTATTAAAATTTTTTAGAAATTTATTAAATATTTTTATATTAAATTAAGAATTGGGAGGAGAATTCCACGTTTCGTCGCTGCCGCGAACGCCACTTTCAGATTATCGCCGTGGAGGTATGTCTATCGCCGCCGTCCCATGTCGTCCACTTCTTCCCCCTTTCCCTCTCCTTTTTCTCTGCAACTATTGAAACTGCCGCTGTTGTCGCCTGTTCGTCATTCAAGGTCCATTGCCACCGTCCCGATAGCCTTGCCCATCGTCAACCTCTTTTCTTTTCTTTTCTTTTCTGCAACCATCGATAATCGTCTATCTTTCGTCGTAGCAAATTGTTCTTGTTATTTCGTTTCGTAGTTTTTTTTCTTCTTAAATTGAAGTGCAGTAATTTCTCTGACAGTTCGGAGCATTTTCTTCTTTCGTTTTCTGCAGTAGGATTTAAAGGGTCTTCTTCTGTTCATTAGGAGTTCGGAAATTCGAATTATCGGAACGGAAGGAAAGAAGATGTGTATAATTATGAAATTGAGGATAATTTAATCTATATTTTTATTTGGGGCGTTTTGAAACATCTGATTTCTTAGCCCAATTGCCCTTCTAGCAGACAAAGTGGCGTTGGTTTGGCTGTGAGGTGCTTTCAATCACCTTACTGTTGAAGTGTTCTCATAGCCGATGGCATAGCTGACCTTACTGTCAAAGTGCCCACATAGCCGATGGCATAGCTGTCCAAACTGCAAGATTGCTACAAGTGAACTACTCGGAAGGAGGAGGAGCCATGGAGGCGAGAGACAGCCCTGGAGCTTCAGAGGAGTTGGCTCTTAATGACAATGGCCTCTCAATTCCTTTGGGTGGACCTATATATGCACCCAACTTGGTTGGTCCTCTCACCAGGGTCCCTCACTTTGAGTCTTCTCTTCTTCAGGAACTTCAGGTTCTCATATCATATGTTTTTGTTTATGTATTCAAATTCATATACCACTTTTACATGTCTTTACACCTTTGTTTCTGTTTTTAATCCTTACTCTGGAGCAGAGTCTGGAAGTAGCGTTACACATGGATTCATCTCAACTATGTGATGAAGATATTTCGTATGTATATTTTTCTTTTTCCTGAATCTGTTCTGGTTGTTTTTTCATGGTTGAATTTTTTAATTTGCAATACCATTCTGCAGGATTGATGAGCTTAAGGTGTTTACTGAAGAACAGTTATTGAATATGGCTTTGGAGGAATCGTCGCAGGTCTATAAACCGTGTGTCTTGTATCATCTAGTTCATTCCTGTTAAAAGATAACACTCAGTAATCTTTCCATTTACTCTACTAATGCAGAATAATGAGTGTCTTAATAACCAGCCAGAACTTCGAGAAGAAAATTTGAATGCTCGAGTGGCAAGGTATTTGATTTTAAGTGTTATTTTCTATTTCAATGAGCTTTCAACAGTGTTTATTTGAACTTGGATTGACTTGGTTTTACGCCTTGTCAATTTTTGACGAAGGCGAAGTTATTAGAATAACAGAAACAGTATTTCTGCACATTCACCCTCTTGGTAACTATTTTGGTGAAAATACAATTTACGTCGTATAATCTCCTAACCCAAAAATTTGATTGGCTATTTTTCTGAAGAGAAGAGACCATAGAAGCCTAGAATAGATTTGTAGATGGTAATCCTAGTAAATGAGTAAAAGGGATCAAAGAAGCAAAATTTCTTTCTGTAATCTTAGATAATCCGGCTCTTGCTCACTAAACACCCCTTTAAACAACACAGAAAGATCTTGTGGCAGCATTTTGTTCGAGCTACAATTTGAACCGTGCAGAATGAGAGGAACTCAAGTATCTTTCAGAACAAAGAAAGATCCTCAGAGGAAGTGATCGAATCATCTCTTTTTATGTCTCTTTACTGGTGTATAGATGTTCTTCCTTTTAGAAATTATAGCATAAACTCCCTTTTATCCAATTGGAGAAGTTTTTTATAATCCCTTTGGACGGTTTCTCCCTTTGTATATTTCTTTTAATCAATGAAGTTGTTTACTATTAAAAAAAAAAAAAAAAAATCCTCTCCAATAATGGGTGTTTGCCATAATAATGAATTTGATTGATGAAGTTAAATTATGATGCAAATCTTGCGATGTTAATGTGTTGGTGTTCTTATTAGCAAAGGAAGGAACCCTTACGTAGAATCCAATCCATATTTACTTTCTCAGACAACCTGTATGGTATTGTGGAGCTAAGATGTCAGGACAATTCCTGTCGTTTTAGAAGCAAGCTTCCTTGAAAACTACTTTTTGGAGGCTAGAATCCATATGGATAGGTCTAAATTTTTCATTTTTTATAAACTCATTTTCAGTTCTTCTAAGGGGTTGGATGATATTGATTAATATATTCCTTATTTATTAAAAAATATTTATTTTTATGAAAATAGTTAATTAACTCTAGGTTCACTCAGACTTGCACAATTACATTCATTGTTTACTATTTTGAATATTCTTTTTTTTTTTTTTTAAATTGTCCATTTTACTTCAGAGTGTTTTTGGTTAAAAGCTCATTAATTCTTTTGGGAAAAATGGTATTCTTAGAGCAGATGAAGAGGAAGTTAACGGGCACAATTTGGAGGCTGCTCCTGCACCAAATGCAAATAGAAGCACGAATAAAGTGACTAGAAGGAAACGAAAACAGGAGAAAACTTCTGATATTGAGGTATGCCGTTCATCTTTGCATTATGTCTTTTATTTTCTGCAACTATTTGTATGAAACTTGGTTAATTTTAATGATTTCTGATAAGACTCTTTCTAAATAAGTAAACGAGTTTCAGCTGTACATTCTGTGGACAATCTTCAACATTCGACTCTTAATCGTTCTCAATTGTTTTTTAGTTCTCTTCTCTTCGTGCTTTTTTTTTTTTGGTTACAGCATCTTTTCACCATCTGGATTATTTTTATGGGACTAATATATGGATTATTGAGACCCCTCTCTTCCCCCGTTCAATCAACTATGTCAGCAAGTCATTGTAATCTTGTGCTTAATAATTATTTTTAATACCTTTTCTCCTATTTTGTTTTGTTTTTTATACTGAATTTATAATGCGTTACATATTATTTCAGGAAAATTCTATTGCAAAGGTGGCTGAAATTATAAAAATAAAACAAAAGCAGGATGCAGACAGAGCTGCAGTCAAATTGCATGCTTTCAAGTTTGTACAATGATTTAAAAAAACCCCTTTTCATGATGTACACAGTATGTTAGGTGCTTATGGTTAATAAATTAAATTTTTTTGACAGTTGTAAAAAGGAAATTGCCAGTTCATCCGAAAAAAAAGAGAGGTTGAAGTCCTTGAGGTCTACAAAATTTTCTGCAAAGGTTCCTCAAGTAGGTTTCCCTGGGTTATTACTACTACTACTTTTTTTTCTTTTACTGACTAGTCCAATAATAAGCTTTACCATTAATTAGAGCTTGAAGAATGCAATGCCTTCTTGAGTGATGTATGTCTGTTTCCTTATTTTTGTAAACAATAGTGAAGATGGAGTTGCACTTATTATTGTATTCTAGTTCTAGCTAACCGGACAGCATTTTTGGTGATAGAAATAGTCCCTGTCTTGAGTCGGTAGGACTTTGACCTTTGTTGATCCTATGTTGTTATTGAATGTTCAAACATGCTAGTAGATTGTCACTGGGAGTATTTAGTATCATCCTTTTTATCTGCTAAAATATTGTGTCTTTCAATATGCTACTTAATTGGATGCTATGTAAATCATAACAGGTGTAGTAGCGTTCTTTTGCTGATGTAAGTGTGTTGGTATAGGATATAGGCCTGGCTCTAGCAATGTGACGGGGTTTGGAAACTTTATTCTCAAACTGTCTCAGTAAGTGAAAAAGGTGTTGATGGGTAACTAGGAAACGATGCATGCCTCTTGTTGTGAGATCCCACAGGTCTTTACAAGGGTGTGGAAACCTCACCCTAGCCGATGCGTTTTAAAAACCTTGAGGGGAATCCTGGAAGGGAAATGCATAATCTTAAATGTGGAGTCCTAGCATTAAATGCACAGGCTATCTCAAAACTGGTCCTTATAATTTGGTGGTTCTTGTTTGATCATGCATTTCGTTTCATGTATCTCCCTTCGCTGATTGGAATTGATAACATGTTAGGTGAAGTCACTGAGCAGTGTAAAACATGAAGCTCTGCAGCATCCAACAACTGTACTTTTTGTAGAGGTTTACCATAAATCTCGCAAGATGATGAAGGTATGTTTCTCTTTTTCTTAACAATCTATGTGGTCACCAACATCTATTTCTCTTGATGACTATATATATTGAAGAGGTATTGGCAACCTATAGACGAATACCATGCCATAATAGAAAGAACTCGGGTTATAATTTATTTTTGGCTTCTAGGTGGTCTCTACAAAAACATATATATATATATATATATGTTTATGCCCTTCCTTTCTCTTTCTCCCTGGTAGCCGTTACCCGAATTCGCGCTTTTAAGTGCGGCTAGCATCTTTTACACATTTCTATGAAGTAACAGATTCGTTCATACTATCAGTAAAGTTCATAAGACCGTGACTGATCCTGAAAGGAATGAATGGAAAAGCATGTCATATCAATGAAAAATTCTAGTCAGATTTTGATCCTGTATTTGCGTTCATGGAGGGTGTTAATTATGCTGGTAGAATTCAATGAAAACGTCCTTCCTTGCAATCATATGTATCTGACCTTCCTCTGATATTCTTCTTTACAGACTCAAGAATTCCTGGCCCTTGGACGACAAACGCTTGCGGAATTGAAGGACAAGATTTATTGCGTGACGAATAAGTTAATGGAAAAGGCTGGGCAGAATGATTCATCTGGATATTTCCTTATAGAAGTAAGGAATCTGACGAC
Source organism: Cucurbita moschata (assembly GCF_002738365.1). Lineage (NCBI taxonomy): Eukaryota > Viridiplantae > Streptophyta > Magnoliopsida > Cucurbitales > Cucurbitaceae > Cucurbita > Cucurbita moschata. The sequence goes on along the minus strand of NW_019268560.1, from coordinate 1,731,124 downwards.
CCTGTATTTCCCATATTTGATTTTACATAACCGAATGCAGTTTTGTTTATATGCAGGATGTATTCTGCAATGATTTGAGGAACCCTTCCGCAATAGATTATAGCAAACCTATACTTGATTGGCTTAGAAACTCCGAGGACGAAGCTCGTAAGAAATGGGGATGCATCATAACCGGTGAATCGCAACAGAAAAACTCGGTTCTTGGCGAAGTATCGGTTTCACATGTGCCCCATTTTAGATCAGTCAGCATGAGCAAGATTCGATTTTGTGACCTGAAATTTAGGCTTGGGGCTGGGTATCTGTACTGCCATCAGGTATATTGCTTATTCGGCGCTTCCACATGATTTTGTTTTTCATGTTCATTCTTTTTGGTGATGTGCTTACAGTGTCTTGCCTGTGGCTTTTATTTCAAAGTAAAAGCCCAGGTCAATGTTTTTAAAGCTACCTCTGTCTGTCTTGGGTACTTGGGTACTGTGAGATTCCACGTTAATTGGGGAGGTGAAAGAAGCATTTTTTATAAGGGTGTGGAAATCTCTCCTAGCAGACGTGTTTTAAAAATGAGGGAAAGCCTGAGAGAGAAAGCCCCAAAAAGAACAGTATCTGCTAGCGGTGGGTTTGCTGTTACAAATGGTAACAGAGTCAGACACCGAGCGATATGTCAGCGAGGAGGCTCAGCCTCGAAGGGGGATGGACACGAGGTGGTGTGCCAGCAAGAACACTGGGCTCCAAAGGGGGATGGACTGGGAGGTCCAACATCAATTGGATAAGGGAACGAGTGTCAGCGAGGACGTTGGGCCCTGAAAAGGGGTGGATTGTGAGATCCCACGTCGGTTGGGAAGGAGAACAAAACATTCTTTATAAGGGTGTGGAAACCTATCCTTAGCGGACGCGTTTTAAAAACCTTGAAGGGAAGTCCGAACAGAAAAGTCAAAGAAGTCAATATCTGCCAGTAGTAGGCTTGAACTGGTGTGGGTTCTTACGGCCCATAGTTGATTCCTTCCCAGTAGGATCCCTTTTCTGTACTCCCTGGGGAGGTTATATATTTCTTTACTATCAACTAAACACATTTATTTTTATCCAAAACGAAAAAAAAAAAAAAAAAAAAAAAA
>NW_019268560.1:1699331-1729214 GCF_002738365.1 Cucurbita moschata | reverse complement strand
CATTTATTTTTATCCAAAAAAAAAAAAAAAAAAAAAAAAAAAAAACTGCAACGTCTTTGATGGATTCCTCCTCGTATACGCAGGGAGATTGCAAGCACACCATAGTGATTAGAGATATGAGGTTGATCCATCCCGAGGACGTACACGATCGTGCTGCTTATCCAATCGTTACATTTCAGCTTAGGACCCGAGTTCAGAAATGCGACGTCTGTAACATCTACAGGGCTAAAAAGGTTACACTCGACGATAAGTGGGCGCAGGAAAACCCGTGCTACTTTTGTGAAGACTGCTATTTTCTTCTTCACTACTCGAAAGAAGGGAACCTCCTTTACAACGATTTTGTGGTGCACGATTACGTGCATGATTAGCCTCGTTCACACATGAAATGGCTTGGATATCCATGCTCATTGAGATTGTGTGCAGTTTTGATGATGTTGAGTTGGTTCTGTAAGTAGCCAAAGTCTCCAGAATTAGAGGGTAGAGGTAAATGGCTGGGGGACTGTTCTTATAGTGTGTTGATATGAAAGGTCAATTATTATATAGGGTTGAATACAAAATAGTCGTATATGAGATGTCATTGAACCTCCTTTGTGCCTCCTTCCTCATAAAAGCCAACCCCTCAAGATCGAATTATATGGTTGAAAATGTTGCGCTAAGAAGTTATCCATACGACCATTTTAAGTATATGTTGATGATTTATTATTGGGTACTATTGGGAACGTCAGGTGTTGTATGTCACGGTCATGCTTGTTCAAGGCGTGTTGTTTATAGCCAAATGTCGGATGTTCTAATTATGCTTGTCTAGGACGTGTTATTCTTGGTCGCATGCCCATTTCAAGCCCTTTTTACATGCTTTCATTTTAGATAGTTTTTTACTATTTCACGTTGGGTTAACATGATTTTAGATGACTGTTCACCAAAATCATGTTTACACTCGTTACGGCTAAAATGTCCTAAAATGTACTATAAGGGATATGACTGGTTGTCTCTTCCTCCTACCCTAGTTATATGCCACCAGAGTCATGACTGAAAATAGACGTGGAATATGTTATCTAGACGCGGAATATGTTCTCGGACTGAAAATAGACGTGGAATATGTTCCCCTCTCTCGTGTTGATTTTTTATAATGTTTTAAAAAAAAAAATTTGCACTTTTTATATTCTCTAGTTGTTCATCTTGGATCTAGAAAGAGAATTTTATATATGAGTTTGTATTCATAAAATATTAATAAAAATATTTAAAATATTTATAAAAAAAATGGAAAATATTGACTAGATTTATACAATTTAATAATAATAAAAAAAACATAGATAGGGAAAGGTGAAGAGCATTAATTGCTAGGGACGGCAAGAGGGCAAAAGGAAGAAAGGAAAAGGCACATGCCTTCACAGCTCTGCCCAGCTCTGCCTTTCTCTGACCTGCTCTGCCGCATTTGGGCTCCACCTCCCCCACCATCTGTACTTTCTTTCCCCTCACAACCCCCTTACCTGAAACAGATTGTTCCATTTAACCCTTTGTTCCTTCTCTCCGCCGCCATCTCATCTTCTGTTCCATTCCCCAATCTCTGACACAGGCCTCATCTTCCCTCCTTACCCCACCATTTTTTCAAATTCTTTCTCTGTTTCGCCACATAATTGCAGTTTCCTTCGCTTTTGTTTCAAGGAGTTCTTGTGCCTTGTGGGTTCCTCTGGATTCCTCTTTCTTGCATTGCATGTGAATCCCTTCTCTGTTCTGTTCTGTTCTGCTTTCATCTGTATTTTTTCGTCTGCGATTCCTATTTTCCAGCTTCTTCAATCGTAAGATTTATTGTTCAATCGCTCATCTGGGTCTGATTTATTGTAGAAATCGTTTAGCACCCTTTTATCGTTTGAAGATTTCGATTGATCCTCGTTTCTTAGTTTTATCAACGCGTTCTGATGATTTGTTCTTATGGGTATCTTTTAGGTGCTTGCGTTTACAAAAAACGATTCTGGGTGCATCGATCTTGGTATTCATTTCAATCAAGGTGCATGATGAACATAGATCTTCATGGGAATTTTATAATTTAGCTCTTGATTGGAAATGGGTTTCTCTTACTTTTGACAGTTTTGAATCAGAAACTTGATGGGAGACGATTAACTCGATTTGAGGCTCGGGATGATCTCTCCAGCCTTGATTTGTTTGTGCTGGAGTAGCAAAAGCACGTGGTCTCTGTTTGATTCCTTGCAGGGCACTCATCGATTGTAACTCTAAATGGAGGTATCATCGAATGGTAAACGCTCGATTCATTGCCTTCGCTATCTCAATTCCAGAATTTGCAAATGCATAGCCATATTACTTGTTCTTCTGATTGTTAGAGCTATTTTCTTCCCATCCACGTTGAGTTTTGGCTGGACTGATGATCATGGCTTATTACTCATCCGAAATCTCTCTCCATTTCATGGTTCAAATTTTGGAATTCGCATTGACAAGTTCTTGGAGGTTCCTCAGATTGTTTGGGGTTTAAACAATCAAAAGATAGCATTTGCAAGAGCTTGTTTAACTGCAAGAATGTTGAACCGAACCCTTTTGATGCCTAGTCTTAGTGCTTCCCTTTTCTATAAGGAAGTTGAGCGTTTGGAACCAATTTCCTTTGATAAGATCTTTAAGTTTAATGAGTTCAATTCTCGCTGTAATGGGTTTGTTCGTTTGGGTCATTATATGGACGTTTCGAATCGAGCAAAAATGATCGAACTGCCTAAAGGAAGCGGAAGGAAGTGGACGATCGAGAGGGATTTCAAGCAATTGAAGGAGTATAGTAAGGAGCCATTTGATCAATCTGAGGTGATTAGAATAGTTGGTAAGAATCCATTCTTATGGCATGATCACTGGCCCGTAAAGGACTACGCACGGGTTTTCGAGTGCTTGGTTTTGGTCGACGAGATAGCGAATGAAGCGGATAAAGTGATTTCCAGAATTAGAGAAGTAGGATCAGAAGAAGTAACTGGTGCTAAATCTGCAAAGTTGCTGCCATATGTTGCAGTCCACATGAGAATAGAGATAGATTGGATGATTCACTGCAAGAAGTTAGAGCAGAGATACAATATGAACCAGATTTGCAGCAGCAAGGAGGAGATAATGAGTAGAGTAGGGAACATTTCGGGAACGAACACGCCGACAGTCGTTTATCTCGCCGTTGCAGATAGTTTACTGAACGATTCTTCGATTTTGGACGGTTGGAAAGAAGGGTTACTACCATTTGAAAAGAAGAAGCTAGGCATTGATAAGATCTACAAGAAGTATCCGTACCTGATACGGTCGGCAATCGACTACGAAGTTTGCTTGAGGGCTGACGTGTTTGTTGGGAACAGTTTCTCTACATTTTCGAGTCTTGTAGTTCTCGGGAGAACGCAAAAGCTGATGAAAGCGGGGGTTGCGGTTGGAGAACTATGCAGTAGAAGTGTAATATGGCCTTCTTATGCATATAACATATTGGGAGATTCAGAGGGCAGGCCTCAGAAATGGGTAGCTAATATGTCTGATATAAGCCTGCAGAAGATTAGCTATGGTTCCAATGATACCTCGTGTCGATAGTTGCTTACTCGATGACCCGAGATTTGTTGGGTTTCATTCTTTTCTGTTGATATTATTCATTAAATACATAATTGATTTGTGCTGTTGATTCATATGGAAGAAATGCATTATGTTACACTGTTTAGAGTTTTTGGTTTAGAAAATATATTTGCATGAAAGGAAGGGATGATAGTCCCTCAAAAGTAAGAATCTATTCTATAAACTTTAAACTTTAATAGGTAAGATTCGTAATAAAAGTGGCGAGAAAGTCGCCCTTTGCCCCATTAGAGATCGATCGATCTTAACCCGATTACGTATGACGTTACATATGTGCACTTCTTCTCTTTTTATAGCTTTCCTAGACCTAGACTTTCCTAGCCCTCGGGCTTGTGTGCACTCGTTCTCTTGTTTGAGCTTTCCTCCGCACCTAGACTTTCCTGGTCCTCGAGCTTGTGTGCACTCATTCTCTTTTTTGAGCTTTCCTCCCCACCTAGACTGTCCTGGTCCTCGAGCTTGTGTTCCTTACTTCAGTTTGTGTTTTGGTATACTAATCATCTTCTTCTTAATGTCTGTCTATCATCTTCCTTGACACTATCCTTTAGATTGGCCCATCGACTTTCAATGTCATGCAATCTTTCTTTCTACCTTGTTCTTCATATGCTTTCCTCGAATCAAGGTCTTAGCTACTCACTTTCGAATGATCTTCTACCGCCTTCTAAATTCTAGCCATGAACTATCCAAGGGGCTAGATTGTTGTTGCATTGTAGGTAGTCCTTGTAGAAGAGTCATCCTTGGAGGAGAGTCATGGCTTATGGCTTATCTCAACAAGATAATTGCTTCATCTCAACAATAATTGTTTCAGATGCAGTAGAAAACAAAAACAGTCCCACCCATTAGATGACAAACTATCTCATTCACAAAGAAAGGTAGACATAACTTTCACATCATTCTAACAAAATGAACACATAATTTTTTTTTTAAATTCTTCTCTATTTCTTTGGCTCTTTTTTCAAGCATTTGTTTGCATAAGATTCCCCCATTCAAATCTAATGCAAGGAGGGCCTCTGAGGGCCACATCATAAGCAGCAGCAGCAGCATGATTCAGTACATCGAAACGCCAAGCTCGGCGGTGTAAATGAAGGACGAAAACTAGAGTAAGAAACTCTTTTACCTTCCCCCTTTTATTTTTCAATATCAGTAAGACACCTAAGAATTGATATCATTGTACATAATCTTCATAGTAGCTATCGCTTATCAGAGAAACAAACCTCTCGAGCCAAGGAAGCTGGTGTATGTCCTTCATCGTGTCGACATAAGAAGAGTCTGTACATCGTGGTGGAGATTGATACGGTTGGTGGTCGCTCAAACTAAATCCCCCGGCGAGGAATCGTTGAATCAGTGCTAATTGTGACCTCTCTTGCTCCGAGTATGTGTCCATTATCATGGGGAGGGAATTAAAAGTCTCCCATGCCCACTGCTCAGATTCTTGGATGGAATGGGTGACCATGTCCTCGGAGTTTTCTTCGTCCCACAACGTGCATCGGCACGTCTGTTGCCCATCTTGATACTCACCACCACATGAATAGCAGAATTCATGCCCACACCTGTAAAACACATCAAGCAAAGCAGCATAAACATTGAAGTCATATACATACAGCCCTGCTCGAACTAGCTCTAAAAACCGAGTATTACGTGCAAATATTGTATCTAATAAGTTAGATCTACTTGTTATATACACGAATCATGTTCATCACATTGACAACAAGGCTGCTATAAAATATGCACTAAATTAAGATTTGAAGGAAGAAGCCTTACCAGCATGTCATATGGTAGCAACCCTGAGTCAATTCAATCATCCTACGACACTCCTGACAACGGCGCCACCTTTTGTTTTGTGCAAGATGGCGTAAGGTAATATCAGCAGTGTCTCTCTCCTCTAACGGGACGTTCTGAAATTCTTCGCAGCTCATCGACGAGTGCCAAGGAACTTGACATTCAACACAGATGAATCTCTGACATACAGGACACTCGAAACAGCTATTATCCGATTGACTTGATGAACTTGCCCTAGCTGACAAACATTCGCTCGGGTCTAACAGGACAGAGCAATTTGGAAAAGGGCAGTAAATTCTATCCGAGCGAAGGTTTGCTTCTGCTAAGGTATTATCTAATGATTCATATAAAGTCAGGGGAAGAAAAGATCTAAACTCATTGTTTGTAATGTAGTATTGGCATCTCAATTGAGGGCATCTAATGGGAACTTGGGATGCCTCTACTTTTCCATCAACATAAGTCTTCAAACAATTAGAGCAGAACTTGTGACAACACTTCAATGCAACAATCATGGCAGATGGTTTATTATCACAACAAATAGAACAATTTTCAACTGATTTATCTCCTTTTTTCGGACGAGAAAGAACCCCGATAGCCACTTTCGCAAGATGAAATGGCTGCTCGAGATCAGTACTTGAAGAAAGGTTTAGGGAAAAGGCTTCAAAATTGCTGGCATGTTCTAGAATCCTTTCTTTCAGCGCTATAAGAAGTGGAATTTCAGGCTGTTCTTCATTTGTTATCTGTCAAACATTCACATTATCTTAAGCATAATAGATGTATGAACATGGCCAGAAAACTCTAAGAGTTTATGCATCTCTCCACTCTCTTGAACTTCCACAGATATTATAGCATAAATCATAACAAGAAAAGATTAGGTGGGTCGGGAAGTAATAACCTGTTTATACAACGGATCGGAGTCGGTGAAAGCTCGAATACTGTGGATGTCGTTCTGCATAGCCTCAACTAGACCATCCATTAGAGCTAAATAATCAGCAACTAACTCATCAACATAAAAATCAAGCTTCTTCTGGACCTGAATAAAAGGGACCTTTCCTGATTTCTCCATGAATACACCAATTCCAGAAAGACCAGAAGCAGGATCGCCGATCCCCGCTATCGAAACGCCTTTAAAGAACAATTTCACGGAAAACTCATCAAGATCCTCTTCCTTCTCAGACTGTTCTTCCCCTGCAAATTCATTATCTTTCCAGACTTCGTGATCTTCACAACAACTTCGGAAATCTTCACCATCATCGTCCTCAGCTAGAACACGAGAAGAACCACGGCCAAAAATCTCACGATGATCCATTCTCCAAATTTTTCAAACAATCCACAAACCCCAGATGGTTTAGGATTAAAGTGGCAGTAAATAAGAGAATACCCACCACCAAATGAATTTAAGACTGTTCTTCCCCCTTCTTAATTACTCAAAAGAATCACGTGAAGGATTTCATAGCCACCGCTAATCGAGGAGTCCAAAAAAAGAACTCCCAGGCAATCTTTCCCTAATTTTTAAATTGAAGCAGCAATCACTCCTAAAATCACAGAAAACGATCTACATCAAAAAGTAACAAAATAACCATTGTAGAATCAACCTAAAAGGATTAAGATTCGTGAAATTTCAACATCGAGGACATGAAATTCCCAAAATCGAATAATGAAAAGAAGAACATGTCCGTATTGGAGAAAATTCAAATAAAACAAGTAATTCTTGTATTTTTCTGCGCAAATCAAGATCGACCCACTGGGCAACCAACTAATTTATCAAACCCCATTTAATCGCATCAACAAAAAAAACTACACAAACTTCAGGATTAGGGGTTGGAGAATGAAGAACAAAGAAAGAGAAACAGATAAAGTATTCAAAGAATGGAAGATTCCATACCTCATGTGAAGAGAATTCTGGGGAGTGAAAAATTTGTGTGTAGAAACAAGAAATTAAAAAACCCTAATGTGACGAACAGCAAGAAAGAGCGCCAAAGCAGTGCCCAAAATTTCTCGCTCCCGATTCACAAAATCAGTGTGGAAAACAGGTGGATCCATTGATTGGGGTTTGCAGAGAGCAAAATGAATCAAAAGAAAGAATCTTGAGCTACTACTTGCCAATTCGATGGCGTAAGATTGATTAAAGCTAATAAGTTGGTTTCTGTTTGCGGTTCTTCTCCTTGGTTCCTTCTATAATTTTCTTATTTAATTATTTTAATTCCAAATTATTTCAACACTTTTACCAATAAAATTACGTTAATTAATAAAATTAATCCTATTTCTTAAACTTTTTAATAATTTTTCAAAAATATCCTTAAATTTTAAAAAATTTCAATAATACCCTTCCATCTTTTTAAAAGTTCAAAAATACCGTTATCGTTAATACTATGTAAAATATCATTAAGACTCTTAACCTTCACAAAAAAAAAAAAATTATCGTGAATATATGGACGAAAACAATTTATCTACACCTCATAGATAATCTCCTAACTATGGTCATAAAATATGAAAGTTACAACTTTACTCTTGGAATGCTCCACGGGAGATTAAGAGTTTTGATTTTGAGTCTCTTTAAAATTGACATGATTAGTCTTGTTTGTGTAGTGATTCAAATCTCAATCGAATGGTCTTATCATGAGATATTTGATTAACAAAATAATCTGAATCTCACCTCGTTGTAGTTATTCTTTATCATCTCGAAAGCTTTAGAATACTTTTAGATAGAAATAATTAACAATTTGTTTAAAAAATGCTTTTTAAATAGAAATAATTAATAAAAATAAAAAATAAAAATATTTTTAGAAAAAAAAAATACTTTTTTAGTTTGTTTCAAAAATAAAAATGTTAAATTTCTTTTTATAGAACATTAAACTTTTTTTTTTAAATTAAAAAAAACAATGAAAACAGTTAGTACCGTTCTCATGGCTCTGCTTTCGGCTTCCATCATTCCCTAAATTAGTCTGATGTTAGTCCCACTTTCAACATAAGCTCACACGGGTTTGCTTTGGGCTTCCACAAAAGGCCTCGTGATAATAGAGAGAGTATTCGTTAATTATAAACTCATGATCATTCTCTAAATTAGTCGACGTAGGACAGACTTTCATCCAACAAGTAACACATTTTAAAAATACTCGTAAACTTTCAAAACTAATATCAATACTTATAGAAAATAAATTTATCGTTCAATCTAAACATAGTTCAATTCACGCACGAGGATGATGTAAATTATTTACTAAATTAAATTTTTTAACAATATGATTTAATTGATTTTTTAAAATTTTATTTATTTATTTATTATTGTCCAACGATGAAGCATTATGTTTTTATTAAATGATGAGAGTTGCATAATTCTATCCTAAAATCGACGTCACAAATTTCATTTTTTTAATCACTCAATCATTACATTATAATATTTTGAAGCATAGAATAATTATGGTTTTTTTTTAATTTAAAAATTGGAGATTTATTTATAATCTCCCCTCAATCAATCGACTAATTTAATCTTTAAATATTTATTTATAACATAATTAATATTTGAGTGTATACGATAAAAATTAATTAATTAGTTTTCGTTCAATAACCCTACGTCACTCCACTGTAAAACTGTAAAACTGTATTTTTATGCCCTTCAGTGCTAATTATGTTTATTGATATAATCATTACAAGCAAGTTGATCACGGTTCGTAATTATAATTATTATAATTAGGTCAATAGTTTGTTTACCATGGTAATGAACGATTTGTTTATGATTCAATTATCACTTAAGAAATCTACTCGTCTAGCTATCTTGTATGAGAATGAATGAATTCCATCGACTCAGCTACAAAAACTGTTCTCATTCATACAAATCAAAACACAAGTTCTCACCTGCCAAAGCTCATAATTCACTTAAGATTAAGATTAAGTTGCATTGATCATTTCTCGATTAACAGATTTATAAAGACATAAAATATTTTATGGTATGGTCTTACAAACTCATCGTATATGATAACACCACTCATATGTTTCTTCATGAACGATTTAGATCAAATCATTTGTAACAATTATCAAGTGGGTCATGTTAATAGTACAACTTATTTATATACAACAGACTTTTTAATTTTTTTTTTTTTTAACATCATCCTTACGTACATAAATCACCTGTTATTCAAGATTATACTAATAACCTTACATTTTATTATTTACTATAAATAATATTGAAGGGTAGATAAGATAATTATAAGGTGTTGGGAGCATAAATTTCAACAAAAATATTGATAAAGCAATGGAGCTTACACAACATCAACCACCAATGTCTTTGTCCATATTTAAAATATGTCAAACCCAACTAGGAAGTCAACCAATTAGAAAAGTCATAAATTAAATGGAAAAACATCTAACGTCATCACCTACCCCTCCAAAAAAAAAAAAAAATGTATTTATATATCCAAAACTTTGAAGATTAATTTCGATTAACATAGCTCAAGCCCATCCCTAGTAAATATTGTCTGTTTTGGCTTGTTACTATAGTCGTCAGTCTCACGATTTTAAAACGTATCTACTAGGGAGAGGTTTTCACGTCTTTATAAGTAATGCTTCGTTTCACCCTGTTCAACTGATGTGGGATCGCACAATCCACCCCCTTGAGAGCCCAACCTCCTAGCTAGTACACCACCCAATGCCTAACTCTCATACAATTTGTAATAGCCTAAGCCCGCTGTTAACAAATATTGTCCACTTTGACCCGTTACGTATCACTGTCAGCCTCACGATTTTAAAATGCGTTAACTAGGGAGAAGTTTTCACACCTTTTATAAGGAATGTTTCGTTCCCCTCTCCAACCGATGTGAGATCTTACAATCCACCCCTTTGGAGGCCCAACGTCCTCACTGGCACACCGCCCAATGCCTAGCTTTGATACCATTCGTAACAGCCCAAACCCACCACTAGCAAATATTGTTCGTTTTAGCCCGTTACGTATCGTCATCAGTCTCACGGTTTTAAAACGCATCTACTGGAGAGAGGTTTTCATACCTTTGTAAAGAATACTTCGTTCCCCTCTCTAACCAACGTGAGATCTGACATTTTATGTTCAAAATGTCAAAAGTTTGAATCTCGGTCCATTGATTAAAATAAAAAAAGAAAAGATCATAACTTGACGCGACACAAACAAAGTGAAAAAAACAGGTAAAACATAAACTTTACCCTAAAATTTATTAAAAACACAAACTCTCTATAGAGTAACACACATTACAAAGATCAAGATCTAAACATTTACTAATCTACAAACACAAGAAGAAAATGGTCGAAAATTTTATTGAGAAATGTTTTGGTTGATATTGATTTCAAGCCCACTTAGCCATTAAGGACATGCCACCAGCTCCCAAGAGCACAGCTACATAGGATTTGACTTGGAGTTTGATGCTGCCTTGCAGCTTTGGTCCCATAAAGTCAGCCGACAGAAGATCCACCAAAGCCATGTAGATGAGCAAGCCAGCTGAAGAAGCATTCAGCAACCCGACAGTGATGAGCGCAGCTGGGCTGTTTTCTTTGTATGTCTTGGACAACCCTATTCCAAGAGCTATCCCAAATGGCGTTGTCACTGAGAAAAAGAATGCCATTATTGCCTTCTTCATCCACTTGTATTCTGCCTGCACCAATATTTTCACACACTAATCAACTTACGGTTCTTAGGGTTTGATTGTTTGATTCGATGATTCAAACTTCTAATGGTAACTAATTGTAACCGTTCATGTCCACCACTAGCAGATATTGTTCTTTTTGGGCTTTTCTTTTTAAGTTTTTTCTCAAGGTTTTTAAGGTTTCCACGTCCTCATGAAGGGTGTTTCGTTCTCCTCCTCAACTAATGTGGGATCTCACAATCCACCCTCATTCAGTGCCCAACTTCCTCACTGACACTTGTTCCTTCCTACAATCAATGTGGGATCTCACAATCCACCCTCATTCAGTGCCCAACTTCCTCACTGACACTTGTTCCTTCCTACAATCAATGTGGGACCCCACAAATCCAAGGGTGTTTAGTTTTCCTCCCCAACCGATGTGCGATCTCACAATCCACCCTCTTCACGGCCCAGTGTCATCGCTAGCACTCGTTCCTTTCTCCAATCGGTGTGGGACTCCATCAAATTCATCCCCTTGAGGGTCCAATATTCTTATTGGCACACCCCATCATGCCTACCCTTTTCGGGGAACAACCTCCTCGCTGGCACATCGCCCGGTGTCTGGCTCTGATGCCATTTGTAACGGCTCAGACTCACTACTAGCAGATATTGTCATCTTTGGGCTTTCCCTTTCGAGCTTCCCCTCAAAGTTTTAAAAACGCATATGCTAGTGAAAGGTTTTCACACCCTTATAAAGGGTGCTTCGTTCTCCTCCCCAACCGATGTGGGATCACACAATCCACCCCCTTCAGGTCCCAACATCCTCGCTGACACTCGTTCCTTTCTCCATATGTGGGACCCCCACTAAATCCACCCTCTTTGAGGCCAGCGTTTTTACTAACACACTGCCTTGTGTCTGCCCCCTTCGGAGAACAACCTTCTCGCTGACACATCGCTCGGTATCTGTCTCTGATACCATTTGTAACGGCTTAGGGCCACCACTAGCAAATATTATCCTCTTTAAGCTTTCCCTTCCGAATTTCCCCTCAAAGTTTTCAAAACGCATCTGCTATTGAAAGGTTTCCACACCCTTATCAATAGTGTTTCGTTATCTTCTCCAACCGATGTGGAATCTCACACTAATTATAGAGATTTAAGTTTAAATTTGTATTTTTTGGTCAATACAACGATCATAATATGAACAGGTGAAGAACAAATCACGATGTTGATTTATTCAACGGATGACTTATAAGGGCGTAGACTTTGAACATAGATGATAATTTAATATCTATAAACTATTATGAAATGATATATGACCAATAATTGTTCTTGATCGTACGGATTAGATTGACCATAGGAGCTACTTCGAAGTTAGTAATATTAATTACCTGAAGAATACAGCCTCCAAGACCCATCCCTTCAAACATTTGATGGAAACAAAGAGCAGCCACTAGGCCTTTGATTGTGCAAGTATCATTTGTTGCTCCAAGTGAAAGTCCTATCACAACGGAATGGACAACAATTCCCAATTCCAAAACCTAACAATTTCCGAACACGATATTGTAAACGAAGCTTTTGGTCGACGATATATACACGAAAAAGGGAATGAAAATGCTCACCATGGCAATAACTCGATAACGTAGTAGTTGAGAACCAACATTGAGTTCTTTGATGTCTCTATGATGGTGGCCATGAAAATGGCCACCGCTGACTACAGGCAACTCATGATGACCGACTTCTCGACTCTCAGGCATAACTTCGGTATGTTTCTTAGTATACAAACTAGTAGCCACGGAATCGACCATGAGAGTGAAAATGGCAGACATCATGGCAAGAAAACCCGAAAAGGGAAACTTATGCCACGGGTTTTCCTGGAGACAATTAGACCAAAGCATATCGAAAGAATCAGGCAAAACATGCATGAAACCGGTGGCGAGAATGATGCCAGATGCAAAGGCTTTAAGGATGATGAACGTGTTTCTATCAGGGTGCAACATCGGGATGGATTGAGAGAAGAGCGGGGAGCAAACGCCGATGACGCTCGCAATGAGGATCGAGAAAATGGCAATGATTTTAAGACGTGTTGCTTTGTCTTTATTGGTGCAAGAATTTGTTGTTGTTTCACATTGATTAGATTGTGAAACAACTTGGGTTGTGAGAAAAGAGATGAGAAAGAGGAAGATTGAGATGAGCTTGAGAAGTGAAGTGGAGGATGCCATTTGACTTTGAGTTGTGACATTTTGAGCTATGGATAAGTTAGTATTTATATACAAATGCCAACAAAGGTGATACTATCGTTAATCCTCCAAAGGGTATTTTTTAATGCAACTATATCTCAATTGGCCCGTTTAATTAATCGACAAAAAAGAATCTTTTTTAAGTATTCGAAATCATTCTTCTATGCTCTAAATATTAGATCTCGTTATCACCTATCGATATGTTCATTTAACTCGCGGGAACTCGTCTCAAACGAGATAGGTAATCTCTGTTTAAATGAAAAATGAGGAAGGAGTGAGGAGAGATTTTTTCGGGTTTACTAAATTGGGACTGAGATGAGGATTATATTTCTTTCTTTACTCAGTAAATAAATGAATATTATTACTCAAAATGAAAGTTTTTAGAAATTAGGTTGAACATTATTGAATTTATTAACATCGGATACCTTTTTTAATAGAAACTATATTGAAAAATGGAAATTATCTTTTTTTTTTTTGGGTATTTTTTAAAAAGATTTTTTTTCGAAAGATTGGAAAAAGAATTTCCGAATCCGATCCTTGTCCCACTCTGTGCAAAAATAAATTGAAATATCACAGAATGGAGATTGAAATCGAAGATGGGGATAGAGACGAAATTTCTTTTCCCATCCTGTCCTACTTCATGGACATCTCTAATCACCTATATTATTTTATCAAACGTTAAGCTATCGCAGGAAAAGTATCACAAATTTTACAAAACCAGGTACGATTTTTTCAACTCTAAATACATATTCAATTCCAAGTTTTTTTCAATATATATTTAAGGGCTTCTCCATCCCAAACAAAATAAAGTTATGAAATGGAGAAATTTAAAATTAGGGTTTGCATTGGAAGAAGCCAAAGTACACCAAAAGTACATAGAGATATGTGTATAAAGAATTGGGCATGTGGTTGATGTTGGCAATGGTTGTGGAAGCTTGTGGTGGGTAGCGTTGGGCAAAGGACAAAGGCATGCTTGGCTTGCCTGTGTGTGCTTTGCTTGCTATCTCAAGTTGGGAACATGAACTGAAAACGGCATGTTCCATCCTTTTTTTTTTTTGGTTTATTTTTCTCATTTTAATATTTTATGGACACAAATGATTTGACTTATGCTGTTTTTGTAATAACTTATTAGAACTATTGATTTTAATTTTAAGTTTAATATAACTTTCATCGTTTAATGATCGAGAACTTATTAGATACTAAATTGAAAATTTAGAAATTTATTAAACAAGTAATTCAAAATTCAAAATTTAAGAACTTATTAGAGATTTTTTAAACTTCATGAATCAATTAGACGAACATAAAATTTTAGATATTTATAGAACAAACAAATAAATACGAATCCAGAGAAGTGTATTTGGATAATCCTAAAATAGTTTTTTCATAATTAAAGTCAGAAGTATAGCTTAGATAATTAATAATATTTAACACGTTAAAATACTTAAATTATAGGTTATAAAATTGATTTTTTAAATAAATGGAATATCATTGGTGAAATTGAATTCTAGATGAGCTTAAACATAAGAACGGTGAGTTGAGATGAACTTAAGAGTACTGAGTTGAACAAAAAACTTTAAGAGACGATTATTGTTAGAATGTCTACGAGCAAGGTTGAATTGGATTATTTGATGCAAAAATGAACTCAACGAAAAGTTTTGGAATAAATTACTTTGATGATCAAGATCAAGAGTGAATGACTCTAGAAAATAGCTTGATTAAGACTACTTGAACGACTCTTGTATGTAAATCTAAACACAAAAAATGTAAAGGAACAAACTAAGAAGTATAGTATGCAACTTTCATTATAATATCCAAAATATTCGTACTAAATCAACAACATGAATGAATAAACTATGGTCAATTGAAAGTTGTAACTCGCATGTCGATTAATATCACAATGACCACCGACTAATTGTAACTTAAAACCTTAAAAATAATAATCTAAAATTAAAAAAATACAATCGTGTCATCTAACCTTGTACCATCTAATCTGAAGTTTTTGTGGCATGATTAAGCATCTTATTTCGTATCAGTCTCTCCTTCTTCAAGAGAATTCGTCTTCTAATCCAATTGATCCCTTTGTAACGCAAACTCAAAATCATTTACATTTCGCGTCTTAATTTTCTCGAGGTCTTCACTTTCATCTTTAGGACATGCATGGATGTAAAATCGAAATGGGAGTATCGCATCTTGTGTAGCTCATTGGTCTTCTTTTCCATGAGTTCGATATTGGCTCTTGAAATCATTATTGAATCTTGCTTGAATTCAATAATACACTTAAAATTGCAAAACCAATTAAAGTGCAATGAATTAGTAAGTGTCTAAACCAAACTTCGGGAAGCTATCATGCCGCTTCACTTAAATCAGTAAATTTTCTACACGGTGTTCGTGAGTTGGATTGAGTTAAATTGAGATATTTTTTAGATTCAATTCATTATTAGGATTACAAATTTTAATCTAAACCAACTCTTATTAAATAATAAACTCGACCAGTTAGATTGTTTCGATTCATTTATTCAAATTTTTGTTTTTAATAAAATCAAAATGTTAATTCGTAAAACATCTCTTTATTTATTTTCAAACAACCCAAATAATTTCATAACACAATCCAAACCATACCGATTAAGTTGAGTTGATCATAATTTTCAGATCATCTCGTTTTTTAAACACCCTAATATTTTAGAGTCGATGGGACGAAATTGATGGTATCAAAAGAAGATCAATACTCGTAGCCGTGAATATCCCTAGAATTAAAATACATCTAAAAAAACGACTAATAGGAATAATTACTTTTACAATTATTATTTTCAAGTCAACCACCAATNTTATATCTAACAAAAAAAAAAAAAAAAAAAAAAAAAAAAAAAAAAAAAAAAAAAAAAAAAAAAAAACACTTGTGTTAGTTTAGAAGTAACTAATATTTGACTTAATAAACTAAATAAACTAAATATATATGATGTTTGTGTTTTTGGATAAGATTATTAATCAAATATATTATATATATATATAGTTTTTGTAATAAATTTATATACATTCTTTGGTCAACATGGTGGTTGAAAGGCCAAACCAATTTTGCTGAAATAAGACGAAATTAGAGAATATTAATTATGGAGCTTAGATTAATCAATATATTGCTATTATTTTTGTTTCAACTTATAGACTTTTTATTTAACCTAATTAACAATTAATCATCATTAAACTCCACCTAATTTAATACGAATTAATTTAAATAATTTCAATTGTGTATCAGATATTTTTATAATATAAATTTTAAAGAATGCAATAATTAAATTGATAGTTGATTTTAAATTAAATAAAATTAAAATATTCTAAATTAATTCATTTAGGAAAGATTTAATTTATTAATTTGATATTTTAATAATACATCTCCAAAATTTTAGGATTTAGTTTTTTTTTTTTTTTTTTATAAATAATTTGAATGCATATTGTCTCTAGACTCTCTCTCTTGCTCTTTGACTGTGAGTTTGAGAATTTGTCTCGCAGGTCTCATGTAGCGTTCGTCTTCAGCTTCGAGGGTAATTAGATAAGTGAAATGAAGTCTCGATTTTTACACTTACATCACAGCGTTCGTCTTTGTTGTTCGTCGTTCGGCTTCTTAGTTCTCATCTCACTCTCGTCTTGTCTTTGTGTGTCGTCGGACGTCGATGTCGTTTGCATCTTTTTTTCTTCATGGACTCTCTTCTCAGTTCCCATTTCTTCGCTCAACTTCGTCTCTGTGCTTCTCGTTGGACATAGTCGCCGACTATCTCTTCGCACAACACTCTATTGTTTCACAATCCGAAAATAGAGGGTTAGATTAGGTTGGATTGTGAAAATTTTTGAGTTATGGGTTACCAATCCAACCAACCCGAACTTTTGGGTTAGTCCAAAAAAAAATCATCGACCCAACTCAATCTGGACCATATACACACTATTAATGCAATTATTTCTCTAAAATGGGCTGTTGTTCGGTTGCAAATGGCCCATTACATGTTCAAAGCCTCACTCAATGGGCCACTTTGGTGCAACTAAAAAAGCTCCCAAATTCTTTTCAATACTAAAAAAAACTAATAATAATAACTACGACTCGTATTTTATCTCGGTCTCTCGTAACTTTTGACTCCATATTTCCTTCTCTCCGAAAAAAGTGTCAAAAAGCTTTTGAAGACAAGAACAGACAGCGGTTGATGACTCTATATTTTTGTAATAATACGCTATTTTAAAAATTATTTATATATAAAAACAAAAATCCTTAACACCAATAATCATCGCCCATCAATATCTTAATTAACGATCAAACGTATAAATCAATCATTATTTTTTTAATTTTATTCAATAATTCATCTAGCTTTCATAAAAAATATAATTAGTCACAACCTAAAAGAAAATGTCCAAAATACCCTTATACATACATATACATATATATATAGATAGATGACCTACCCGAACAATAATGCATGGGTACCATATCTTATATGTATATAAGAGAGAAAATGCCAAGGGAAATTTAATGTCATTGCGCAATCTCTCTCATCTATCAATTCATAACTCTCAATAATTAGTTGGATTGCTTTTGTTTTTTGTTTTTTGTTTTTTTTTTTGGTTCAATTGGAAATAAATAAATGCAACACAAAACTTTGGACATAATATTATGATACATTTATTGTCACATCTCATTTCATATATTATAATAAACTTCATATATACTAAAATAACTTACAAATTATAATTAAAATATACGGATCTTACACAGCTGTCTGTTACCTCACTCCGACTTGATTAAAATTTATATATTTGGCATATATATTATACGAGCATCATTTTATTAGTAATAAGTTTAAAATTTTGAAAATATTTTCATATCCTTCTAATAATTGAAAATAACCAATTATTTAATTTTGGGTGTTAAAAAATTTAAGGACTCGAAAATTCCGAATTGAATCTAAAAAGATGTACGAATCCCCGACCCAATTCAATCCACAAACACATCTAAATCCAGTCTTAAAATTGAAGATAGAGTTTAACGTATTATTGTTTAAAAAAAATAGTCAACAAATATTAATTAAAGTTTTTAAGGTCTTTCCATTTATAAATAAATAAATAAATAAATAAATAACGTGAGAAGATACTTAAATTTCTATTATTATTTAAATATATTGCCATCAAATGGATATATTAGAATTGGTTTTAAAATAATTAATTGAGAGATTATCAAATTTTCCCAACAAATTTAAATATTTTTTTATTCTGTTGGTCAACAAAATTTTGAATTTATCAAATAAATAAATAAATATAATCCATATTATTAATTTAAAAAATAGTAAAAAAAAAAAAAGAAACATAGTAATTAAATATAATATAATATAATAAATATTTTTTTTTCTCTTTTCGACCATAAAATAAAAATTTCTTTCTTGTCAGTCACTGCACCCTCCAATATTTTAGCCGACAGCCTGATCCATACTTTTGCAGTACATTTTACTAAATGTCCTCTCTTTCAATTTATTAAATTTTAATTTTTAAATATTTTTTATTTATTCCATTTTTTTAAAATATTTTTACTTTTCTCAACAGACACTTTTTTAAAAGGTTGACAGCGATATGTAACGAACTAAAACGGATAATATCTACTAGTTGTAGTTTTAGACTTGAACTATCACAAATGATATTAGAGTTAGACACCAGATAGTGTGACTGCGAGGACATTGTCCTTAAGGGGGTAGATTACGAAATCCCGCATTTCTTATAAAAGTGTAGAAACCTCTCCACAACATATGCATTTTAAAACTGTGAGGCTAACGACGATACGTAACGGGCTAAAGTAGACAATATCTACCAGTGATGGGGTTGGACAGTTACATACAACCAACCCAACCCTATCCTAATTTTAAGATTATTATAAAAATTAAGAATATTTTTATCTTTGTAATCTATCTGAATAATGAACTGTGACGTGTGAATATTTGAAAAATAGAAAATTAGATTGAAATAGATTATTAATTACGTTCGTGTTGCTCGAGTCATCGATCTAATTAACTCAAAATTTAAAATTGTTTTAAAAATAATATATTTGATTTATTTCACGTTAAAAAAATGTAGGTAATGTGGGACAGTTATAATTAATTAATTACTATTTACCATTACCTTGATTTCCACGTACCCACGCATGCCCATTCTTTTCTTCTGCAGCTGAATCCAACTTTAGAACAATAATAACCTGTTCACACGTGGTGTGTCCCACGCCCCGCTGTCAGACCTACATCCGACGTGTCAACTTCCACTTGGCCCCCTTTCTTTTTCCCCTTATATTTTATTTTAATACTCATAATTATTTCATTCTTATTTTTAAAAAAATAGGAAATAAATCATTATGAAATTAACAAAAATATAAATTTATCTAAATACTATTTTTGAGAAATTTATAATTCTGTCTCACAAATAACTAAAAAAATAATTTCTCTTAATTATTGCTAGATCTCAAATAATTAAAAAATAATTTAAAAACACAATATTAAAAAAAATATAATAACTTTTTTTTTTTTTTTTTTGTTCTAAGAAAAATTAACATGGACGCTGGCATTAATGGCAGAGTCACATACAGGGCAAGTATGCAGTGTGGACCCACACATTGTACACAAACAAAGATGCCTACATGGCAACACTAACACCCTCGATTCCCCCGCCATACACTTCCGGCACCGCCTTCCACCGCCGCTCTCCTCCTCTGTTATTCCACAACCACTATTACTCCCACAGCTAGACTCTGCATCATTTGCGGCGGCGGCGGTGTCATTAGCGGCAGAAATCAACCGCTCCAAGTTGGTTCTGAGAGAATTGACGGTGGCTTCATTCGTCTCCGCCAAATCCCGCCATAGCTGATTCTCCATACACAGCCGTTTCACTCTCTCTTGCAATACCCAATTCAATTTCCCCATTCTTTCAATCTCCTCGTCTTTCTCCTTCAATTTCTTCACCAATCTCTCCTCTATAGCTCTCACCAACATTCCAGATTCCCTCTTCTTCCGAATCTCCATTGCCATTCTCACCTTCTCCCTCTGTAATTTCATTAAAAATAACAAAAACCCATTAATTAATTTCCCCAAATTTTCAAACAAATTCAAAAACAGAGGAACAGAGAGACCACTTACATGGATCGCAATAAACCGGTCGATTTCCGATTGCTGCTGCTGAACGTGGGAGTTAATGATTTCTTCATCCGACAACCTGCAAGGGAATGGACATGGCGGTTCCTCGTATCCCGACCGTCTCTGTCGCTTTCGAACCGGCGCGGCGGGGAAGTTATTGGAAGTCAATCCACTATCGGCGGGGAAATTGTTAACAATCTCCGGCACGGATTTCCCGGCAACATAAGGCCATAATCCGGCGGTTTCCACCGGCATCGTTTTGTAATTGTAGATATCAAGAACTTCTTGACTCTGTTTCATGAAATCTCTGAAACAGAACGAAACCCAGATGAGAAAAACAGAGTATAAGAGGAAAAACAGAGACCCAAAAGAGTTGCAGGTTAAGGCAAGCACCCATTGTTGGTGATGAACGGAGACGGTAGATGATTCATACGCCGTGCTTCAACTGCCATGGAAATTCAGAGAGGAAGGAAGGGGAAGTTTGGGTTTTAATTCAAGGGATTTTAAGAGAGAGAAACGAAGTCAATGAATTTAAGAGAGAGAGAGAGAGAGAGAGAGAGAGAGGGGGGGGGGAATAAATAAATAAATAAATTAATTAATTAAAAAGAAATGAGAAAATAATTATTTAAAAACCTTAACCAATTAGGAAATCCACATGGGGTGTGGCAGTTTTTTTTTTGTTTTTTTTTTTAAATTTTAATAAAAGAAAGTAAATTAAATTAATAAATAATTAAATATCCGGACCAATTTTCGGGGAAGGATGGAGGGGCAGTTACGGAATTTCAGTTTGACCACCGTCTCCTTATGGTACGTTTCAGAAAATCGAGACGGTCAGATAATAATAATAATAATCATAATTATTATTATTATTATTTTCAAGTTATAAGAGTTCTCGCTTAACGTGGAGATGACTGTGATTTTTTCGGCGGTAAAATCGGCCACGTGGCAGAACTAGGGTTGCCACGTGAGATGGAAGCCGTGTCCGAGGTGGTGGAAATCGTGTGGGGGAAATGGGACCGATGGAGGTGGCACGTGGGAATTAAAAAAGTAAAAAAAAAAAAAAAGTAAAAAAAAAAAGATGGTGGTGGTAGTGGGAGATCTTTTTTGTAACGACAATAAAAGCTGAGCCCTAAATGACACGTCAGTGGGGCCCACAGTTAGGCAATTGGGAGTGGGACCCACTACAAAACTTGCTGAGCAGTTTCCCTGTTTTGTTGCAATATTTGTTTTTTTTTTTTTTTTTAATAAATAAATAAATAAATAAGGGGAAGAGGTTGTGTCAGGTGAGTGCGTACGGACCATCTGGAGTAATGGGTCAAATCGAGCATGGGGAGTTGGAATCAGGTGTGGGACAGGTACACCAGAACATGGTGTGTCAAAGTCAATCATAAAATCCTTTTGACTTTTCCCACCAAAATGACCCATCCACAACAAACAACATCTACTGTTCCCTTTCCCCCTCTGTTTTTTACTTCCCCAATTTAATATTTCTACTCTTTGTTTCTTTTTTTTTTAATAAAATTATCTAAATTAGTTTATAGCGTGTAATTGAAAGTCGTTTACGGTCTATTAGGTCTTTCTTTTATATGGGTCGTTCATGACTTATATTGCTTACGTCACTCCAGATAGGTTGTTCGAATGTTTGTCTGATCCTTTGTTCGAAGGATTCTTCGATAATTTAGAACAACGGTTCAAATAGTTCCCTTCATACTAGTGCTGATAAGTTATTTGACTCGTTAATGTCTTGTTGTTTCGTATGTTCTTTGTACTAATAAAGCCGAGTGTTAGATGGACGCGTTAGGGTTTAGGGTTTAGAGAGCAGTTTGGTGTGGTGGGATGTCATTTTTTTTGTATTCTAATTTAATTGAATTCTTACTTTGAAGTTACTTGTGTAGCTTAGCTCAACATTCAATGAATTTCCTATCTCAAGAAATGATTCAATGAATTTCTCTTTGAAAGCAAACAAAATTATGTATTAGTTTTAATGTTTTTTGCAGTCAATTTGCTATATTTATTCACACACTCTTTTATGTCTGGCCTTTCATAAACAAAAATGTACATGTACCATTTTTATCCATGTTCCTCATTTGATATAAGAATATATGCATCTAAATGTTACTAATCTTAGTTCAAATAATCAAATTATTGAAATTTTTTTCGATTAATTCAAGCATGATTGAGTAAATATTACAGATAATTCGATCTTTTATCTCATTCAGTAAAAACAAAAAATCCTAACCATGAGATCTTATAAATGAGTGGAATTTAAAATCAAATCTATACGGACTTATCTTTAATATTTTATCACCAATTTGATCATAACTTAGCTGATTTAGGCAATGGTTGTAGCAGCCCAAACCAACCGCTAATAAATATTGTCCGCTTTGGCTCATTACGTATTGTCATCAGCCTTACGATTTTAAAATGCATATAATATGGGGAGGTTCCCACACCCTTCTAAAGAATGCTTTATTTCCTTCTTCAATCGATGTGAGATCTCACAATCCATCCCCTTGAGGGCCCAACGTCCTCGTTGACACACCACCCAGAACCTGGCTCTAATATCATTTGTAACAGCTCAAGCCCACCGCAAATTGTCCGCTTTAGTCTGTTACGTATCGCCGTCAGTCTCACAATTTTAAAACGCGTCTATTATGGAGAGGTTTTCACACCCTTATAAATAATGTTTTGTTCCCCTCTCCAATCAATATAGGATCTCACAACTGCCATCGGCTGAGATATCAGAAATTCTAAACCTTCAACCTAACACATCGTTGAATTAAAAACATTATACTAATTCAACTCTTAAGATTCAAACTTATGGTTTTTTTTTAGTTTAGGAAATACGCTTAAAACAGTTAAATTAGGCTAAGAACGACATTATAAATCAATCGAATAGTATTATTACCAAAAAGGGAGATGAAATTTCATATACCCTAATCTTGGAAAGGCATTGAAATTGACGTAAGTGTTGGAAGAAGTGGGAGAGTCACATGGAAGAGTCACCAACTTTGTTCAAAGCTAGCCAACATCTTCACAAATTCTTTTGAAAAAGAAAGCTTCAAAAATGGAAAGAGAATTTCAAAGGAAAAGACAATTAATACAAAAAAGCTTTAAAAATAAATAAAGGAGTTTTATTTGAAATTTGCCATTGAAATGCTACCATTGAGAAATGAAGACTTATGAGATTCCTATTGGCTTTTCTTTTTTTCCCTAGCCCTCTATTATTGCTCTTCTTAATTTCCCACTTTGTATCCCATTATTGATGGATGCAAAGTTTCTAAGAGATTTAAGTGTTCTTTCTTTAACATTCAATCACCCATTGTCAAAAAGAAAATGCACACCCAATTTCAAAGCTTAGATAGGAAATTTCCATTGGGTTTAACCCAATTTTGATGCTCGTTACGTAGTTTTTACTTTCGAGATATCTAAATTCGGTAGTTGATGGCTCCGTTCCTAATCACGTTACCTATTTGTCTTGAATTACTTTTCACAGGAAAGACTATCTTCACATGTCAATATGAGTAATTCTAGCATCTTTTTGTCCTCACTCATGTTAAAATGGCTCGTGTTAGTTTGTGGAGATAACATTCACTTTTAGCAACAATTCAAGATAAGTAGGTAACATGATCATGTCGTAGGAGAATACCAAAACTATCAGGCGTTGTATTCAGATTCCAAAGCGTTAACTGATGTGGGACCTCATAATCCACCTCCCTTAACGGCTCAGTGTCTAGCTCTGATACCATTTGTAATAGTTCAAGTCCACTACTAGTATATATTATCCATTTTGACTCTGTACAAATCGTTGTCAGTCTCATGATTTAGAGAGTTTTCTACCCTCTTGTAAGGAATGTTTTGTTTCCCTATCTAACCGATGTCAGATCTCACATTAACCCTACAACGGAAGGTGAACTAGAAATAGAAAAGGAAAAAAAAAAACCCGAAAGATAGAAGGTTTTTCTTAAAAGAATAAAGGGAAAGAACAAAAAAAAGAATTAGATTCCCTTGATTTTGGGCATAATTCTTGAAAGATGTGTTATTTTCACAAGGATGTGAATAAAATTTTGATACTTTATCACATGATTTCTTTCCTTTTGAATGATAAACAATTAAATTTAATGTAGATGAGGATTAGATGAAGAAAGGGAAATATAATATGAATTTTGAGAGTGTATGGTATTTTAAGATATGGTTTGGATGAATGATTTTAATAATGGAGTAAGTGGGTTTGCACATTTATTCTATACAATTACATATTGGCTACACTCAACCACATGCCTATCATGATCTTATTTAAAGTATATACAATGAATTTGCATAATGTAAGAGCTAATTTACATTAAAAACATGCACGATTGGTGGGTCAAAACCCATGATGAGATTCCACTCTCTCATCTACTCAAACATGTTTATAAATTTCATCAAAATTACATACCTTCTAGTTGTTCATACTTTATTCAAAAAATTAATCCTTCCAGTAAATTAGGGATATATGAATGAACTAAGAATACATGTGAATTAGAGCGATCTTGAGAATAGAATGGTTAAGAAAAATGTAAAGAATCGAAAATTAATTACTTGCTGCACCAATAGAGTGCATATTTTTTTTTAGTAGTTCAATCATAAGAACTTTAAAATTAATTGTGCTTGGTAACAACTCATCCCAAGATTCGGATCGAGATTCAAAATTTGGATTTGATACTTGATGGCCCCGACATTTCCTATATTCCTTATGACATTGTCACATTATATACTACTCACTTCTAAGAGTGAAGACATCTTCACATACCATAAACCGTGTAACGACCCTGCTCAGAATTCGGAGTTTGGATGACCTCAGCATTCTCCTGCTACGTGGTCACGTTACTTACTTCTCACTTCCAATAATAAAGACTATCCCGGAATAATTTTCACTGTTAGAAGTGAGGAGTAAGTAACGTGATCATGTCATAGAAATATCGGGGCCATTAGATGCCAAATCTGAATTATGAACTCTAATCTGAATCATTATCAATTGTAAAGCATATGAACTAATTGTCATTTGTTAACATTTAGGGACTTAAGTTATTTAAAAGTAGAGAGACTAAATCATTACAAATTAAAGTTCATACACTAAATTATAACTTTCTTGAATGTTCAACGATCAATAGGGTTGTCACGATCTCACTTTCCATATCAATGTTGGACCCTAATTGTCCACATAGTGTTACATATTCTTACCACCAACAAGGAAAAAAAATGAAGAAATTCAATCCTTTTGACTTTATTTCATTAACTTTTACTTTCAATTTTGATCCATTTATTTCTTTCTTTCCCAAAACTTTCCAAAGAACTATTTCTTAGAAAGCAAAGTCCATTAATTTGCTTTAAGAAAGTTGGTGAATTTTTGTTCACACATCAATATTTCAACCAAACAGCTCACACCCATTTGTTAGATTTTGATTATTAAGTAATAGTTCCACTTCCAAGCTCAATCCTTGGACAATTCAAAAGGTTGGAAAGAAAAGTGGAGACTTTTGGCAGATGAAATGGCATCATGAGGAGCACTTTTGATATCAAGTTCATATATCCATCGATATTAATATTGTAAGGATGAGGAAATAGATATCACATTAGCACCAAAGTGAAGGGTTTAGTGTTGGAAAGAGCTTTATGGGAGTGGGAGGCTAAATGATAGGTAGATTGAAGAGTGGTTTCATAAAAGTGGGTTTGCTTTTTATAGTTCAAAGTTAAAAAAGAAGATAACATGGGACCCTCCATTAAACCCTACCATTAAGAAATGTATGTATATTTATGACTATTATATGGCTTGTGATTGTTATTTTAATGATGAACAAGATGACCCATGTTAAGAAATTAATACCCAAATGAAATGGAAAAGCAAAAAGTGAAAGGGAGAGAGAGATTAGTGAAGTGATTTGATGCCACCACTTCCTTTTTCTCATGCATGCTCTCATGTTCCAATGAACCAGTACCTCTAACCGTTCAAGTTTACAGCTAGTAAATATTGTCTTTCTTTAAACTTTTACTTTCGAGTTTTTCTTTATGATTTTAAAAAAATCTTTTACAAGAGAGTAGGTAGAGTCAATTCATTAGCTACTTCACTTTACAGTCGGAAAAAGAAAAGAGATAGTGAAACCGGAACCCATTTATTCTTTCACTCAATCTTTCACAAGGTAAAACTATTTTCAGAACCTGATCCTCACCCTTTACAGTTACAGTCGGTAAAAGCCAAAGAGAAAGGAAAGACGAAAGATGAATGAGACTTTCCAGTCGAGT
Source organism: Cucurbita moschata (assembly GCF_002738365.1). NCBI lineage: Eukaryota > Viridiplantae > Streptophyta > Magnoliopsida > Cucurbitales > Cucurbitaceae > Cucurbita > Cucurbita moschata. The sequence continues at coordinate 1,702,601 of NW_019268560.1, read as the reverse complement.
AAGAGAAGTTTCCACACCCTTATTAAGAATGCTTCATCCTCTCTCAAACTAACGTAGGATCTCACAAGATCGTTATTATATGCATGTCATGATAATGAAAGTACTTCTAAAACTTTAGAATCTCTAGGAAACTAACTTAACTAAATATAACATTGTCGTGCAAAAACAAATCAAAAAAGGAAGCTTCAACAACTCCTTAAAATAGTATTCAAAAGTTGATCTTATTAATGGAAAAACATAATGAATGGAGAATGTTATAGTCAAATTGAAGAAAAAAACTTTGGTCGACTTTATCGGCTCGATTTGGCTTCAGTTGGCTCGGTTGGTTTTGACCATTATGGAATGTCTGAAAATCGTTTACGATATTATTAAGGCCAGAAAAAGTCTATCGCTATTGTTTAAGTGAATAGACTTTAAGCATGACTGTTTAACTGAACAAACTATTACAGGTGAATTTGAATTTGAGCTGAACATAACTTAAGAATGATCGGCTAGGATAAGCAGCACTAAGTTGAGCTTGAAACAATTAGTAAATTTATTTTTGAAATGCTTACCGGCTAAATTGGATGATATTGTGAATAACTCATATGCCGTGGCCCTATTTTCATAGTATTATTCAAAATACATAATAAGAAAAAGAGAATTTTTCTTTAACAAAAGTAATAAAACAGCACTGTCGTGGGTCGTACCATGAACAATGCCAACACCACGAAGGAAATTGTCGATTATTATGGAATTGGATGAGTTGAGTCGTTTAAGCCAATATGGAGGAGTCTTGGAGGAAGAGAGCTCGAATTATTATGTCCATATGACTACGTTTATGCTTATCGTACCATGTACGATAAGCATAAACGTAATACCATGAATTTGTATGTATGTCTTGTAAGAAATTTACATCATGTTAAGTATGAAAGGGGTATGTGCATCATTTCATTGAACCATGATTTTTTATACACGATTTCATTCATATCATATGATTCTGGATTACTTTTTAGCATGTTAGAACACAAACAATATTATTTGCGTTTCTTTCTTTTTCATTGGTTTTCGATGACGTGAGCATGCGCTAGCTAATAGTCAAGCATATGAAGTACGTTAATGAACCTGTATAGTAGGCCTACGTGCACGTGTATGGACCGTATATAGAAAAATATTATTCATCCAATTCTATAAAAAAATAAAAAAAATAATAATCATTAAAAAAAAAAATTAGATTCCACTCGTTTTGATGCATTCATGAAAATCAATGAACTTTGGATCGACAAAAGAGAACCACTCATGCAAGCTTCATGCACCAAGTGGAGTTGCAGTTTCCGATCAACTTAGGTTGGTTCATGGGTCGATGAGTCGTAGGCACGGGTCGAGTTTCGATTCAGGTCAATGGTTTCAATTGCGCATGCAGGTCTAGGGTCAAATGTTGATCATACAGACAACTTGTTCGTGCTGGTTTGTACGGAGGTAGCACCCCCCAACTTTAGGTTACTTTATAGCCTATGGGATAGGTTTGCTAATTAACTTTCCCATGGACTACGAGCAGGCTAGCGGTCACCATGTTATCTCCCACCTAGTACAGAGTTATGTGGGCAACACGTCATCCTCGGGCGTCGAATATCCCTGCGAAGGTTAAGTCTCTTACCTAAACCTGCATACTAAGAGTGATGAAACTTTAAAACTGTGAGGCTAACAACAATATGGAACGGATCAAAGTAAACAATATCTACTAGCGGTAGACGTGAACAATTTCACACATGATGTTGACTCAATAAAAAAAAAAAAAAGTAATAATAATAACTTAACTAGATTGTAAGCCACAAATCAATATTTGTTTACTCATGTCAAGTCGAATGATCATATCAACATAGAATTTTGAATATTCGTCACAAACCCATTATCCTTTAGTGCTTTTCCTTTGCAAACAACTTTTGATATGCATCTTTACATCAATATTCTTTCATAATTTCATACAAAATATCATCCTATATTAAAAAAATCTTTCATTTTATTATGATCCAAATATATTAATCTGATAGTATAATTTCTTTAACGTTCGAAAACGCTTAAATCTTTCATTCTTATAATTGAAATCTAGTAAGAATCTTGATATTCATAATGCTCAAAAGACTTGGTTGAAGCTTTAAAGGGCTATGAAAATACTTTCTTTTCTTTTTCAAAAAGCATTTTTGTAAATACTTTGAAGCAATCAATGACTACAAAGAAAACAAAGTGGGATGCCTTTCTCTCTCTCTCTCTCTCTCTCTTCTGTACTTACATTTGTATCAATTAAGAAACAAACAAACAAACAAACAAAGCAAAAAAAAATGAATGGCATTGACAAGGCAACCAACACCTTTAATGGGAACCCAAATAGATTACATTATGCCATTTGTTATTACAATGATTTGTCCTTCACTCGTTGAATTTTGCCTCAAAAACATGGCCCAATTCATCTTTTCAACATTTCCCATCTCCATAATCATTTTGATTTTTGTTTTCTTTCAAACCCCATTGGGGTTTTTGTTTGGTAATCTCATGATCAATTCATTCTTCCTTTCTATGTTCATATTTGTGTTCTTCATCTTGATCCATTTTTCTCATATGCTTTTATGATTTGAGTTTATCTTATTGTCACTATTGGATAGGACATTAATTGTCGTGGTTCGACATATCAACTTTAAATTGATTGATGTGACATAGATTGATTATGGTTTCTAGTGACAAATATAATAATTTGCTTTAATAAAAGATGATTTGTCTGGTTCTAATCTAGCTATCTCACGTCTTTAAAACCTATTTTCTTGTTTGATTTTATGAGATCCTATTTTGGTTGGGGTGGAGAACGAAAACACCCTTTATAAGGGTTTGGAAACATCTCCTTAACAGACGCGTTTTAAAAACCTTAAAGGAAATCCTGAAAGGGAAAACTCAAAGAGGACAATATCTGATAGAGATGGGTTTGGGCTATTACAACTAGTATCAGAGCCAGACACCGACGATGTACTTGCGAGGAGGCTGAGCCCCGAAAGGAGTGGATTTGGTGGGGGTCCCACATCGATTGGAGAAAGGAACGAGTGTCAGCGAGGATGCTGGGCCCTCTTGTGAGATCCCACATCGGTTGGGAAGGAGAACGAAAACACCATTTATAAGAGTGGAAATCTCTTCGTAGCAACGCGTTTTAAAAACCTTGAGGAAAAACCCAAAGAGGTCAGTATTTACTAGCGGTGTGATTCAACTATGACACGTTTTATGTTTTTTTTTTTTTTTTTTTTTTTT
>NW_019268560.1:1695687-1698742 GCF_002738365.1 Cucurbita moschata | reverse complement strand
TTTTTTTTTTTTTTTTTTTTTTTTTTTTTTTTTTTTTTTTTTTTTTTTTTTGTCTCACTAACTAATGTTGGAAAAAAAAAACATAATTTAGAATCATGTTTATGAAAATGTATTTAAAAATTAAAAACAAAGCTCAAGTTGATTTATATTGAAAGCTATATGTACCAAACAAGTAATAAGACAATTGATGGCATCCAAAGGTAAGGCCAAAGAAAAGTAGATGTCATCCTATCTGTCTAGAAAGGTGTACCCTAAGATTTGGAAAGAAGAGTTTAAAGAAATTTACGAACTGAATGTAGTATCCAAATTCTCAACATGATTTCAAAATGATAATGATGCCCATCTTAAAATTTATTTGCTCTATGTTCTTTCTTAAAATTTCTTTAGGTTAGGTATTGATGATGTATGATTTAGGTCGGGAGAAATCGCATCGAGCCTACACATGAACTAACATGAATTTCTTGGTTAAACAGAAACACGTGATTTGTAAAACAAAAATATATTACACGTCGGTGTGGTTCTAAAGTCAAAGATGAAGATCAAAAGTGTAGCAAACTTAGGATTTGAGAGAGAGAAGACTTTTTAGCGTTAGCGTTAGGGTTAGGGTTAGGGTTAGGGTTAGGGTTAGGGTTAGGGTCGACCTGTCTTTGTGTTTTGAAGTTGCTTTTGTACTCTAAGATGTAACGACTCGGTTTTTAAAGGACTTAAGTCACTAACCGCTACGTACTGATGCAAAATACTTAAAAGACTTGATAAAAAAAAAATTAATTGGAGACCTAAGTGAAATAAAATGTCTAAGTAAAAAAAATCGACTTACAAAACAATTTCATCAAGCCTAGTTCTCGTCCTTCCTCTTATTCTAGTCCAATCGAGACCCTCATCGTGCAATGATGTCTCATCACTTGACTCATTGGAACACGTCTACCCTTTCAAACTTTTTCTGATCGTGATATGATCGTGATATCTTATCACTTAGCTTCTTGGAGCACATCTACCCACTGAGATTCTATACAAGATCCTCGGGTGAATTGGATTGCTCTTTATTATCGCTTGTATAGTATACTTAATTTCTCTACTAGGGATAAATTGACAACTCCGTGAGTAGGTCTCATTATTTCATGTTAATATGAGAGGGAGAGACTCTCGTGCCTGCCAGCTACCAAAATTTGTTTATTTACGTTCAAAATTTGTAAAAGAAATTTTTGTCAAGTTGTAAAAATAAATTTTTTTATCAGTGATACATATCGATCTTATTCTTTGGGCACGTCCTCATAGAGTAGCTTGGAAAACTGAACCACGTTTAAAACGTGCATTGGGTCGTTCCTCTTACAATTTTATACTTTTCGAACTTTTTAAAAAAATTGAAGAGTATTGAAAATAAATATTCATTTTTTCCACGTCATCCTATAAATATTAAAGATTTTTTTTTTTATTATTATTACATCCAACATTAAAATTTTTAAATGGTATGATAAACTTAAGAGAAAAAAACTAAAAATTTTATTTCTCTCTAAATTCTTTAATATATATATATACACACACGAGTACGTCAATAACGACTTTATTTTGATATTAAATATATTTGTTTGTATTTGAATTGGTAGCTTTCAAACAATATTATTTAACAATTATATCTATATCGACATCATTATTGTAGTTATTATTTTGAAATAAAAGATATGAACTGAAATAGAATCTTTAGCATTGTCAAGACAAATAAAACTACACTGAGCGTTTCTTTTCACTTGAATAATATTCTTATCTTTTCAGCTAAAAAAGGCGTTGTCGAAGTCTAAAACTAGACTCAACTAGCTAGTTGAATCAAACAAATGAATAATGTTTGATTGTTTATGATGTTGTTTATGATGGGGATTGGTTGGTTGGAATACTCATTTGTTTGCCTAAAATTTGTCATCCAAACTATGGATTATAATTGGAGTTTGAAAAGTGTTTGAATAAATCCCCAAGTTGCTTAATCCTAACGTTGTTCAACAACCAAACGTGGTCTTCAATGCGTGTAAGCATTGGGAAAATGGGTTATAATTAATGATTGAAGTTCTTGAAACAAACCAAATTTATTAATCAATAATCTTGTTTTTTTTAATGCCCACTTGAAACTTGGAATGAATGAGTGGTTTTAGTGGTTTAAGATCATTAATGTTGCCTATGAACATGTATTTGGTGTGTGATTATGATACAAAAGATTATATCTTTGGTTTTTGTAATGAATTTATTGATAAACAAATAAATATTGTTTTCTATCTAGAGCGTTTATACCTAGAGTTGTTCAATCTGTGTGTAACAGCTCAAGCCTATCGTTAGTAGATATTGTTCTCCTTGGGCTTTCTCTTTCCAACTTTCCCTCGAAATTTTTAAAATGTATCTGCTAGGAATAGATTTTTACACCTTACAAAGAATGTTTTGTTCCCCTCTTCCATTAATCTCACAATCCACTTCACTTCAGGGTTCAACATCCTCGCTGGCACTCGTTCCCTTCTCCAATCGATATGGGATCTCACAATCCACCCACCTTCATAGTCCAATGTCGTCACTGACACTCGTTCCTCTCTCCAATCGATGGGGGATCTCATAATTCAGATTTTCTACTCTTGAGTAAGTTGGGTATCTCATGGAGGTTTTGCTGTGAGAAATTTTCCTAGAAAACATATGAACGAAAACAAAACATTAGGTGTCAGTATATGAAAATAGTTTAGACTAAATAATGTGTCAATGTCGTGCGAAAATAGCAGAGAAGGTTCTCGATTTTCTAAATCCATTTGTAAAATGTGTGACCTTTTGATTTGATAAAAAAAAATGATTAGGGGACTGAATGTGTGCTAATTCTTTCTTTTCTGTAAATAATAATTTGTTGAGTGTTGATTGAGAATGGTTAGTCAAGTTATGAGAGAGATGAAAAGAAAATGATAATTTAATTGTGTCAAATTTGGAAATTTCTTCCACATTTCTGATTTGTCTTAGAGAGAGAAAAGAAAGACAATAAGTAATCATTCAATTCATTGTGCCATTTTTCCACCAAAAAAAAAAAAAAAAAAAA
>NW_019268560.1:1679648-1695460 GCF_002738365.1 Cucurbita moschata | reverse complement strand
ATATGACTAGTCGTCAACTTCTCCCTACCCAAGGTTATATATGCTAAGCCGTTGTTATCTTTCTCTTGCTTACTTATATAACGTCTCTTTCTAAAATCTCTCTTTCTAAAATCTCTCTCTCCTCGTTTTCTAAAACCTTCTTTTAAAACCGGGGCTAGAGGCTCGACCGTACGTCGCTTGGCCATAGGCGACGCAAGAACAAATAGGCTTAACTCACTTGTCGCTGGAAAGTGAGTGCCGCACAATCGCTAGTCCGCTGCCTTCGAAAGCGCGATTGTGTCAAGTGGTATATATATATATATATATATATATATATATATATATATATATATATATATATATATATATGCGTGTGTTTGAGATCCCACGTCGACTAGAGAGGGGAACAAAGCATTCGTTATAAAGGTGTGGAAACTTCTCCCTTACAGCCAGATGAATTTTAAAACTATGAGACTAACGACGATACGTAACGGGTCAAAAGAGACAATATTTGCTAGGTGTGGGCTTGAGAGCCAGACACCGAGTGATATGTCAGTGAGGACGCTAGCTCTCAAGGAGGTGGATTGTGAGATCCCACATTGGTTAGAGAGTGGAACGAACATTCCTTATAAGAGTGCATAAACCTATCTCTAACAAACGTGCTTTAAAACTAACATCAGGTGTGATTCCTTATAAGAGTGTGGAAACTGCTAACTTCAGGGGTGAATTGTGAGATCTCACATTGATTGGAGAGGTGTTTTAAAACAACGAAGTTGATGTCAATGCCACATTAGTTGGAGAAGTGTTTTAAAACAGTGAAGCTGACGTTGGGGGCGTGGATGAATTGACCTTCTACAAGTACAAGAAAAGACTCAAAATAGGAGTATCGAAGACCCATGATCCAACACTCGGTTCATCATAAGAGAAGCAAGGGTCACATAAGGGTGGGAAGTAATACGACCAATTCACTAAATTCTAACATAGCAGAGTTCAATCTTAGCTCAGAACGAATACGACATAATATTATTATTTCGATGGTAATAGAATATTTCATTTTTTAATTAAAATAGAGAATCATTTCATTTCTTGTCTTACATTTTCATTTTTAAATAAAAGTTTAATGGTTTTGTTCGAAATATATATATATATATATATTTAAAATATTGTATTTCTTCATACCCATTTTTTTTTCCTACTTATAAAATACATATATTCCACTTTATTAATTAAGTAAGTAATTAAGTAATTAATTATTGTCAATTGTTTTGATTAATTTCAAAGAGCTCAAGAGGTAAAAAGAACACAAGTAATGTTTACCATTTGAAGCTCATCCCTTTACATTATTTGTCATTTTATAATGTTTTTAAAGCCTTAATATCTGCTAACTTTAAATTTGGTCCAATCAAAGGGCTTTGTTTTTAATTATATATAACTTGGAAAAAAGGGAAATTTGAAGTTGAGGTGTGAATTAATAATGGGTATTTATCATATCTTTCTTTAAGTTAAAGACAAAATTGATAGAAAAGTTGAGAAGGATAGAGAAGAGACTTTAAAATCCAAAATCAAAACTTGAATGTGATTGGGGGTTGGGAAAATCCATTAAATGGATTGAATTTTGAGATAGAAACTGAAAGAGATGCACATTGAGTGAGAGATTTTGGCATTAAATGTAAGGGAAAGGTTTGAGAATAGGTTAGGTTTGTGGATATGGGACCCTAACAACGACTCGTGTTTAGGGTTCGAACTAGAATTTAGAATTTGGATTCGATTCTTGATGATTTTGGTATTGTAAGATTATATATTTGTTGAAGAGAGGAACGAAACATTTCTTATAAGAATGTAAAAACCTATACCTATTAGATGTGTTTTAAAACTGTGAGGCTGATAGTGATATGTAATGGGTCAAATTGGACAATATCTACTGGTAATGGCCTCAGGCTGTTACGAATGGTATTAGAGCCAGACATCAGGCGGTGTGCCAGTGAGGACGCTGGCCCCTAAGGGGGGGGATTGTGAGATTCTACATCGGTTGGAGAAGAGAACGAATAATTCCTTGTAAGGGTGTAAAAACCTCTACCTAGTAGACGTGTTTTAAAACTGTGAGGCTGACGATGATACGTAATGGGTCAAAGTCGACAATATCTACTAACAGTGGCCTCAAGTTGTTACAAATGGTACTAGAGCCAGACACCGAGTGGTGTCCCAACTAGGACACTGGCCCCTAAGAGGGGGGGGGATTGTGAGATCCTACATCAGTTGGAGAGGAGAACGAATCATTCCTTATAAGGGTGTAAAAAACTCTCCCTACTAGACGCATTTTAAAATTGTGAGACTAACCATGATACGTAACGAGCCAAAGCGGATATCTGCTAACGATAGGCTTCAGCTGTTATAATATTCTCTTGCAATGTGGTCACATTGCTTCAAATCAACCATGTTTAACTTTCGAGTTCTTAGAAATAACTGTAATAATCAGTCCTTTTTTTCTCAAACCGTGTCATATTTATCTTGCTTTCTTTTCAACATTCTTCTCAATTCAACTATCGATAGTCAAGAATCGAATCATCAACATTTCAAACAGTAATTCATGTCATAACCATTAGGTACAAATTTAAAAAAAAAAAAAAACAAACAAACTCGATAAAAACTAGGGTTTCCTACCTCACTTTCTGAAAAGATGATGCATAAGCTCGGGATTCCACGAGAATCATATACATAACACACCTGATCTCTTTATCTGCTATGTGAATTTGACATCACACCCATCATCTAATTTTGAGGATGAAAAGAACTAAAGAGAGGCAAAAGGACAAAGGTATTAGTTCATCCCACATGCAATAACAATATGCCAAGTTCTTATTTTTATGGGTATCGGACATGGACATGGACATGGACATGGACATGGTGGCAGGACAAGTCAATGTGGGGTTCGTGAATGATTAATCAAAGGAGTGGGAAGGCCACTTTGTTTACTGTGGGAGTGCCCCACAGCACTGCCCTTAAATCCTTGAAGGGACTACTGACTGGTCCTTATATTGGAAAGCTGGTTTCCCCACATTGGCAGAGATATTCCCATGTGGGGGTTTGGTGGGAGCATGGAGTGGACAAAATCTACCTTATAATAAAGGTATGGGTTTGATTTAAAACCCCTACAAATAAAGCCCCTAAACAAAACAAGGGTTTGGACCCCTACACAACCTTGCACCTTGCACCTGCCTTTGGGACAAAAATTTATTATTCCCCATCACCTTGAAAGTGTCCCATGTTGCTTCTTATGACACATTTTCTCGACCTCTACGGTCCCGTCTCGCCTTTCTAGGTTTTGTCGACGTATTGTTTACTTTAAGAAACTATGAATTTGGTGATATGGGTATCGTTGATTACGATTAATCTATTCAATGAATATTGAAATTGTCAGATCTCTATTGTAATTGTCTAAGCTCATTGCTGGCAGATATTGTCCTCCCTGAGTTTCCCTTTAAAGTTTGTAAAACGTGTCTGCTAGAGAAAGGTTTCACACCCTTGTAAAGAATGAGTCGTTTTCCTCCCCAACCGATGTGGGATCTCACCGTTATTTCTTAACCATGGTTAAGTGTCATGGGATCTCCACACCCTTCTAAAGACTGTTTTGTTCTCCTCCTCGACTGACGTGGGATCTCACAGTTATTTCTTAACCATGGTTAAGTGTCATGCGATCTATTATTCAATGAAATTTTCAGATCTCTATTGTAATTGTCTAAGCTCACTGTTACCAGATTTTATCCTCTTTGAGTTTTCCTTTAAAGTTTTTAAAACGCATCTATTAGTGAAAAGTTTCCACACCCTTGTAAAGAATACTTCGTTCTCCTCCCTAACCGATATGAGATCTCACAGTTATTTCTTAACCATGGTTAAGTGTCATGGTTAAGACTAAAAACCTAAAGCTTAAGCTAAGGTTAGTGCCTAGCTATCTACCCTTTTTTTTTTGCTTTTATAAAGTGAAGTTTTTTTCTTTTTAAACACAAAAGGTTAAAGCAATGAATGGGTGGGATATTGGAAGTTGATGGCAACCTCAAAGCTAAGTTTAGTGCATACCTAACTCATTCATAGGGTTCAATAATTATGTCTCACTCATAGCAATTTGTAATTAAATTCTGAAAGAAACCAACATTATTTCCCCACCCAATATGGATGACATTGATGCATAGCTTTCTATGACAGATAGACACACAGAAAGAGAGAAGGAGATTGTATTCTACTCCAAATATTGGGTTAGTGGGTACCCATGATATCAATACCTATTTTTAAAAAATGAACCTTTTTCTACCTTTAAGGATAGGATTTGAGGAACCCATGGTTTGTTTGCTTAAAAGATGAGTTTTAAGCGAAGAACGAGGAAGAAAGTCGAATAGTATTCTTACACGGATTGTAGCAGTTTTGGTCGTGGGGATCTAACATAATCCATTTTTTTACAGGATCCAGATGAAATCGAAGAAACTCCAGTGATTTTGTTAAAACGTTTATATATTAATTGACAATCTGATCATGACTCAATCGACTTAGATATATATTTTTGAGTTTCGATGGAGAGGTGGGACGTTCCAATCATCGATCCTTATATGTCGTTGAAGTCGAGGAAAGGGTGAGGAAATGGGACATATTCCCTTTTCTTTTGGGTTCATTATTGGTAGGGAAGTAATTGAACATGCACGTTTAAGTGAAAGAGACAGCACTATGAGGAGACTTTATAAACAATAAATGCATACCTAAAAGTGGACAAATTTGATTGAATCTTTAACCAAAACAATATGATCTTATGACATTAAAAAATTAGAGTGAATAATTAGAAGTAAATTATAAATATGATTAATAATTGTAGAAGTCAAGTGGTAGTGAACTCACTTTCTTGACTTTACTCGCTTCATATGAAAGACTTTTAATTTTAATTTTGTGAGACAGTTTGGAAGTAATGGGAATTGAAAAGAAAGCCTTTTGAATTCAAAACCGTGTGGGCTAAGTTCTTCACATTGCCTTTCCAACTTTCATTCATTAATATTGGAGTTTGTTGAGTTCATTTAAAGTGGATTGGTCAATGTATTTATTAGTTATGGAAGATTGCTCAAATTATGACCGAACAGCTTTTGTCGTGTGTCTCGAAGTATTCGTGTATTCTTTCTAAACTTGGATATTACTCTTGTGAAACGGTTCTCAAGGTATGAATTTGTTGTAACGTTGGCTGAAGGTTAGTATTTGAAATGATATGGTGCGAAAAACGTTATACTCATTATAGGTCTCAATTTTCATCCGAACATTAATCTACCAACCACGTAGAGGGATGATTTGACATCCTTATAAATCAATTGGTATAGAAGGATGATTTGAAATCCTTACAAATCAAGGGATTCCAAGCCGGAGTTAAAGTTCAACAATGAAAATCGAACATCTAACATGTTGGTCAAAGACATGCCAAAACCAATCAGTAGATTTGATGGTAAGTATTAAAACGGAATAATTCCTCATATGAGACTGATTGAGAGAGGATAAATCGAACTGTACGAAAAGAAGGAGCTTAGTAGACAACACCTAAAGGAAACAAAATGCTCCTGTATGTATTGCACAAAGGGGTATCTAAATGATTATCTATTCTCCGGTCCATGTTTGAATCTGGATCTGGACATCACCGAAGCTCAACTACAATTTGACAATTATACTCAACCGGGCAACAAACAATTTGAGGGATAACAAAGACCCTTAAGAACATCATACATGCAACACCTTCCACATTCCCCATGAACCCCAAAACGCCCCAAGAAGGAAGGAAGAATATAACATAAAACCAGAAAAGCAAATTTTGATCTCCAATTCTGAAAATCCAACCCACATGTTATGTTGTCTTCAACGAAAAAGAAAAGGTAACGAATATCATTCACACGTAAATTTTGCTTTCAAGAAAAGAGATATTCTGCACTTCGTGGTGTTACGTTTACTACATACATAGCCACAGCCAAAGCCAAATCATGTATATTACTTCTCTCTCAAAACATCATGATGCCAAAAGATTTTAGTGTGAGGTTTGTCCTTGAGAAAGTGTTCATTTTTTACCACAGTTGAATCCACGGCACACTGAAAGGACTATGATGAGGATCAACGCTATCAAAATCCCCAAAACGATCAACTTGATCTTCATATTTTGTAGCCACATTTTCCTTCGAATTTTTGTTCCACTGCTCTTGAAGTCTTGCGCCTGTACAACAAACAAAAATCCCCAATTGAAGATAGAAAAGAATGAATGCATATATTGTCATTGGTTCTTTGTAGTTATGAGATTATACAGAAGGTACCTCCAGGGCTTCTAATGGGGGATTGCTTTCTGATGAGAACTTTGGGACTCATTCCTTACTTGGAACCATATTGTCAATTAATTAACTTATTAACTAACTCGTCAATGAGTTCTGTCAACTTCAAATTGAATGTGTGACACTATATTTGCAGCTATATTACCAAAAATTATTCGAGTTTCAACAGTTGTGGACATGGTTCAACCAACAAGTGTTGTGTTGTTATTTCCAGTCAAGAACAATGCTCATGTTATAATTTGAATTACAAAATATTATTTAATCCATGCACATATTCACGCCATTTACCAGGGCAATGGAAAAGAGATGACACAAACCTGGTTATGAAGGTTTTCTGTTTTATCCACTAGAAGTTCTATCTTCTCCCCTCTATCAAGAACCTGCATCAATAAGGAGAATGAATAAGAACAAGGGAATGGCTATCTTCTCCCCTCTTTTAATGGATATGACCGCCACAATAAACAGATAGACAAGTTTTAGACCAATGGATAGGAAAGTCTTCACACTGTGAATTGGCTATCGTTTTGGGCCATTCACTGGAAACATAGAAATGAAAACAGAGAAAGAGAGAGAACATTGAAGGGGAAAATACCATAAAGATCAGAAGTTGAACAGAGATTTGGCAGAAGCCGCAAAAGAAACATTAAATTCAAAGAAAAGAAAAGGGCTGAGTGAGGCCCTCAATTAGGATCAGACAAATAATAGCTTGCAAATTCTAAGCCCATAGACGGCAGTTTAAGTAGGAAGAAGGGGCACACATTTTCACTTCATATCACAATGACATCTAATTTTCTCATTTGATCCACAAAGTATTAGAGAAGAATGTGCAGCCAGAAGATGCGAGCCAGAAGGTGTGAATATAAAAGGAAATCTGTCTGAAAATAATCTCTTTAAAAAACCAAACATCTACGCACAGGCCCCAATAGGTACCAATCAAATAAACGTATGTTCAGAATCACGACTCTCCACAATGGTATGATATTGTCCACTTTGAGCATAAACTCTCATGGCTTTGTTTTGAGCTTTCCCAAAAGACCTCGTACCAATAGAGATAGTATTCCTCAATTATAAATCCCTGATCTTCCACTAAATTAACCAACGTGAGACTCACTCCCAGTAATCCTTAACAACATAGAAAACAATTACTACTAAATCCCCCAACAATAAAGGCCTGATGGAGGTGTAAAAATGCCACAAACTCCTAAATTGTCTTCCCCATCTCAATCTTTCTTTTAAAAAATGTTCTTGTCACGCTCAAGCACCAAGTAACACAAAGTGTGCTAATATCCCCTCCCACCTAGCCAGAAACAACCTACCATTACCAACAAAGGCAAGAAGTCAAGCATCAGCAGCACGAGCGGGGAAAAAGGGGAAAAAGACACAAAAATAATCCTGAAAGATGCTCACACCGAGGATTTGGAAAGGGTCGAGCCAAATATTGAAGGTTGAGATAGTAAACCAACAAATAACATCTATTTTCAATTTCTATTTTTATGCAACACCAGTTTAGCTGCACGTGCCACATTTCAAACCTTTTTCAATAACATCAAGAAAGTTAATCCTCCCGTCACCAAGTAGTCATGTTATAATCATGACCTTATAGATCTAATGTAATGGCCCAAACCCACTTAGATCTAATGTAATGGCCCAAACCCACTTGTCTTCTTTGGATTTTCCCTTTCGAGCTTCCCTTCAAGGTTTTTAAAACACGTCTGCTAAGAAGAGGTTTCCACAACCTTATAAAGGGTGTATTTCATTCTCCTCCCCAACCTATGTAGGATCCCACGGTCCACCCCCCTTCAGGCCCAGCGTCCTTGTTGGCACTCATTCCCTTCTCTAATTGATGTGGGTCCCCCCAAATCCACCATCCTTCGGGGTCCAGTGTTCTTGCCGGCACACTGCCTCATGTCTGGCTCTGATACCATTTGTAATGGTCAAGCCCACCGCTAACAGATATTGTCCTTTTTGAGTTTCCTCTTTCGAGCTTCCCTCAAGGTTTTAAAACACGTCTGCTAGGGAGAGGTTTCCATAGCCTTATAAAGGGTGTTTCGTTCTCCTCTCCAACCGACGTGGGATCTCACAGTGATACTAATTGTAACGACCCTAAATTTCCCTATTTAACCTAAGGTCGTTACTAAACATTTAATGCAGAACTAACTTTAATTAACCCTTATCATAAATTCAACATTAATTTCATATCTCATTTATTTCTTGGGAATAAACACAAAGTAAAGAAGGAAAAACATTACTAAACTAAATGTCCTATATTAACCTATGGCCTATTAAATATAAATACGACTTAACCTATACTAACCTTTATTTTATTAAATATAAATACGACTCAACCTATACTAGCCTATACTATTATTAAATGCAAATACAACTCAACCTATACTAACCTGTACTATTATTAAATGCAAATACAACTCAACCTATACTAACCTATACTATTATTAAATGCAAATACAATTCAACTTATACTAACCTATACTATTAAATTTGAAATGCGAACCTATCCTATGCCTGTGTCATGGTCTCGAGGTTGCAATGCCTCCGTCAGCCTTACCGGAGCACCTTGCCTTTATCTGAAAAATGTAGTAGCACAAGACTTGAGTATTTTGTAAATACTCCGTAAGTGACCCCCTGTTAGGGTATTTTAAAAATACACATCCAAGTTGCCCGTCAGGATAGTACCGTAGAAAAATAGATTGTTATGATAGGTCCCGTCATTGCATTCGCGGGGGTCACTTTTGAGTATTTTTAAAATACTCAAGCATCATGCTACTACATTTTTCAAATAAAGGCAAGGCGCCTGTGTAAGGTTGACGGAGACATCGCAACCCAGAGACCATGGCACATGCATAAGATAGGTTCGCATTTCAAATTTAATAGTATAAGTCAGTATAGGTTGAGTTGTACTTACATTTAATAAAATATAGGTTACTATAGGTTGAATCGTATTTACATTTAATAGCTCATAGATTAGTAAAGGGCAATTAATTCAGTGATGTTTTTTCTTCTTTCCTTTGTATTTGTTTATTCTCAAGATGATTAACTAGGTATGAAATTAATGTTAAATTTATGATAAGGGTTCATTAAAGTTAGTTCCCCATTATATGTTCAGGATTAAATGTTTAGTAGCGACCTTAGATTAAATAGGAAAATTTAGGGTCGTTACATCTAAGTACGGCTATTTTCTAGATTTTTTAAGGGGAAGGGCAATGATCGACCCATGACGCAATAAATGAAGGTATAAAAAGACTCCAGAGCCCGAGTCCTTTTACCTCTTAAAAAAGGGTGAAGAGAACATCCTGAAAAATGGCTAGAATAGCAGAAAGAAACAGAAGGAAATCAGATTATGCCTCAAGAGGGGCATTTCAAGGTTACATGTCATAATCATTATGACATTACCCATAAATTCTTTGCTTTTACAGGGAACCAGCACTTCCATTCAAATAAAGTCTAAGATACAAAAGCAAGCGGAATACTATCTCCCCAATAAGATTGATAACTGGTTGAATGAAACGCTAAATTGTTGTATCAAGCTTGTGGACACCTTGACTATTGTCACATGACAATCGCCAGACACTACTAATTGGGTTGCTAAGTAAACTCGTGATAATCCAAAGTGACACATCTAATCCCAAATTAAATTTTATTTTTAATTAATCCCTAAAGTATTGAAAATATATGAGAAGCACTGCAAAATGTCAAATACTGGAAACACCTTGCTCCAATTACTGCCAGCAAAATAACAAAAGAGTTGATTCTGATCTTCATAGCATACGTACCACGATACACCATTTGAGAGCAAAATGAAAGGACGATAATTGCCTTTAGTTTACTGCTTGTTACAAGAGTTAAGTTATCTTGGGAAAATAATTTAGAGGACTTGAGCTTTCTCCTGTCCAAGATATGGACAGTTTCCAAAAGAGCATTAAAACATGACTTGCCAGAATAGCTTCCACAACCATCAAATTTCCTAGTTTTGTTAACTCGGAGATTGGCCAAGCATAAACCATGAAGACAATTGAACAATTTCAGCCCATTTGATACATTCTGTCATTAGGTGCCTCTTAAGATAAGGCTCATTCCTACAGTCCTCAAAACAACAATCAATAACCGTACTCAATGAGTTTAAATGATATAGTCTAGGGAATTGCTCAATAAAGGTCTCCCATCAAAGGTAGCGATGAGAATATGGCGTCTCCTTTCAAACTTGGCTCGTATCAGCAGTGAGCAATGTGCAACATCTGAAAATGAAGCTCAAAGGATTTTTTGACACTAGAAGCATTTTTTCAGCCAGCTCATGGGGATTGAAAAATACTTGTTGATTATCTTATTGCAAAGAGCTTCCAGTTCGTTTTAATAAAACCAACCCCATTTAGCCATAAGCACAAAGTTTCTCTTTCTCTGAGGCTTCTATTAAACCTTCCAATTGACAAGATTTCCCGAGTATCTATACCCTCCCCGAGAAAGAAATTCCTAATCTTCTTCTCATAGAAAACTACTACCTTAGACCCTAGAAGAAATTTTTAAAAAAGAGAGTGAGCAGGTATACGAGAACAAAATTGCTTTAGCATGCATGAGATTCCCTCTTGGAAGGCACTACATATCTCCAGTATAAAGTTTGATAAGGATTCTTTCTTCCACTAAATTCCAAAACTTTGAAGAAAAGGGATTCCCTCCAGAAGCTAATTCAAGATACATCAAAGGCCAAAAACTATGAGACAGCCCATGATCTCTAAGCATGTTCCTTCACATAGGAGTCGTTGTTATTTACACTAGCTATGACAGATCTAGACAAGTTCAAGGCTGAAATATTTCAAAAAGAGAAATGGCTAAGAAAGATTGTTGAGCATGTGGGTCTTTACCAGAGTATAGAACGTTGCATTAGCAAATTACAAGTGATTAATGCACACCATATCCCTGCCAACCATCAAACCTTCAAAAGTACCAAACCACACGCCATTATCCAAAAGATCTCTGCTTAATACATCAGCTGAAATCACAAGGAAGCGGTTAAGAGAATTGCTTGCCTAGGAGACTTCCAAAATCTTCAATACAACCTCTAGACTTGCTATTAATAAACATAAGAGGTGTATGAGATGCACACATGAACCCAAGAGAAGTATTTTGACCCAAGCCCTACTCAACAAAAGAAAGAACTTGCAATAGGAAAACACAATTGACCATGGGGCACAAAGACAATCTTTCCAAACCAAATCTCCTAACTACATAAGTCAGTAGATTTGCTTCCTCGTAATAAGTTGAAGTTTAGGCTCCAAAAGTAGGAAACAGTGCCCTTTTCTAGAAGTGGCAGGTCAACCTCAATTAAGGCTGCCATATTCAATACCTCAATATATCATCTTTGCATTGTCAAACTGCCTGCTGCTCAAGTGGTGAAAGTGGTGAAAGAAGTTATTACAATTTTATCATGACAAGGAATACAAGGAAGTAGCTTGCATCTATTTGAAATGTGATTTTAATACCAATGAAAGCAGGCAACCTGGAAAAGGGAACGCATAGAAGAGGAATGACTTGATCTTGCAAAATTTTGGTGGTCTCCCACTTGAGGGAAATTTTTATGGCAAAAAATCATGTACGAAAGTAGTAATATGGGAAGGACTACAAATAGGTGCCATTCCAGCATTTCATATAGTCGTGGCCTTCAGGGTTATCATGCTATTTGACAAACCATGGAAACGTTCCAAAAAAATATTGCTCTTGTTTACAGGTTAAAGTTGGGTGTTGAAACCATGGTTCAAAATATTGATAGAAATATCGATGTCCATGAAAATTTTGAAAATATTTATGAAAATTGCTGACATTGATGAAAGTTTGAATTAGCTCATGAAACTCTAGTGGGGGCTCAACTAGACTATGATTGACCATTTTTAATAATCAAATCAAAATATATGGAAATGTTGGTGGCAACCAGAATTTTAGAAAACTTGGGAGCTAGTTCTAAGATTGAGCTGATTGTCCTGAGGAAAATCTTTTCATATGATACATTGAGCTGAGGATAAATGTAACATCAAAATTCTAAGTCAGTGATTTATCCTCAGCTCAATGTAACATCAAAATTCTAAGATTTGCAGATCTTGGGAGCTAATTGTCCAAAGAAGAATAATCTTTTCCTGGTCTTTCGTAAGAGTGCTATGAACTCTTGTGAAAACTGCAGACTCATCCATGATTTATCCTCAGGTCAATGTATCATATGAAAGAAAAATTGCAATTTGAAGAACAAAATTACTATTTGAAGAACCCTTCTTACTGCTATGTAACCAGATAACAAAGCTCTTTTTTCCTGTCAAGTAATATAAGAGAATCTCCTCCAGGTGTTTACGGGTCATCCCTTCAAGAACAAGGCCATTCCTTTCAATCAACATATCGTAGCTTTATTCAATTTTGCTGCGAAGGAAACAGAATAACATTACTCACACCGGAGAGTATTTCTGGATCTCCATTACATTTGGGTACTATGGTAAATAGAACTTCAGACCTCCACAATGGTATGATATTGTCCACTTTGAACATAAGCTCTCAAGATTTTGCTTTTGGTTTTCCCAAAATGCCTCATTCCAATTGAGATAGTGTCTCTTACTTATATATCCATGATCTTCCCCTAATTAGTCATTCTCCTTAATTAGCCATGGTGGGACTCCAACAATGCTCTCCTCAAACAAAGTACACCATTGAGTCCCTTAAACAATCATATCTATCCATCTAGCACTATTCTAGACAACACCTCTTCTTTGGAGCACATTGCTAGTCCAATAAAACTCTACCGCGGATCTTCACTATGACTACACCTTCAAGGCTCACAACTCCTTTATTCAACACTTGAGAACTTTATTGGCATGGCTAAATTAAGACAAAAGCATGACTCTGATACCACTTGATAGGGACAACGAACCTCACAATGTTATGATATTGTCTACTTTGAGCATAAGCTCTCGTGGTTTTGCTTTTTGTTTCCCCAAAAAGATCTCATTCCAATGGAGATAGCGTCTCTTACTTATATACTCATGATCTTCCCCTTAATTAATCAATGCGGGACTCCAACAATGCTCAACAGATGATGTTTCAGCCTACACTTATATTTTTTCAAGTTTTTTTCAAAAATATAAATAAATAAATAAAAATAAAAAAATCAGCCTACACTTCCTAGTTGGGGTGCGATCATACCAGTATTCCTATAGTTGGGACATTAACCAATGAAAAGATGGTTGGCTAAATATATGTGTGCAGACTCCATTTCCAAGATATAATACCTAGTAGACAGCAATCAGAATCCAGAGTATGTAGGATAGGGAGTTTTCTTTTGAGCGAATCTTGTTATACAAAGTTCTTTGAATGACAAGAGGACGACAGAATGGGTTTCTTTATCCCAATCAGTGGCAAGACCATAATCTGGAAAGTAAAAAATTCAGGGGAATCACCCTACTAATCTATGTTCAATTATTAAATTCAGACTTCTTGTTGTTCCTAAGGAGTGTTCTTTGGCAGGAAATTTAAGATTCCCAAGACAAGTGAAATTACTGGTTTCCCTACCATGACAAGATCAAAAGAACCTAAGCCTTGCTTTGACATAAGTACAGACCCATAGAAAGAAGAGCCTCACCAAGGCAGGGGAAACAACCACAGCACACTTCAAAAAGAGCCTTCAACTTATAGTAACCACTTCGTACATACTTTCTCTAATGAGATTCAGTTCTTGTTAAAAATATGCATAGATCAACAATTAGGACCACGCCTTCTCATCCCATATTGCAATCATCATGAACAAACCATCAAAAAGTAGTTTCAAACAAACAAAATAAATTTTCTGGGAAATTTTAATCTTGTTTCTGGATATTGTAGATAACTGCAACACATTACAATAGACGTTCTTTACTGACTACACCCACATCTTACCAAAATTAAAGTTTGGAAATAGCTAATAGTATAACTTAAAAGGCATCATCGTATCAACATTGAACCCTACTTAGCAATATGAGCCGAACAAGAAATGCCTTCATTTGGACTCTAGTGTGTTGTGTTATGTTAGTAACAGTAGATTCACATTTTCTTCGACACCACCAAGACATCTGCCCTAGGGAAGCTAAAGGGAATTCAAAAATAAATTTCAAGCAGAAAACAGTGTTCAAAATGTGTTAGAATGTGTGAAATGTTTTAACAATAAGGGGAAAAAAAAAGAGAGAGAGATCTATTTTGTTTAAAGAGGGAATAGATGGAAGAGGTGGCTAGAGAAAGAAGCCTCAAGGATTTAAAAAATGTTCAAAAAATGGATCAAAAGTTTTGGATCCAATAGACACATCTAGAGAAAGGTTCCAAGATAGTGCGCAAGATAAAAATGAATGCTTACCTTTTCAATATTTTCCATCATAACACCTTTTACTTCTGAAACCTGAGCTTTCACCTTTGCAAGCTTGCTAATTTCTTCAGGATGATCAACACAGTACTGCATATGTTCCTTCAATTTTGACCTACATATAAAAAATTATATTTAATCAATAATGAATACCCTGTACACCATCCTCAACAAGTAATTTAATCAAATACCCAAATTCCTTGTTAAGACTATTGGCAGGAGCTGTGGCAGCCTTTCCCCCACCATATTTTGACACAAAATCATCCTTAACACGCTCTAAAAATGCAATAGGCACTTGTCTCCCAGCTGATTCAGTTGCGACTACACAGTATGCTGCAATTTTCAAAGACAGAAGAAAATGCAAGGCTGTTATTTTGGTTAAAGTTCACTAGTTAATGCAATGCTAGGCACACACAGCCAAATATTTCATCTGGAAAAAAATGAAAAAAGGGGGGAAAACCTTATTTTTCAAGAACTCAAAGAAAACACTCAGAAGAAAAAGAAGGAAATACAAAAATGTTTACTACTTCATCAATGAGAAGAAAAGGAACATTATCGGCAAGTTTTAGCATTTAGCAATAAGAACATTTTCAGAGTCAAACAAATAAGGTAAACTAAAAATTTAAAGATAAGAAACAGTTGACCAGAACGGAAAAACATCTCAAAGTATACGTCATGGGAAAGGCACAAATGAAAGATCTGCAGCATTCACAAACAACCCAGAAATAGCAATATATTGTGGGCGCAACCATCTAAGTAGAAACAAGACACAATTTGAATCATCTCGACTCGAAGCTGATACATCCCAAGTCATGATCATACTATCTAAGTCAGATCATTTCTAAGTGGGGCCAAGTGAGTTGTCTATAGGTTTTCTTCATAGGTATCTTGTTTTTGTTCCATCACACGACAAGATGGGTATGCCTCATTCAAGCAGTATCGTGCTACGTTTAGTTTTTGAACCATGTTAGAAGAACATCACGGATTGTTTGTGCTATTGGAGGGTTTCAAAAAGCCTCTTCCTTAATTCCGTCACTTGTTTATTTCTTCGACTAAATATTTAGTCTGCCTATAATATAATGTACATGTCTTTTTGGTTTTTTTTTTTTTTTTTTTTTTTT
>NW_019268560.1:1673831-1678999 GCF_002738365.1 Cucurbita moschata | reverse complement strand
TGTTTTTTTTTTTTTTTTTTTTTTGGATAGCACCCAGCTTTCATTGAGATAAATCTACAAGTCATTTTTCAATCTAACCCAATCATTTGAAGTGTCAATTTTAACCTCTCATTAAGTTTTTAAAAATAAATTAATTACTGCAAATAGACATTAAAATATGATTATGCAGGAAAAAAATTATGAGAGCTTATGTAGAAATTTAAATTTTGTATTTTAAAACGTATGAATCAATTATTGAGTATAGTGACATCTCTATTGATTCCATTTTCTACTTCAACAACTGAATGCAACCTAGAAGAAGCAAGTGATCCTCAGAATTATGTGTGGACATCGCCATATGATTAAATTGGACTATGGGGTTCTCTATTAATAAGTTCGGTTTTATGTCATGTCATTGCTTTGTCAATGAATTTTAGGGTCAATGGCATGAAATACTTGATTGAGAAAACTGACCAGATGAAGAGTGAAATCGACACTTTTAGAATAAAAATAGTAACGAAATTAATAGTACCACAGATATTAGGGGCAAATTATGTAGACAAAGATCTAAGATAAATTTTGAACGAGAAATTTAATAAAATTATAAATGAGCAAAATAACTGGATAAACTAGGCTATATTTGAGGATTACCTTCTTTGAACTAAGCCTAAGGAATCGCTAGATCATAACAAATAATCTAGCTCCCTAGAAAGTAAGCATTTTAACCCCTTGACGGCCCAAGATAGAAACAACAATAATTCGTGGAGTTGAACTCTATTGACAAAATAAGAATAATCATAATAATAATTCTCAAAAATACTTTTATCTTCTAGCTAAATCATGCTCCATCTTTAAGATCGTCTATTCGGACGGTGAAGAAATATTTAATCGTAAATGCCATAAATGAATCTTGAGCATATCTATGCCTTTTCCGTAATTCTTCAAGACATCGAAGGATTATCATATTCGCTTCCAGTGGTAATAAATTAAAAACAGGAGACAGAGTAAGCAATGTAAGAAGAAATGGATGCTTGATCAATATTCTCCAATTTCTCAACATCCAAACAAAAGTTTGAAACGGTATTAATGACGGATCGGGATTCTTTGAAAAGAAAAATCAGCTAAAGAGGCAAAAACATCCCTACAAGCATCATCTCTTAACAAATCACAGCCAGAATCAAAACACGATGATAAACAATTGCAATGAAGACAGCAGAAGAAGAAAAAATATATATATATATATATATCTCAAAATTCAACAACGAAGAAAAAGAGGAAACCAGCAAGACTTACTGTAACCGTTATCGACGAGATAATTGAAGGTGTGGCCATCGCAATTGTAGGTGAATTTGTTATTGGCAGTAGGCAATTTCTGGAGGCACTGAAAAGCAATGGAATTAAAATTCCCACTGTACTCGGTATACTCAGAGAGAATCACGGTACCGCGAGCAACAAACGCGTAGATCAGAGACTTCTGCGCCATGTGTAAGAACGAAGCACAAATCTAGGGCTTCGAAAAAATAGTGGATCGAAAAGGAAAATCCTCTCGCCGTTTCAACAGGAAATCAAAAGAAAACCAAATCCCTGCTCTCTGGAATCCGATTTTGGGTGTAAAACGGAAGAAGAGAGAAGAGAAGAAGGGGACGAAAAGCGAGGAAAGGTTCTTATGAAGAACAAAAGCAAAGGTGAAACCGGCCAGAGGAGAGAGAAAGAGAGAGAGAGAGAGAGAGTAGAAAAGAAGAAAAGAAAAATGATTATGGTTCGAAGGCAGAGAGAGAGAGTTGAACTGTTGAAAGAACCATTTTTGGTGAAGGTTTGAAAAGTGACAGACGACCCAAATGCAAAGAACAATCACTCCACCCACTCCATTTTAAATTTTTATTTCTTATACCCAATACATTCAAACGACTCCAGAATTCGACTCATCTCTATCATCTAATCCAAATCATACAATTTAGATTCGATAGTGTCATAAGAAAGTGTCCCACATTTATTAATTCAGGAAATGATCATGGGTTTATAATTAAAGAATACACTCTTTATTAGTATAAGCGCTTCTGTAGATGCTCAAAAACAAAGTCATGAGAGTTTATACTCAAAATGGACAATATCATACAGAAGAGAGTCGTGTTCGTTTAATAGATAGCATTTTATGAGCAACAATAAATTTTTTTAAATTTTAAATTTTATTTTTGTCGCTCACTAATATGAATATAGGGTTCGTGTTCGTCTAACAGATAGCATTTTTTTAGCAACATTAATTTTTTAAAATTTTAAAAAATCTCGTGGATTAACATTTTTTTTTTTTTTCGCTAAATAATCTGAATATAGGGTTTCTAACTGATAGCATTTTTTAGCAATATTAATTTTTTTAAAATTTTAAAAAATCTCATGGATTAACATTTTTTTTCTTGTCGCTCACTAATCTGAATATAGGGTTACAACTCAATCCTCGTCTATTTTATTTTCAAGATTATTATAAAAACTAAGAATATTTGAGGTTTATAACTTATGTTAATGACTCATTGTGACTGATATTTAAGTTTTTATAAGATTTAAATTATTAACGCAACATATTTTGTTGATAAGTATGATTTTTTTTAAAAGAATAAAAGAATAATCAACGACCCAATCCAATTTGAAAATAGAGGGTTGAGTTGGGTTTTGAATATCCGTGAGCTCTTACTAAATTATGAACCCAAACCGAATCAACCCGAAAAAATTATACTGTGTTTGTTTGATTCCACCCGACATCTTTTTGTTGAGAAATGAGCAAAAAATAATTGATATCCACTTTTTTTTTATTGAAAATCATATACATTGAATTCTATCCCGTAAATACATCCAAACAAGACAAAGGACTTTAAATTCAATATTTTTATATTTTAGACGCTATAATAACTTTTTCAAATCGGTTAGTAGACGATCTAACTCATCTTATAATAATTCACGTACTAGCTATTGAATCATACAGATCTTTCAAATCGTCGTTAACAATCAAGTTCATAGTATATGCACAACATTTCTCATGCAACGATTCACTATCTAAAACAATAGACTTCCAAATTTTTAGGTCTCATCTTCGTATAAAATAATTTTCAATTACTTTACCAATTGTCTTTCCTTTATGATTATGTATTTGACAAAATTTTAATATTCTTTTTTGATACATTTTATTTAGAATCAACAAAACGTGTCGTGAGAACCATGTAATTGACATTTTTGTAAGAAAGTATGAATATTTGTGGTAAAATACATTTTTGTAAGAAAGGTATTAGTTCCACGTAAAGATGTATCACGAGCATATATCACAATAGTTACATTTGTATCTCATACCCTCGATATGCTAGATTTTTCTATATTTGAAAAGTGTTCCCGTACATTGAAGATGATGGTCTAGTTGATTTTCTCTTACCAATGCCTTCTAATGGTTTAGAATTAGAATATATCTCTAAAACATCTGTGAATTGTTTGTGGTCATTGTTAGTATCGTTGCAAGGCGAGAAATAAATCGAGAAAGGGCAAAGCCACTGAATGACATTACGAGTATGATGTTGTGGAGTGTGGTTGTGAGATATGAGTAAGACAGAGCAGCAACAAGGTGACAACTAGGTAAACAAGTGGGAGGCTAGATGTAACCGTTCAAGCCCACCACTAGCAAATATTATCCGCTTTGGCCCGTTACGTATCGTTATCAGCCACACGATTTAAAAATGCGTATGCTAGAGAGAGGTTTCCACACCCTCATAAGAAATGCTTCGTTCTCCTCTCCAACCAATGTGAGATCTCACAATCCACCCCCCTGAAAACCCAGCGTCCTCCCTCCCTAACACACCACCTGATATCTGACTCTAATACCATTTGTAACAACCCAAACCCACCGCTAGCAGATGTTATCTGTTTTAATTCGTTACGTGTCACTGTCGTAAGAAATGTTTTGTTCCCCTCTCCACCAAAATTATTTTGATCGGAAGGATTGGAAGGATTGTCGTTCTTCTTTAATAGTGTTTTGAATGGGTGGATGGGTGGAGTACAACCAAAGACAATTAAATAGATTTGCAAAAATAAGTCATAATTAGTTTTGGAAACATCAATGAATGAGCCAAATTTCTTACTTCAGCTATCTTAAATCTTCTATTATCAATCTTTTTCCAAGCCATAGAGATTGTCAAAATTAGTTTATTATCATTATAGTTATTTCAAATTCATTTGGACTATTCTCCTTATTTTTTTCCTATTTAAAGGGGCTACAGCCCAGCCTTCAATTGACCACGGTAAAAGTAAACAGCAGTAAAAAGACATAAAGCAGTTAAAAGACATAAAAAAGAATCACAGTTTAACATAGGTATCATATTTGACACTTGATTACAAGCTAATATCGTGTAGGATGGTATTTAGTCTTTCATTATGGTTTACCATAGTATCATCATATTTGTCCCTAGATCATAGGTTAATATTGTGTATCCATTTATTACTTTTTTTCCATTTCCTTCGTAATCGATTTGATTCTTTAAGTTGTAGTTTTAGCAAATATTCTCATGGCATCAGAACTCGTACAATAATATAGTACAGTTGAGTGAAGGGGGTGTTTTCAGAAACCTGGAGATGCAAACTTGTTGCTGAGATGCCTTACCTGAACCAGCTCGATGTCGAATATCAGAATCCCAAGGCTCGAACCTTCACCGTTTGCCAGACGTGTTGGATTAAAAATGGTGGTAAATAGCCTCTGCCTGTCAAAATACTGTGTCCAAACAAGCCTCATTGAATCAAACATTTAAAGACAGATCAATTTGCGCAATATACACTTGTATCTTTTTCTAAACAAGGACAGTAGGCGGCCAATCAATTTCCTCACCCCAGGCCCTAGCTTATTCAGAAAATGACCACTTAATTTTTCGATTCTTGTGAATATTTTGTAAAATACTTAAACATTCTTAGTAATTCATGAATATAATTTAAACCCATAATCCTAAAGATGCGATATTACACACTAAGTAGGCGGTTCATAGATAAGCTTATTACTTAAACGGCATGGATTCATTCGATTACGTTTTACTAAACTTCACCAATAACTTTCGATCTTAATTTTAGTAAGTCCATGTACGTTTTACTAAACTTCACCAATATATATATATATATATATATATATATATATATATATATATATATATATATATATATATATATAT
>NW_019268560.1:1664158-1671485 GCF_002738365.1 Cucurbita moschata | reverse complement strand
ATATATATATATATATATATATATATATATATATATATATATATATATATATATATATATATATATATTTATCATAAACTTTCGATCTTAATTTTAGTAAGTCCATGTAGTTAAGACCGTGTGTTGACTATTACATGACATACTAATTAAACTAATAAGTGCTGAGATCCTAATAGTTGGAATGCCTTCAAGCAAAATATTTCAAGATAATTGAGAACTATATCAGTATTTTTCTAAGTCAATTTTTTATAATTAAGATGTCAAACATGCCTATTCCCCAACTTTTACCTCTACGTCCTTTTTATCATCTCACATCAGTTGGAGAGGAGAACGAAACATTATTTATAAGAATGTGAAAACTTCTCCCTAGCAGACGCGTTTTAAAACCCTTGAAGGGAAGTCCCTGCCCAAAGAGGACAATACATGCTAGCGGTAGGCTTGGGCTGTTACAAAGTTGGTTATTTTTATGTATATGCAACCGATGAGACTAGAGACAATACAACACACACAGCACAGGGTAGCTTGTTCTTCATAAGACAGTATGCATGTACCAAATAAAGAGAGGGGCACAGGAGTACGTACATTGGGTGGAATAGGTTCTTGAGATGTATTTTGATATCCTTGGGATGGTGGAATGATGACTCTACGGATGCCACCAACTTTCATGGATTTCACAGCTGCTTCCATTCCCGCAATAACCTTGACATTAATCCAAAATTGAGAGTCAATTGCTTTGCAACTAAAAGCAGGTTCAATTAGGTAGAGTGGTAGGATATCAACAACAACCGTCTTACTTTCCCAGAGCCAAGAACAAATGTAAAGGGAATGGGCTCCCCATTTTCATCTTTGTGATCATATGTTGTGTCAAAGCGCCATCCCTGCTTTGCTGCCAACCTTCCATAGTAATGAACCGCAACCTTCACGTTAATACTCCATAATAAGAATCTCTGAATTTCATACTCGGTAATAAAGTTTACCCCTATCCAATCTTTACAAGCATGCTGTTAGTCCAATCAACTTTAATAACTCGCATACAAACAAGCAGCCAACTCTACAAAATAATAACAGTAGAAGGATGGAGAAAAGAATAAAAATTGCACGCATGGCATGTTGAACACAACTCTCTGTGGGAAACACTCGCACACTTTATTAAGAACAATCGAAAAGAGAATACAAGACACTCTGTAGAACACTACTACTTTGTATTGCTTGTGATTTCTTGGGATGATGAACTAGGTAGAGTGGAGGGGTATTTATACTAGATGGTAGTCAATCTATTCCTAAAATTTCTCCATGTTTTTCCTAAAATACTTAAATCATTTTCCTAACTTTATTCCTAAAATCTCTAGATCATTTTCCTACATTTATTCCTAAAATCCTAAATCATAAATATAATTACTCATACAATGGTTGGGCTTAATCCTGTTGGGCTAGTGATGACATTTTAACAGGGCGGAGTTTATCAAAGCAGGGCAGAATTTTACCCTCCAATTTTTTTTTACAAAAAGTATCAAATTTTTTTTATATATGTTTATAAATTTTTTAAGTTCTAAGACATAAAAAGAGAATTGTCCCTTATTCCTTCTTCCTTTTATTTCCAAGTATTTTTTCTGAATTGAAAGAGTCATCAAAGGAAGAAAGTAGGCCACCACAATCATAATCAAAAGCAGCCTTGGAAAGAATAAGAAGATTAAATGACTCTTCACTAGTACACCAAGTGGCTACATTGTTCATCATTGGTCAAGTGCACTATTGAGGAATTTGTGAGTCTGTATGTCAGCTTTCTCACACGGCATGATAAAGAGCTGAAAAAGGGGTGTCGATTTTCTGTAACCTACAAGACAGAAAAGAAGTTGAAGGGTTCAACTCACACTAGTGTCTTGTCAGTTAAGTCTACTTTGAGGTTCAAATCAAAGAGGTTGAAGGCATGGGGAAGTTGGTATATCGGCTTAGTAGCAGCAAGCTAATGCTATGCTATCCCTAGCCTCCTTTTATAGCCATTACTTATAAATGTGGGGCTAGGGCCAACTTGAGAATCTTTTCCAAGACTGTACTTCCATTAAATTCGTTGAGCTTCTTCTAATATCTGAGAATAGAATGGAAAGAGGATTTGAGTTTTAGGTCATTGGTGGATGAGTAGCTATGGTGGAGAAGGATGGTTATTGATTCTGTCAGAAGCTCAAGAAAATGCAGTCTAATCTTTAAAATTGGAACAGAAGCACATTTGGGAACAAAAAAATCAAAGTAATTCTATTTCCTCCATAATAAGAGAACTGAATGTGGAGAAGGAAGGTGGCAACATCACTGAGCGAAAGCAAGGCCAGAGAAAAAAACCTTGAATTGCAGAATTTGGACTTGAACTCCAGAGAAGTCAGAAGTAGACTTAAAAATCCAAGAATTATTCGCCCAACGAAGGTGATGAAAACACAAGATTCCTCTATAACTGTAACAGTCAAAACCAACCGCTAGCAGATATTGTCCTCTTTGGGTTTTCTCTATCGGACTTCCCCTTAAGGTTTTTAAAACATTTACTAGGGAGAGGTTTTCACACCCTTGTAAGGAATGTCCCTCTCCAACCGATGTGGGATCTCACAATCCATCCCCCTTGGGGGCCAGCATCCTCGCTGGCACACCTCCCGGTGTCCAAAAAGTAAAGCCCAAAGAGGACAATATTTTGTTAACGGTGGGCTTGGACTGTTACAACAACATTACATCCTACAAGAGAAGGAAAAACATAATCAACAATATTAATATCTTAGGCGGCCGGCTTTTAGACAGACAAGGAGATTGAAGATGAAATCAACGGATTTTTTCAGAAAGTGTTTCAGTAAAGAACCAGGTTGCAGATGGTTACTTATTAGTTATTAGTTTACATTAAAAGAGGCTATGGCTAAATTCGAACATCCTTTTCGAGAAAATATTGCAGTTGCTGTCAAATTCGTGGAGAATGATTTATCACCCAAGCCTGATAGCAATTTCAGATAATTACTTTAAAAGAAAACATGGGAACTCCATCAAAAAAGATATCATATCCTCGAAAGGTTTCAAGGGTCTTTTAAGAATGGTATATCCTTAACGACAACAATGTTAGGAATCACGAACCTCCACAATGGTATGATATTGTCTACTTTGAGCATAAACTCTCACGACTTTGTTTTGGTTTCCCCAAAAGGCCTATGGAGATAGCATTCCTTACTTGTAAACTTATGATCATCCTCTTAATTAGCCCATGTGTGACTCCCTCCCAACAATCCTCAACAATTCTCCCCTCGAACAAAGTACACCATAAAGCCTCCCCTAAGGTCTATGGAGCCCTCAAACAGCCTCCCCTTAATCGATGCTTGACTCCTTCTCTGGAGCCCTCGAACAAAGTACACCTTTTATTCGATACTTTAATCACTTTTGACTACACCTAAGGCTTGCAACTCCTTTGCTCGACATTTGAGGATTTTATTGATATGCTAAGTTAAGGGCATGACTCTGATACCGTGTTAGAAATCACGAACCTCCACAGTTATATGATATTATCTACTCTGAGCATAAACTCTCATGTTTTTTTTTTTTTTTCTCCTCCTCCTCCAAAAGTCCTAGTAGAATAGTATTCCTTACTTATAAACTCATGATCATTCTCTTAATTAGCCAACGTCGGACTCCCTCCCAACCATCTACAAGCAAATGCACGAGAGAAACCTACAAAATTCCTTATCCCCATTAGACAAAGAGGTCCAGTGTTAATGCTAACTCTTAAGCTTGGCGAACACGGTTTATAAAATCTTTGCAAAAGTACTTGTAAAGGTTTCTTAAAGCCATTCAGAACACAATCTCAGAGAAACCTTAATGAAAGGAAGGAAAATCCTAAATATCATTCAAGCTAATAGAACAAAGAATGTCATTCCAATTGCATTCCCAATGGATTTCGAAATCAATTCACCTGATCTCCATCGACGGGGGTTTCCCCAGAGCCAATGCGAAGCTCCAGCGCCTTGACACCGGCCGAGTCCGGGAGCTCGAAGAACTGCGGTGCGGCAGATTTAGAAGGAGCGGCAAGAGAGGAAGAGGAAGCGGAGGAGGAGGCCAAGGTTGAAATAGCGGTGAAGATAACAGCAGAGAGAGACAGAGCTCTTCTGGTCAGTGGAGAAATTGCAGGAAGAAGAGGGTAACGGGCTTCGAAAGAGATGAAATCGAAGGCGGGATGGAGAGAAATGCATCGGCAGCGGATTGAAGGCAGAGATTGAATTGTCATTTTTCTTATCTGAAGCGGTTCAGTTCACCATAGCCTTATGCTTCCTTCTCTACTTCTCTCCACAAACAGAAGAAAAATAAAAAGCGCGCGCACGCGGTGAATGTGATCTGTACGGCCGATCCAAATTTATCCGCCGGACCCGGACCAACCCAACCCACACAAGTTGGGTTGGATTTACATTTCGGATAGGGTTGATTCTATTAGCCTTCTAGATATAGTTGGTTCATTTTTCTGAATCCGAACTGAATCGGTTTGTCAGAGTGATACTGAAGCCAGTCTAAAGATATTCACGCTCGAGACGCCAAGCAAATACATGTTTATTAACAATGTTACTATGTTAATATGTTATAATTTTCAATCATACTTTTTATTGTTTTTTTTTTTGTCAATAATTATAAATTGATTTGTATTTGTTTGTGAACTCATAATATATTTTATGTAAAATTGTATCCAAATAATTATAAATTGTGAATAAATAAAATTTTAAAAAAAATTTAACAACCCGAACCCAACCCAAAAATAGAGGGTTGGATTGGGTTGGGTTGTGAAAAGTTTCGGGTTGAATTGGGTTACCAATCCAATCAACCCGAACTTGGGTTGGGAAAAAAAAAATCTCCCAACCCGACCATGTACACCCCTACCCAATTCCATATTATCCTTCGACCTACTTTGTACTTGTTACAAAGGTTGTGATTTAAATTTTTTCTTTTTTTTTGTTGAACCACCACGTCTTTGAATACAAGTTGCACCCAGAATCTTTTGGGTGATGGCTAGTACGACGACGAAATATGCAAGGTGGGTGGAAGGGAGTGCGTGTTCAACTCAAAAGTGACTTGGAGAATCCTTTAACTTCAACTTCAATATTTTGTTTTAAAATTATTTAATTATTATCATTATTTTAATATTTTTTATTTTTATTTAGAAAACCACATATTATAAAATTTCAATTAAAATTTAACCTTAAAATAATAGAAGTCCCAGCAAAGACGAGGGAGAAGCGCAGGAATTTTCGAGCCTCTTCTGAAACACTCTTTACGCCTCCAATAACAAGAACCGAAGAGCTCTGCCGGCCGTCAAACTCAGAGCAACCGAAGCAACCCTTGGCCGCCATAACAAGTGAAGGAACTCATCCAGTTGACAGTAATGGCTGCAAAAGATGCAGAGAAAGTTTTGGACGTGCAGTCGGTCGTTGAAGCAGTAGTTGCAGACGAAGACGCCGATGTTCCTCGCTACGAAGTAGAAAGCCTTTGCATGCGCTGTCACGAAAATGTATTTGTTTATTTCTTCCTTTCATTTTCTCGCAATTTTTGCCCTTACGATTACGAAATTCTGTTTCCGTTTTCTGCTGCATTCAGCAGCTTAATTCGAGATTTGATTTGTGACTGCCTGTTTTTTTAGTTGGGATAGAGAAGTTTGAGAGTCCTCTGGTTCATTACCTTAAGAAAAACTGAAGATATTTGTGGTTTTTCTGCATCGTTTAGGTGTGTTTGTTCACAACTTGTTAAGTTGTCTGCTTTGCATTTGCAGGGGACAACAAGATTTTTGTTAACTTTAATTCCGAACTTCAGAAAGGTATTCTTATTTTTAGGGCGTTTTCAATAGTGCTTGGCCGTCTTTTTGAAGCCTTATGGAGATATGAATCTTACTGCAGATCTTATTGTCGGCCTTTGAGTGTCCACATTGTGGTGAGAGGTAAAATGTTAGTCATGAAATTCTCTTTGGGAATATGATGGTTCCCTGTGATAATTGATATTGAGTTACCTTTGATTTCTTTTAGGAACAATGAAGTCCAGTTTGCTGGTGAGATCCAGCCGCGAGGCTGTTGCTATTCTTTGGAGGTTCATGCTGGCGACCAGAAGGTTATTTTTATTGAATTAGATCTTGTTTGCGGGATATATTTCCTTTTCTCTTTATATGTTTCCCTGAGGAGGATTAGAAGAAGCTACAACCCAATATTTTAAACGTTAATTATATATTATTTATCTGCTTGTGCTATCGAATATTTCTTCAGGATATTATTTTGACTAATAAGATTATTTTCGAAGAGATATCTTCTT
This sequence comes from Cucurbita moschata, assembly GCF_002738365.1. Taxonomy (NCBI): domain Eukaryota; kingdom Viridiplantae; phylum Streptophyta; class Magnoliopsida; order Cucurbitales; family Cucurbitaceae; genus Cucurbita; species Cucurbita moschata. The sequence continues at coordinate 1,665,185 of NW_019268560.1, read as the reverse complement.
GACCTTACAGAGTGCCTTCTCAACTATTTTTCGTGTTATGTTTTGTTCCATTAATTACAAAATGAATGCCGATCATTTGACTGGTAAAAATTGTTATGCTCTTCCATTAATTACCCATCATTCTTTTTTCCTGGTGAAGTATCATGTGAGTGACAAATTGGTCGGATTTCCTTGGCATGCAATAGAAATTGTTATTCTATGATGAAGGAGGATCTGTTGAATTCTCCTTTTTTAGAATAAGGGGGAAGTCTTTATTTTTTTGTTGTCTTTGGTTTGAAAGAATTATTTGAATTTTAAGACGGTTGAGGGTCTTGGGAGGAGGTTTGAGATATCGTTACAAACCTCTTCATGGCATGGCCTTTTGTAATTATCAACTATATCTTCCTATCTTGGTTTGTCATACAAAAAATGTGGCAGCATATTTTCAGCTCTGAAAATACCTTTTTCTCGATCTTAGGCCATTGGTTCTTAATGTGTTCTTCTGATCGGAGTCCTAGCCTTTTAATTATGGATATTTTGTTCCATTTTCAAACTTGCATCTTGTTGCGAGTTTACTCAGATTTCTAAGTCGGTCATTATTTATGCAGACGCTCAATCGACAAGTGGTGAAATCTGAATCTGCCATTATTAAGGTACGACATGCAGTCTTACATTTACCCATGTTGTTACTATGAATTAACACTGTTAACCTTTTTTTTAAGCTGTCTAACTCTGTCTGTGCCGGCCCCCACCATAGGTTGTTAATATATTGATATTCAGCATTGTTTGGACATGTTTTCCATTTTTTTTTCCAAAGACAACCTAATCTATCCAGTAATTTTTACAACCTAATCTATATCTTGGTGTAAACTGTCTAGTATTTTTACTTCCTATAGTTATACTTCCTTCACTGCAAATTGAGAAGGTCATTTGTAAACACCATGGATTATACATCCCTCTTGTAAATTCCACTCATCAATGAAATTGTCTCTTATCAAAAAAAAAAAAAAAAAAAAAAAAAAAAAAAAAAAAAAAAAAAAAAAATTTT
>NW_019268560.1:1660362-1663210 GCF_002738365.1 Cucurbita moschata | reverse complement strand
AAAAAAAAAAAAAAAAAAAAAAAAAAAAAAAACAAAAGCAACTTTCTCTTGTTTTATAATATAAGAAGCTTTTCAGGAAGTCACTTCTTATTCTAATGTTTCCACTCTTTTTTTATTTTAAATTATTATTATCTTAATGTATTAGCTTGGAACTGCAATATCTTACAATTAGTTTATATTTTAAAGAGGGTTAATGAATGCATGTGAAGAACTACTTCAGAAAACAATGAAAACAATAAATAGATACAACTACAAAGATGTCAAGATGTTAGGGTAATTCATGGGTTGGGTTAAAAGATGCTACAGGCAGCCTAGTATATTGCTCTGGCTAGTATGGGCACTCTTGAACTTTTAATATGAGATCTTTCAGCTATATGACCACAATTGTATATTCCTGTGAGCAGATCCCTGAATTGGATTTCGAGATTCCAGCCGAGGCTCAACGTGGAACTCTATCAACCGTAACTCCTCAACCTCCTACTCCATATTGTATATCTGTTTATATATTTGCTCTTTCTGTTCTCTGGCTTGTTAAGTCTTGTTGGTCTTTTTGTGTGGAACGCTACCCGTGTTGTAGCCTTGAGGCGTTTTTTCTGTTTTAATTATTATAAATTTGTGTTGGTTTTCTTATGCTGTATTTGTGTGAGGCTATGTAATTGGGCATGCTACATTGCTTTGCTTGTTTGCATTTCTTTTGTTACTACAATTATAGTTAGAGTAGTTTTCTGAGTCGTCCTTTTGAGAATTGAGGTAGACATAATGGAGGCAGTTTTATAGATTGTCGGTTCAATAGAAGAGAAAGTGTAGAGTATTTCAAGGGTTTCAGAGATTTTTTGATGAGGTTCGAGTTTGTTTTGTTCATATGGCTTCCTCCCAGTGTGCAATCCATAATTAAATTTTTTTAAACATTAATTTATTTTCATTGTTGTTCTTTTCCCATCTTGTTTATACCCTTATCATTGATGTGAGCTGGAAAGTCATTCTATAACTTCTTTAGCCAGGATCTTCGTTCTATCCAGCATTGTTTTTGATGAAGTAGCTTATTTTATATAAATAATGTGATAATTTCCTTGGGTGCATATTGTTTATGTAGTTCAATTTAATAGATCAGGCCTGTCATGTGAAAGTGCCTTGGAAATTTAATGTTGTCTCCAGTGGGAATGTTCTATTGATTATTTGATGAGAAGGCACCAAAAAGTAGAAGAAAACATGCACTGATTTGTTTGTATATTGATTGCTTCGAGGAATCTTTTTGAGCTTATCAAGATCTTTGAGTTTGCTTCTGGTCTGAATATTAATTTTAGCAACAGTGAGATTTTGGGAGTACACATTAGCGAGGCAGATCTGGATTGGTTGACGCTGAACTTTGGTTGTAGATGAGGTTCTCGGCTGTCTCCTAATCTTGGTGCTTAATTGGGGGGAACACTAAACTCTATTCTTTTTGGCAGCCTGTTATCAAAAAATACAGCATGAACTGCACTAGTTGGATATACACTTATTCTGGGAAGGTTCTAGAGGAGATGGTGGTATGCATAACATTGACGGGGAGAAAACTCAGCTTCCTTAACTTTTGGGCGGCTTGAGTATTGAGAATTTTTAATTTCGAAATATGGCTCTTTTATCAAAGTGGTTTTGGAGATTTTTACATGAATAATATGCTCAATGGTGCAATATTATTGTTGGCAAATATTATCCATCAGTGTATAACTGTTTCTGGCTACACATATATTGAGAGAATCTGTAAAAGTCCCTTGGTGTTAACTTGTGTCTAGCTGTGTTTAGATGCCTTGGTAATGGGTTAATACATCCTTTTGGCACGATTCTTGGCAAAATGTGGGGTTATTGTTATATATCTTCCGTTGCTTTTTCGTTAATCTACTAGCCCTAAATGTTCGGTTGTACAGCCTTGGGTTTGTTTCCAAGTGCCATGTGATTTTAATCTTGTGTCAAAATCTTAATGAATTAGAGGGTGATTGAATGGTCTAGTCTATCCCATTTTCTTTGACCAATTGTCTTATGTGCACTAGAGTGTTTTTGGTAAAATCTCTTATAAACAACTTAGTTCATACTGTTGGTTCTAATGTGAGTAATCTATTGGTTCTAATAGTGTTTAGAGGTTGGAAAGGGATCCTAGAGACGTTTTTTCCCTTGTTAGATTTCATGTTTCACTTTGGGCTTTGGTGATGAAGGTTTTTTATAAATACTCAATAGGTCTTATTTTACAGGACTAGAGGCCTTTCTTTTAGTAGCTTCATTTTTTTGATGCCTGTGTATTCTTTCTTCTTTTCTCAATGAACGCTTGTTTTTTCATAGAAAAAAAGGAAATAATTTTTTTCTTATGGGAACTTAGTCACAGTGGAACTAATATAGCTGATCATTTTTGCTTACAAAGGAGAATGCCTCCTCTCATCATCTCTCCATCTTGTTGTGTGATGTTTTTTCACCCTGAGTATTCTTGCCATCTCTTTGTCCATTGTAACTTTTCTTATCGTTAATGGGAAACAATGATAGCTGCTTCAGCATATCTGGTATCTTTGCTTCAGTTTTTGGGGCCACCGTTTTCATGGTACGGAAAAGTTTGAATATAAAATGAGTTTTCTTTTGATGCAGGGATTTTCAGGGATGTTTTCTCAACCTTCGGTAGCTTGTTGGATTTGATTTGATTTCATTTCATGCTATGCATTGGTGTAAAAATACACACCCCTTTAGAGATTATAGCCTATCCTCATTGATCTGTAATTGAAGATCTTTCCTGTAATTCACCTTTTGGTGTTGGGACCCACTAATCCTGTTATTTCATTCTTCACTAAAATTTTTCTCTCCTTTAAAAAAAAAAAAAAAAAAAAAC
>NW_019268560.1:1656998-1660045 GCF_002738365.1 Cucurbita moschata | reverse complement strand
CTCCTTTAAAAAAAAAAAAAAAAAAAAACTCTAGGAACGTGTACTGCGAGAATGGGATTCTTTTCTTTGTTTTGTTCTGGTCTATATTGAAGACTTCTTCCAATTAGTTGATTCATAATGCACGATTAATTCCTAGGACACCAATAAGGGCAGTGAGAAGGATATGATTACCCATGCATGATTTCAATTGTCTACTTAACTTTCTGATTTTTATTTGTGGCATCTCATGTTAGAACTCTTGATATTTTTTAGTCAGCTATGACACGTTTCCTACATCATTTACATTGACATTTGTTTCAATATTGTACTTCTTTTGTCTTTTATTATAATTTTACACTCTATTAGTTTAGGGCTCCTATATGGGGTGAATGGAACTTTAGAGTTTCTTCTTTCATAATCATATATTAGTTTACAATGTTCTTTACTTCCCCTTTCTTCAAGATAGATGAGCTAAATTACAAACCACTCTTCATGTGTGATAATTATTTAGGTGGAAGGTATATTGGTACGAGCCATAGATGGATTGGAATCCCTTCAAGAGGAACGTAGGGTATGTAATTGTGCTTTTATCCTTTGATTGTCAATTTGTCATATGTACGGGCATCTTTAAATTTATGTTGCATCTTCTGGGTTTTGTAGAAGGTGGATCCTCAGACTGCTGAAGCAATAGACAAGTTTCTCCTGAAACTGAAAGCATGTGCCATAGGAGATTCATCTTTCTCCTTCATCTTGGATGATCCAGCTGGAAACAGCTTCATTGAGAACCCGTAAGTGATGAACTTGAGCTATAATTTTCTGATTTTAAGGTCAAGCGTAGTCTTCTACTTCTACATTTAGTTTTTTGTATTAAACATTGTACTTTTAATTTGTTTCTCCTTGAAAACAAATTAAATGAATTTCATCAATTCAATTACTAAAGTTATATAAAGAAAATTAATATATGTTATAAGTTTATCATAAGTTTTATATGTATTATATAAGTCAATTGAATTCCTTATTGTAGTTATTTAACAGTTAAACCAAACAAAAGTTTCTATCAAAGCCTCAAATGTAAACTGTTTAAAAATTTAACATCTTGTAGTAATCGTCCTCGCATATGACTACAAATTGCTAGCTAGTTACATATATAAAATTGAGAATGGTATTGTCTAATGTTACTTTGATTCAAAAGGATCAATTTTCTATGTGATAAGATCTGCTGGAAATTAGAGTGTGCACTTTTTTGAAAGAAAAATACGCTTTGTATGCATTTTTTTGAAAGAAAAATACGCTTTCTTACTTTATGTCTATAATTTGAGAACGTTTTTTTTTTCCATCATCAAAATGAATACAAATATCTATGACTAACTAATGTTTTTCCATCAACGTACATGGCTTTATATAGCCTCAAAATGAAACCTTTCCATGAGTCAGTGCAAGAGTTGTGACATTCATACTTTATGACCATAATTAGTCACTATACAAAGTCTGAAACACCATAACTTTAGATTATCATCCACCCAAATTTGTAACCATCCTAGAATATTTTAAGCATGATTCTTCAATAATGTGACATGAATTGGAACTTGAGTGTATCTTGTGGTAATTTGAATAGCATTTTTTTCTCACATTTTCTTTAAAGTTCATATTGCATGATTGAGATGTCTTGGTTCATATCAACCAGTATAGACGGTGTAGTTAATTGGTACTATTCAATTCGGAAAATACAAAATAATATAATTGATTTTTTTTCAATTTCAGAATAGACAAAAGGGTCAAAAATAATTATTGCATATTCCTTCTTTTTAATATATTAGAGACTTTATAGATTTTTAATTTTTTTAATTTAAAAGCATTTAAGAATGCATATCTTATGGATGTGAGGATGATTACTTTTAGATTTGCACCATCCAAAGATCCATCATTAAGTATCAAGTTTTATGAGCGGAGTCCAGAACAACAAGCATCATTGGGTTATTACGTTGAATCATCCCAATCTGAAGAAGCTGAGGGTGGAGTATCAACAAGTGGAGTTGATGCTTCTAATCAAGTTAGAGGAGAGGCACATGGATCTGTAGGAGCAGCGGCTGGCCATCGGGCAATAGCTCAAAGTAACAGTGCAGAGATTGCTGAGGCCTTGTTTCGTTACACTGCACCAGAAGAAGTAATGGAACTGTTTAAGTTTCTGTTTTTCCGCTCTTTATTGTGTTTTGAAGTTTGCTTCTACCCATGATAAACGGTTGATGTGTGCTTTCATTTGATAGGTGATGACTTTCCCATCTACATGTGGAGCTTGTGCAGTTGGGTGTGAGACTCGAATGTTTGTAACTAGTATCCTTATCATTCTTGAATTCTGAATGAAAAGAAAGACGTTTAAAGAATACAAATTCCCACATGGAGTGACAAAAATAAATAGAAGAAAAGAAAACCAGAAAAAGGAACAAGATCTTAAAATAATTGATGGAACTCATTAATTCTTGGACCTGAGGATTAATTACATCTTTATGAATGAACATTATAATTTCATGATTATATCTATATGCTTTAACTGTTTGTAACTCTTTTAATGATTTTTTTTGTGAATATGATCTTCGAACCTCATTTTATTATTATCATTATTTTTTTGTTTGCAAATTTGAACTCTGCTTGTAAGAAATCTGAAGTCCTAGTCTACTTGTCTCTCCAAATATGAGATGAAGCAATGTCAATATTATAGTTTTGTTAATTACACAGTAAACTAAAGTCCAAAACTTCGACTCCAAACTATTCTTCTCTCATGCATCTGTTATAGAATCTCAATTCTGCTGGTAAGGGCATGCGCAGGTATTATACCTAGGAAATTTATTATTTTCATTTTGAAGGAAATTTTGTCAGAAGCCTGTCTTGGTTTAACATTTTTGTTTGTTTGTTTTTCTGGTAAGAAACCTAGTTTTCATTGAGATAAATGAAGAATATACACGGGGATACCAAAAAAAAAAAAAAAAAAAAAAAAAAAAAAAAAAAAAAAAAAAAAAAAAAAAAAAAAAAAAAAAAAAAAAAAAAAAAAAAAAAAAAAAAAAAAAAAAAAA
>NW_019268560.1:1594803-1656385 GCF_002738365.1 Cucurbita moschata | reverse complement strand
AAAAAAAAAAAAAAAAAAAAAAAAAAAGAAAAAAAAGAAGAAAAATCCACTAAAGGAGTCCACAACTAGCTACATGAATATACTCCGATCTAAAAGAATCACACCAAGCTGAAAATTACAAAAAGTCGATTAACGGTAGCCCAAACAAATGCCTAAGCCTCACACCTCCCGAACTTCCTCCATCGACTTCCCCAATGCTAAAAATTCTACTATTCTTCTTGAGCCACACTCCCCACAAAATAACACAATAGCAAGCATGCCACAAGCCCCTTTCTTTATCACAAAAGGGAGAATTCATCTAGCTTGGTTTAAGTTAGATGTTTTGATACATTGAGGGGCCAGACAAACGCAACCCATTCTTGAGTACAATTTAAAGCCTGCAAGTGCACATATATGATATATTATTGAGACTCACCAATGAAGTCATCTAAAAAAGAAAAAAAATTCTATAGAGCAACAGCTTCTTTGCAATTATGTTCTGATAAAAGAATTTGAGACAGGTGGAAATCTCAGGAAAGGTGCACTTTTTTGTGCAATAAGAGGCAGTAGAAGCTGGTTTTGAAGTTATTGCTTTAATACCTCACATGCAAAATTTGAAAGAGTAGAATTCTTTTAATTTTTTTCCCCAGCCCCCTTACTTTACTAGTTTCCGAATGGTTGATCTACTGCCCATTAATCTAGTGAGCATTTGATCTTTTCTGTACTAGAGAGACTTTTTATCTGGGTTTTATTAATTTTTATCGAGAAGTCTCCTACACAAATACATTAAGACTTAACAAAATACAGAAATTCCCTACTTCCAAGAAGTGATTGTCATGGCAACTACTTGTGATGCTTGTGGTTACCGTAGTTCTGAGGTATGTCTTAACTTTGCCTATACTGCACCTTTTGACCTGCTTGTTTGAGTTGTGATGATAATTATGATCTTGTTATGCAGCTGAAGCCTGGTGGGCGAATCCCTGAAAAAGGAAAGATAATTAGTCTTTGTGTAAAGAATGTTAAAGATCTCAGTCGAGATTTGATAAAGGTTTGTTAACTGTTGATGAAATTGTTTCTGGTTGGAATGCTTTTTTTTTTTAAAAGTATGGTGATAAGGGGGCTACCTTGTTGTACAATGTCGTAGCATGTTTGCTATCTTGTGCTTTTGAATATTTTAATTTGTATAGATTATTTTGGGGGGTGTTGCCTTGTTAGGCTTTTTTAGTAGTTCAATAGTTAGTAGCTCAAATATCATTAAAAAGTTGGTTAGAAAAAAGTTTATTTTTCTTTTAAACCATATAAACATTACATCTACCACATGGTGTAGGTTTAAAAATGTGTTCTGTACTTGCTCATTTTATGATATATGTGCTAATTGGATTGGAGGACCTTTCTGTAACCTTCATTGTCAATGGAGTCTCTCCTCTTTTTATATATTTCATTATATTGATAAAGTGCTGTTTCTTTAAAAAATGACAAAAGGAAAATATAATAGGACTGAGTTCCGGGCATGAGACTGAAGTGACCAGTGCTTGTATCATGTAAGTTGGAACATATAGTTTGACGAAGTTATGTTTTTTTACCAGTCAGATACTGCAAGTGTGAAAGTCCCAGATCTTGACTTGGAGCTGACTAGTGGCACTCTTGGGGGAATTGTTACAACTGTTGAAGGTTTAATCACAAAGATAAGTGAAAGTAAGTATATTTAATCTGCAGTATTGTATTGTTTTGCGTCATTTTACGTGTACTGCCTCTGAGTCTCTGTTTAAAAGTCTTAAATGGTCAACAAAACTGCCTATGAATGCCTAAATAAAATCTAAGCTCTCATTCTTTAACTTTCACTCTCTCACTGTTTTGTTACTATCACTTCTCATATTTAAAAATTTTACTTTATTTTTTTATTGTGCATTTTTAAAAAGAAAGCCTACGATGGAATTAATTTTAGCAATAGGGGCAAAAGTTTACCGATAATTGATCCCATAAGTTTGAATCCTTTTGCAACTAGTCTTGTTTTATATCATTTAACATTACGATGGACATTACATTTTATGGTGAAGACCCATTTACACCCCACTATTTCTTAGCTTCTCCCAAAAGTGCTTAGGTACGTTCATAATGGAAATGAGAACAATCAACTCCCTTAAAGAGATTGGGAAATAAATATTTGAGGTAGAAAAAACTAGGATGTTCCAGCCTACAATGCTAAAGCATAATTTGATTTTTAGCCGGAAGAGAACCAACACTACTAAAGGTCTGAGGTTTTTTATCACTATCAAAAGGTTCATCAAAATAGTAGAGATCATCAAGCATCCTAGCACGTCTAAATATCCTATCCGAGGTCTGGTTCAGAAAAATACAAAACAACACAATAGTTGAATCTTTAGTCGTTTCCATGGCTCTTTTCCTGCCATAGACAAAAAAAAAAAAAAAAAACTACAATTCTAATTTTTTCATTGCAATATGGGGGAAGAGGGGAAGTATGAGTCAAAGAGAGAAGACAAACTAGTCATAGGGTCAAAGTTCCAAACTCGATTATCCACGGAGAAGAACTGCGACAAGAGTAGGCTTGAGGATAATTACATGTTTGTGATTTAGGGCCCATCTTGTATAATTCTTGGATTAACCTTGACCTTTGTTGTAAATCTTGATTGTTTTCTTGAGGGTAATCTTAACCCTGCATAGTTTTTATTTTATCTTGAGTAGCTAGTTTCGTGTAGCAGCCGGTTACCTCATTATTTGGACTGGTTTTGCCTTTAACTTTGTTTCTTCCAGCAAGCCTTGGTTATAAAATAGGGGGCTTATTTGTACTTGAGTTCACTTGATCATCCTAAGAAGAAAAATTCTCCTACTTGCATACATCAGTTTGTGTCTAGGGAACAAAAGAATTATTTGATGATAAATTGGTTTTTAGCAAATTTAGGGTTTGATGAATGTGATCCTGTGACATGGTATTGAGATAATAGAAAAGAATAGAAATCCACCAACATATAAAAAAAAGTAGTGATGCAACCAAGATTTGAACCAATCCAGATTTTGAACCGAATCACCTACCAACTTACCCAAATAATGAACCAAACCAGACCGTGAACTGAACCCAACTAGATCTTGAATTGTTTGAATGACTGGAGCAAACTTGTGGAGGATAGAGAAACGTGTGCAAAACTAGTCTGGTGAGCAACTCTGTTAAACAAGCAAATTGGGAATTAGAGAGTGACGGTGAGGTCCAAGAAACTCAGAAAGCGACAGCAAGCTATAATTGGAAGAGACTCCAACAGAACTTAGAGAACAATGATAAGGTCTGGCGAAACGACAGATAGGTCTAGGGCGGTTCAACAATTGTGAATTAGAGGTTTGGAGGAGTGGCAATAGTAACCCATGAGGATGGGAAATAGCCAAGGCTAGGGTTTCTGCAGCAACATACGATAGTAATTGTGAAGACAACACTCACCTTCTCCTGTGAACAAACTCTGACCAACGGCCACATGAACACAAATGTATGGCCACCTGAACACAAGCAACTTCACTTGCAAACATGAATAGTTCGACTAGAAGTAGATTTGCACCCTTTAGAATCGGTGGGTAGAATTTTGGCAACTTAGTAGCTAGGGATTCTATAGCGTGGCTACTAGGATTTTGTTGGGACACTAGGGTTAACCTTCTCTGGTACCATCTAGATTTGAATGGAATAAAATATTTTCTTCTAATTGATCAATCATAGACCCCCTCCCTCATGTTAAAATAGACCCCTCCATCTTCTTCAAAGGGCCATGGAAGTACATAAAAAAATATCTCAGCCTCATCACCAACCGAATTCGCCATAAAGTGGGTGATGGAGGAAGCACGTTTTTATGGACCGTCCCATGGATTGAAAACACCATGCTAGCCCTGCGGTATCCACTTTTGTATAGATTCTCTCGTAGCAAAAGAGTCACAATCAAAGAAACGTGGAATGATGTCAACAAATTCTGGACCTGATGCTTGGTAGGAACCTAAAGGGTAATGAACTTACGGAATGGGCCGAATTAAACCTGGACCTTGCCCCGTTGTATCTTCAAATGAAGCAGACTCATTGACATGACTTCTTAGTGCTAACAGGGTTTCTTTACAAAATCTTTGATGGACATAGGGGAAAAAGAGGAAGCAATAAATCCCACGCTAGCAAAGAAAATAAGAAAATATGGAAAGGAAATCACCCTAAGCCATTAGCACAAGTGAAAATCTTTAAGAAAAAAAATGTTCTACATTCTATCTCCAAGAAAGACGGAGGTAAAGGATTTATTGGATATGACCTTAACGTACCATCCCTTCAAGAATGCATATGCCTTACTTTGGAAAAACCTCATCATAGGTTTCTTTTCGAATATGGGGGAAAGAAAGGAATCAAAGAGTATTCACAGAAACGATACAAACTTGTACAAAGCTCTTGGACAAGTTGTTTACCAAGCTATATCTTGGTGTAAACTATCTAATAGTTTTGCTTCCTATCGTTATACCTCCCTCATTGAAATTGGGAAAGTCTTTTGTGAACATCATGGATATTACATTCCTTTTGTGATTTTCAAACATAAATTAAATTGTCTCTTATATATATAGAAAAGCTCAATACATAAAAGAAAACAATCAAAACAATCAAGATACGACTAAAACAAAATCATTAATGATTACAGCTAATTAACGTATTTGCAACCAACCACTACAATCTTTTAAAAGGAAGACGTAGTGTCTACACCCATAAATTGATTTACAACCTACCCTTGCCTTGTAAAATGCTGGAAAACCACTTTGAAGCTGTATTTTTTTTAGTTTCTAGAAGTTTTTTAACTCATATTTCTTTTATCCAGTCTGTTATACATCTGATTAGAAAGTCCTCAGTCACGTATAAATGCTTGAAATACGAGCTAGCTTTATATTTTTACTTTGATCCTTCGAAATCAAATCTGGATTCAAAACAGGATCTTACTAGCGATCTTCATCAATGCAGGTCTAGAGAGAGTGCATGGATTTACTTTTGGAGACAGTCTTGATGAAAATAAAAGAAACAAGTGGCAGGACTTCAAAACAAGACTAACCAAGGTACATGATCATGGATTTATGTGTACCTCGTGTATGAAGTTGGTGCATTTAGAACGTAGCTTTTTAATAGTAAGTAATAATTTAAAAAATGCCAGCTCTTCTTGCCCTTCAGAAGGGACATAATGTAGCACAAATCTTGGAGAAATCTTGAATCAATCTTTATTTGAATAATGCCTCAATTACAATATAGGGACCTCTATATAAAGGCTACAACCAAGTTTTTTAATCCTAGGTAAACATGTTTTACCTGGATGTACATAAAAGTCTTGTTTGCTGTAAAAATAAAGACTAATCTCGGTAACCAACAAGAAACTAATAAAACAGAGGAACAGGGGAATGAAAACCAATAGCTTTACAGTAATTCCGGTACTATCACGTGGGTCATTTTAATAATAACAGATAGATCAATACACTATTTCGATATTTGAACTAAATTTTAGTTTCAAATTGACATAACATGGGGTTTTAGACAAAAAAAAAAAAAAAATGTGGGTAATATTTTTTAAAAATTTCATTTTTGAAAAATACGGAATATGAATACTATTTGAATGTTGTACATTTTTCTTTACGCAATTGCCCCTGAGAGCATTCACATACTTAATTGAAGGCCCCTAAGAGAGGAATTGCCAATATTTTGTTTAAAACCACCCATACCAGTTTATGCCACCTCTTAATTTACGTGCTAGTTGTGAGATATGGATGAAATCTTTACGGGTAGCTAACCAATTAGTGGGATGTATGTCTTTTATGTTAAGAGAAAAAGAGCAGGGAGACGATAAAAAAAAAAAAAAATAGCTATTGAAGGCTTGCGGCTGATTTCTAAATTTGTGTGTATTATCGATCTTCTATCAATTCTTTGTAAGAGCAGGGAAATGCTGGATATTATGGATCTTCTATTGATGCTTGGGGAGTTTTATGGTAACCTAGGGAGAAGTAATGTTCGTATTTGTGGTAACCTAGAGAGGTTCTTGTATAAATCCTTCTTCCTTGGTTTAGTGAACCCTTTTCCCTTAGTGGCTCTTCCTTTGCCTCGTTCTGAATGGTGAAATTTTTGAATATGGTTAAGTTTTTTGTCTAGCAGGTTCTACATGGAAGAATCAGCACCATGGATAGGGTTTCAAGGAGGTTACCCAACTTTATGAGGCCTTTGTATTGCATTCTCTGCCTGGACCTTATGCTTTGGGCTTGTGACTTTGCTTATTTAGTTTGTAGTTGGTTTTTGTAGGAGTTTGGATGATTCGGTTTTGCCAAGCATAGAGGCTGCAAAGAGATGATTGAGAAGCTCCTTCCCCATCCTCCTTTTCATGAGAAAGGAAGGGCTTTATGCTAGCTGGCTTATGTGCCATTGGTTGGGGACTTCGGGAGAAAGGAACAATAGGATTTTTAGAGGTTTTGAGCGGCTTCCTAGTGAGGTATGGTCCTGTATTAGGTTCAGTGTGTACCATTTGCTATATCTTGCAATGGTGCAGTAGGCAAGCCAATGTCAGTGTGTTTCTGAAGCTTTCATGAACATAATACAGCAATAACCAAGACTAACCAAATGCAGCAAGCCTAAACTCCCAGAAAATTTCTTTTCTAGCAAAGGTGCAGTAGGTAAACCAATGGCTGTGTTTCTGAAGCTTTTGTGCACATAATGCAGCAATTAGGTGACGTTCTAAGGTATGGGAATCTTTTTTTTAAGTCTATCGCTATGTTGAGACCACCATAGCATCATAAAAAACTTAGATTTTCCTTGGGTAAAGACCTTTCCGGATTACCTTGTACAAGGAGTAATCTGGAAAGGCGTATTGGGACTGCTGTATCTTCCATCAAAGGAACCACACAAGTTCTTGTTGGAGCTAGAGGTCTCAACCATGAATCCTGTTCATCTTTAAGCAGATTCGTGAGAGAGAATATAATAGGGTTGTATCTGAACATCAAGTCAATATGGTAGATTTTTATAAGAAAGTTCTCTTCGGTGGGCATCCGCATAGCTGATATATGTTGTTAAACAGTTAAGAAAACGTAGTAGTTTCAGTTACTTAATTCCTGGGGTGGCAAGCGCATTGCGGTAAAATTCACTTTGAATGAAAATGCTCCTACAACGAATCAGTTCTAGAGATATAATTTAAACCATCTTCTGCAGTATTTACTTTCACAAATTTAAATACTAATCTACACTGTTTTCCATGTTTTGGGTGTTCGCTGTCACAGCAATAATCAATAATCTTCTGGGCCTTTCTTCTAATTTCTCATCTTGCAGCTCTTGAGTTTGGAACAGCCTTGGACTCTAATCCTTGATGATGCATTAGCAAACTCGTTTATTGCACCAGTGACTGATGATATCAAAGATGACCATCAGTTAACATGTAAGTGACTTTTCACAATTGCATCTCTGCCGTGCTGCAAGTATTTGAACTGCAATTAACTCTTCACAATTACAATCTTTTTGGCTTACGACTTGCAAGTAGCTTAGCATTTTGATTTGATCTAGTTTTCTTCATGTGGATACTTATTTTTGGTGATGTTCACAGATGAGGAATACGAACGGTCCTGGGAACAGAACGAGGAACTCGGTTTGAACGACATGGACACCTCATCTGCTGATGCTGCTTACACGTAACAAATCAAAAGAATGCTCTGCTACATTGGAGAAGACGGAAAGCTTCAACTTTGAGAGTTCTTCAGATTTCCTAAAGAGGTTGATTCCCAGGCTATAGGTTTTGACTTCATAAACTTATAGATATCAACTTTGCTTCCATTGTTTTATAATTTAAACATATATGTCGCTTGATCTTGGACCTTCATTCCTATGTTAACATTAATTCCATATGTACTTTGGACCTTCATGCTCCATATATGTCTCTTGTTATGGTTCCAAACAATGGGATCATCGTTATTGGTTTGCCTTTTTTTTCAAAGGTGAATTGAAAAAGATCCTAAAGGCATTGGGGAATATTTTGAGGAAGCGTGTGGAAAAGTGGCATGTCAGGTGTCACTGTGTGTCCCTTTAGAAAGTGCTTTTTAAGTTATCTGTCTGATTTGTATTATTACAGATTAGGTAAACAACAACAATTGATAGCAAATAGTTGTCAATGATGAAGTTAATAGCAAATAATCATAGATAGAAAATTTAAATTAAATACTATTTGTGTAATATTTTTATTTTATTTTATTTTATTTTGATATACATTCAAATAATCACTAATGAGTCTACTATCTATTTATACAACTCTTTATAAATGTAATAATAAATGTTGATAGTCTTTAAAACTTTCCAGACAAATTAATTTATTGGACTTAAAATTGTGCTTTCTTTATTCACATCTTGTACCCATGTGAAAGAGGTCGAACGGTTTTATTTGAATGGATCTCAATGGATCCCTAGAGGAGAAGTAATAGGTTGGAATGACAGAATTGGAACCGGTGACATTTTGTATCCAAAACTAAAGGAGCTCACAAACTGCGCTACATCCCTTGAAATTGGTCTACGGTGGTCATTGGTCATTGTAAAGAATCTATTCCTGCCCTGTTTGCAAATACTTTAAGCTTATTGTTACAGGTTAGATTGTCATAAATACAATCCGTCTTTAAAAAAAAATCATTTTAGTCTATTTCTTTTTTTTTATTTTAAGAATTTATCTTAATTAATTTAATTAGGATGAACTTGGTCACAAGTATTAAAAAATTTATAATACCATCTCTATTTTATCATTGGCTGAGCCAATATGAACATAGTTATATTGACATGTTCATTACAGCAAAAGATTAGAGGTAAATTGACATGTTCATTACAACAAAATATTAGAGGTTCAAAGTGTTAGCAGGATTCCATAAAATAAAATGAAATACTACATAAAAGTGTGCTATACTCTCAATGCAACAGATAAGTAAACCTAAAATTTAAATTAATGTTTCGAAAAAAGAAAAAAAATTCTATAAAACTTATTAAATACAAAATTTAATCTTTATATTTAATAAAACAATTAATTTTTAGAAGTGTCAGATTTATTAGATATAAAATTAAAACTTCATAAATATATTAGATAAAAAATATAAAAAATTTAAGGATCAATTAAATATTTCCTAAAGTTTAGGAGACTATATGAACAAGAAATTAAACGTTTTATAGACTAAAAATTGTAATTTAGCATTAAATGAATTTGTTCCGACCATATATAATTTATTTATTGAATAATACTAGATTTATTACTATTTGGTAAGGATAAAATTTTAAAATTTTCTTGTTGTTTTTTAAATTATAGGACTAAATTTATTTTAACTGTTTTCTAAGGAGGAAATTAAATAAAAGTGGAATTTGTGGTATAAAACAAGTTTATTATTGGGCTACCATTTTTATTCGACCAAGAGAGCTTTTGCTCGGATTACAGTCCAGACTGGTTCTTCATCAACATTCGTGATTCCCGAGACTAAAAAATCAAATCAATTCCGAAAGTGTGAGCATAAAATCTCCACCCAGACAGATTCTGCAACTTCTCCTCTCAACCCTTTGATCCATCTCCAATTTTTCCACCGGAAATTTGGTACACACTCCACGATCCTCCATCGGCTGTAAGCAGCCGCCATTTCTGGATACTCTTTGCCCAGCTTTTCCTCCGATTCAAATCTCACTTGGAGAGGGTTTTGAAGCATAGTTTGAGTACGGAAGAATGGAGAGCAGCGAGGAAGAGGATGATTTCCCGTCTATTGAGAGCATCATTCCGCAGTCCAAGGTTGATTCTCTCTACCAATCCCACACTGAACAGGTTCGTTCTTCTGCTTCCTTACTCATACATTGCAGGAAAACGGCAGGTTGTTCTTGTTATTGTTCTTTGAATTACTGCAGATTTAAGATTTTGGGTTGTTTCATTGTTTCCGTTTGTATTCATTTCTGTGTCCATGTTCTTACCGTGCTGATCTTAATGTATTTAGTTTAGCCGAACTATAAAATTCTCTTTGGTCTTTCGTTTCTGATCTGTTTGTGTTGACAATTTCTGGTGGATAAATGTAAATCTCAACTACAACGTGAAGTGAACTATTACTTCATACTACCCGTGGGAAGGAAAGCTTAGCTGCAACACTTGCTCATAAATGTAGCCGAAAAATGTAACCAAGGGAAAAAGGGACTAAAACTGTAGTCATAATTCTAGTTCCTTGCTCGGAAATTGGAGAAAAACCAACACGTTCTCCAACATTCTACTCAAGCCAATGCATGAATATTGGGCGTATTTAGCTTGTTTGTGTTCCTATGAAACTTGTATGTGTAATAAACAACAACATCCTGTATTTTCTCTTCAGTCTTCTTTCAGTTCTGGAAGGCTCTTTTGTCTAAATCTAGGTGTTTCAAGAGAGTATAAAAATTGCAAAAATCTTTCTTCAGTTTTTTGAGTTCCAACCAGGATAACCCTTAGAGCTGATCTGAGAAATGCACTTCAAAGGGAGGGAAGCTAGGTTTCCCAATGTTGATATGGTCAGACATAAAAGATTGTTAAGTTAGGTAAAAAACCAGAGGTAGAGAGAGAGAGAGAACAGAATGAAACCGATAGCCCTGAATTATGTTGAAAAAGTCAGGATGCTCTCCACATACCTCTCATTTGGGCAAAAAAAAAAAGTTTGTGAAGGTTTGCACATTTCCTCACTTGAGTAGAAAGGTTTGAAGAAAGGAGGATATCCTGAGCCAAGCACAAGCAGTAAGTAGATCAATAGAGTAATAAAGTTGGATCAAGAAAGAAGGCCAAAAGCTATGCAGTCAAACTCACGTTGTCGACACCTCTTGTCCTGAGTGATTTCTCGTATCTGTACAGACAGGTAGAACGTCTCATCTCTTTCCTCAAAGTGGTGGATCGAACTTCGATCATGTCACGAGAGTGAAATTGATTTCTTTTGTCATCCTGTGAACCCTGACAATATCACTTACTAGTCACACTCAGAGTATCTTCAGGAAACCCATGAGAGGTTGAGATTTCTAGAAGCTTTAATTTTATGACTTTCACAAATGAGCAAAAATCGAAAATATGCTGAGCATCTCCTGGCTATTCCTACATAATGAGCAACAATCTGAGTTGAGAGAGCAAGAAGATTATTATCTTTTTTCTTTGGGTTTTGTTGTATATATTGATTTCACCAAAAGTTAAGGACCCCAGCAAGATTTTCACTTTTTTGGAACTTTGAGAATGAAGGATCAGGTCATCTTAAGTCAACCAAGAGAAGATAGCTTTTTATCATTGTACACGTCTGCACTCAAGCTGTCAAAGTCTTTGTTCCTGAATAGAATGCTTTCTATTGTCATGAGATCTCTTGAGCTTACTCCAATCCTCCAATTCCTTACCCAAAAATGGTTTTCTGAGATTGATACCTGCCACAACTGACTTTACTTGGTTGATTTTAAGATCAGAGACTGGCCTCAAAGGTTTATATGAGGTTGAAAAGCTTAAGGGATTTTCCTCTCTTCCATCACTGAAAAGTATAGAATATAATCAAGAAAATGGAGATCTTTTATCTAAATACCTTGAGATCCAACAGACAACCCTTCAATCAGATTGTCGTTTATTCCATTATTGATCAACTAAATAAAGCGCTGAACCGCCAATGCAAAATGGAAAAGAGAGAGGAGTCCCTTGTCTACAGCCTCCAAGATGCCTTAAACCTCCCCCTTAGTTATTCATTGATGATCACAGCTTAGGAGACTGTAGAGATTCAACAGTATTCCTCCCTCTATGTCCGACCTTTCAAAAGAATAAATAATTAACTGAAAAACCAAGCTTTAATTGAGAAAAAGGAAAGAATATGAACAAACTTGTAAAAAGAGTAGTCCAACACAAAAGGAGTCAAAACACAAACCTATGCCATCCATACATAAAACTAAAAGGGCTTCAACCAACAGGAGTTAGGCTTAGAGCTATTAGTTACTTAATCCCTGACAATGGATGGTTAATGACAACTATACCCGTGCAGGCCTGAGTGTATGGTAATTTGTGAGAGTTGTGGGGCAATAGAAACAACAAAATCTTCCGAGGATGAGAGTGTTTCTAGTGATGTTTTGGCCTATGTTTCTAGGCTCTTTTGTAATATTCGCGAGGTCTTATTTCTCTTAACTAGAGCCCTTTCTTGTGGTTTGACTCCCGTTTGTGGGCTTTCATCTTGGATGTTCGTGTATTCTTTCATTTGTTTCTCAATAAATATAAGCTTTTCATTAAACTAAAACACTAGTTTGAATGGTGTATTTTGGTGTATTTCTGCATTTTAAATTTAAGTTTACATTTTTTTAAAGTTTGTACTGGTTTTGATATAAGAAAATGGTGTCTGTGTAGGGAATTAGAAGGCTATGCTGTGAACTTATGGATTTAAAGGATGCTGTGGAGAACTTATGTGGCAATATGCAGACCAAGTATTTGGCTTTTCTAAGGTAACAAGCTGACCAGTAAGTATATTCACAAACTATAAAGTGGCTTCTTTGAAGTAATGAACTGCCATTTTGGCAATATACTATGGAACTGGTTAGTAATCCATTTAAAAAGTTTCAATGTCACATGTTTACTTCACAATTTTGAAGCCATTCAGTTTTCAAGTCTGTGGCTAGTGAAAAGAAAAGCATATGTAGAAATGAGAAGAAATTAAATTTTCAGGTTCTGTGCATTGGAAAAAAAATCTTTGATTACGAGAAAATCCCAAAACACCTTTATAGTATTGGGTTTATTGCATTCCATCATTTTTTAAAAAGAAATTCAAGGTTCAACCACGTATCCAGGTAATTTGCAAGTGAGCAGATTTTTAACCATTTAACAAAATCTCTTTAGTTCCAGATTTTCAATGTAACTCTTCAGGATCCTTTGATGTTCTTATGAAAAAGAAAAAAAATCCCGTAGAACTTCTGGTTAAGTTCAAAACTTTAGATTCGGTACCCTCTTCTTCAATCAAACTCCTCACAGCATCAGATGAAATTTAATAAATGAGCGTCATGCTTCTCCTGGTTGGCACTATCCTATGACATAATTTCAAATTCTCATCTCCCTCTTGTTATATTTGATCTTGCACATTTAATACCACCTATGGCTATCCTTGGTAACGATATCCATTAGCCGGTTTCTAGCAAGTTTCCTGTCCTTCCACAAGAAGATAATTCCTTGTTAACTCAAGGCAGTTTGCATTTTCTACTGATGTTCTTAAATGCTATTCATATTTAATCCAGGGTGCACGTTATTTGAGTTTCACTCATTTTTATCGGAGATTCATGAGTCTAGGACTTAATTTTGGCTGTTATTCAGGATATCCGAAGAGGCTGTGGAGATGGAACATGAGTTGGTTGAGCTACAAAAACATATTTCATCGCAAAGAATTCTAGTGCAAGATCTAATGACTGGTGTATGCCACGAGTTAGAACAGTGGAGCCAATCTAATGATGGCACTGATGAAGTTAAGGATGGTGCAAAAATTTATGACCCTCAAGATTCCTTGTCAAAGTTGGAAGATGGTCACAATACGGTATTTCTTGAGAATGTTGACATTCTTTTAGCTGAGCATAAGGTAGAAGAAGCACTGGAGGCTTTAGATGCAGAAGAGAGAAACTCTCCGGAGCTCAAAACAACTGGGGAAATTTCAACCGAATTGTCCTCGTACAAATCTGCATTTTTGAAACGCAAAGCTATGCTTGAGGAACAACTGATTGAAATTTCTGAACAACCTTTTGTAAACCTTCGTGAGCTTAGAAAGGCCTCATCTGGTTTATTAAGACTTGGTAAAGGTTCTTTGGCTCATCAATTACTGCTCAAGTCATTTGGATCTCGTCTTCAAAGGAGCATCACGACTTTTCTTCCTTCATGTGCTGCTTGTCCGAAGACATTTTCAGCTACTTTGGGTAAACTTGTATTTTCTGCAATTTCGTTGGCTACTAAAGAATCTGCTTCAATCTTTGGTGATGATCCTATTTACACAAATAGAGTTGTTCAATGGGCTGAATGTGAAATTGAATTCTTTGTACGGTTGGTGAAAGAGAATGCACCATCTTCTGAGACAGTGTCTGCTCTACATGCAGCTAGCATATGCATACATGCTAGTCTTAATTACTGTTCATTATTGGAAATACAAGGCTTGAAACTGTCAAAGCTACTTTTGGTGCTCTTGCGGTCTTTTATGGAAGAAGTTCTCGAGTTGAACTTCCGAAGGGCTAGAAGAGGCATTCTTGACTTGGCTGAACCAGATGACAACTTTGTATTATCATCTCGCTTTGCGTCGCCATTGTCTCCATTTTTGACATCCTTGGATAGCTTGCTTGTGGTTAGTGGGATGAAGTTCATGCATATTGTTGATGTAAGTTGGTTATTTGTACTCAAATTGTTCTTGCTGAAAATTGTGTTGGTTCTTTTTGATTTTTTACATATTGCTTCTATTTATTTTAAAAATAATTTTGGATGCTTTGCTAACTTATGCAGTATGCACCCGTTTATAATTTTAGCATTGAAAAAATTATCTACTTTTTAATATCATAGGTAGCCGAATCCCTCTGGTTTGAACCCATGACCTCAAAGCATTTGGTTTTGTAGCTTTGCCCTTTGTTCACCAGGCCAGTCCCCACTATTTCAGAATTTGAAAAACTCTTAGTAATACAAAATGAGAGATTCAAGAAGGCAAAGTAGAAGGGAAAAACTCCTGAAATGACCATTCAATTTTTACTTTATTTGGTAAGTTGGTGATTTTTTCATTAACTGACAATGTGATACTGGAACATGGCAACTTCTATAGGATATATTGGAACAGCTGACATCATCAGCAGTTTTTCATTTTGGAGGCAACGTCTTGAATAGAATTTCTCAGTTGTTTGATAAATACATGGACGCCCTACGCAAAGCACTACCAGGCCCCTCGGATGATGAAAATCTTACAGAATTAAAAGAGCCTACACCCTTCAGAGTTGAAACTGATTCCGAAAAGTTAGCGATTCTTGGTATAGCATTTACCATTATGGATGAACTTTTACCAGATGCTGTGATGACCGTCTGGAAACGGCAGGATGAATTAGTCCAGAAGAATGAATCAACTGAGACTGTTGTGTATAATTCTGGAAGTTCTGTTGAACTGAAGGATTGGAAGCGCCATCTCCAAGTATCATTTGACAAGCTTAGAGATCACTTCTGCCGGCAGTATGTTTTGGGTTTCATATATTCAAGAGAAGGAAAAACAAGATTAGATGCATGGATTTATTTAAGTGGGGATGGACAACAGGATCTTCATTGGGGTTCTAATCCTCATCCATCACTTCCATTTCAGGTATCATCCCTTTATGCTAGAATATCGACGTGTTTATGATGCATTCTTAAGGCGTTTTGGGTTTCCATGACTATTTAAAATGTATTGAGAAAATTATGTTTATATGATTGCACGTCGTTGTATATCATACTTCGTTTGTATATGATGATCATTTTAGGCCGACAAGTTATAGGATCTGGGCTTGGTAATCATAGACATGGAAAAACATTTTGGCTGAGCTGTTATTTTTCTTTCTTCATTGATTTAGTGCACTTTAGTTTGGTGTTTGGGCTTAAACCACATAATCAATTATCTAAATTTGTACTGTCTAAGTTCCTGAGCTGCAACTCATTATCCGCCAAATTTACGGTATATGGTACAGAGGGTAGAGAATTCAAAATTCAAGCTATCACGATTGTGAGATCCTACATCGGTTGGAGAGAGAAACGAAACATTCCTTATAAGGGTGTGGAAACCTCTCCCTAGTAGATGTGTTCTAAAACCGTAAGGCTAACGGCGATGTGTAACGAGCCAAACCGGACAATATTTACTAGCGGTGGTCTTGGGCTGTTACAAATGGTATTAGAGCCAGACACAACGCTGGCCTCTCAAAGGAGTGGATTGTGAGATTCTACATCGGTTGGAGAGGGGAGCGAAACATTCCTTATAAGGATCTGGAAACCTTTCCCTAGTAGACGCATTTTAAAACTGTGATGCTGACGGCGATACATAACGGGCCAAAGCAAACAATATAAAAGGTTTGGCCAACTTCACAAGAGATAAAGTAGTATTCTCTAATCCAATTTGATGGCCAGGGACTGAATTAACAGCAATATGATTCAGCCATACTGCTGGCTTCTGCCTGTTTCAAACTCTTCTTTTGTGTGTGTAAAAAAGAACTTACTACTCTGTTGATATATCAGTTTTCATGCTATGAACGTGATTTCTGGCATTATTGCAGGCACTATTTGCAAAATTGCAACAATTGGCAATTGTTGCAGGAGATGTCTTGCTTGGGAAAGAGAAGATACAGAAGATTTTGCTTGCTAGGCTGACAGAGACCTTCCTTATCTGGTTGTCTGATGACCAAGAGTTTTGGGGCGTTTTTGAAGACGATTCAGTCGATCTTCTGCCAGTTGGTTTGCAGCAGGTATGTCTCATCTGGCACTCCTGAGTGCCTTTAACTACATCTCTTATCATTCATAAAGTTTCAAACTTAAACAAGTTTGAGCACCACCAAGAAGCCAAGTTCTCTATACTATAGACAAAAGAGTTCCAAAAAAGTTTCATTCTAAAAAATTCTTTGATTTCTTTCCTTTGAAGTTGATCGTAATGTAGCGTTAATCGAACGATCCTAGCGGATCTTAGCCTTCCTTTTAAAGTGAGTCCCCAATAGACTCCAACGGCCAGTCATTAACCTTCTTAGGGAGGGTAATTGAGTAACCATACTTCTTGAAAATAAACGATGAACTTAGCCACCAAGTGATCATGGATTCATTCCCATGTCGAGGGGGAGATAGTTCAAGATAGAAAGTTCCTTTGCAGTCTGTCAGCAATATTAAAACCTCTATAAATCACACTGTAAGGTATCTCCCTTCTAACTCGGGTTTCACTATTCTTTCACAAGGTAAATAGGCTTTGCCAACCTCCCTTCAAAATCCTCGACGCGTTGTCTGAAAGCGCGAATACGTGCTTCTATCAATTCCCCTCAAAGCCTGATTTTCTTCCAAACTTAAGAAGTGCTTCAGTTTGCTCCTTCACCTCTCCAACTCAGTAAAGTGTCATTACCACTCTATTCCCAACATAGCATCCCACAACGTTAACCCTTGCTTGGTCGATTTTGAGATGCATATGAATCAGAAAAGAGTTGACAGCACCCTGAAGCAACACAGAACACTCCCAGAAAATTTGAAATGGCTGCTAATCTCCCCCCCCATCTGAGAACTTTCTACAAACAAAAAATAGGAATAAGAAAGTAATACAACCCCCTCTAATTTCTTTCATAAACAATGAAATAGAGAGTTTATTTCTTCTTCTTCAATGAAATAAGAAAGTAATATAACCTGTGCATAATATCTTTCTCTTGGCAGCTAATTCTGGATATGCACTTCACGGTTGAAATAGCACGTTTTGCTGGCTATCCGTCTCGCCAAATCCATCAGATTGCATCTGCTATCATTGCTCGTGCCATCAGGACATTTTCTGATAGAGGCATTGATCCACAAAGGTCTCTCTTTCTCTCTCTATCTCTCTCACATATGCTCACGCACGCGCGCACACACGCCACACGTTCTCTTTTGCTGCTATGCTGCCTTTTTAAAGGAATCGAAAAACTGAACTACTACGTATGATTAGTGCTCTCCCTGAGGATGAATGGTTTCTTGAAACTGCCAAGTCTGCAATCAGCAAACTACTAGGAGCTGACGGGTCCGATAGTTCCGAGATTGATGATGATCACATTATTCTACACCACGACGACGACGACTCGGATTCTGATGATACTACTTCCTCTCTTTCAACACTAGAATCTACAGAGTCTTTTGCCTCTGCAAGTATGGGAGAGCTTGAGAGTCCATCTGATCTCACCGATTCTGAGAACTAGTTTCGAAAAGAGGGCGGGTGAAAAGCTGACCCCCCTGCATTTTTAGCCATTGTCAACCTTTAGAGATCGCTTCCGATGGAGTCGTGATCGGATTTTGAGGTATGAGATTGTAGAATACAAGGTTTGTAATAGTGTTTATTGTAGATGTAGTGTAGTTGTTGATGTTTAATGTGGTGATGAATAAACTATTAATGTATTTGCATGCTGTATTTATCCATGATCATATCTTTCCCAGAAACGAGAAGTATGATCATCCACAGTTCATAGATATGTTTGAAACATAGCTCCAACATATCATAGTTTAATGTAATTTTTTCTGTTAAGGTGTTTTGATAATTATAATTATTATTATTATTATTTTTGTTCGACCTTAAGCGAGATTTGTCTTGATCAACCGAACACAATTCGTGTGTAATCCAAACTTGTTTGGGCGCACACGTTGCTTATGCGTGCATGCTCAATCATCTGCGTCTTTAGCCAACTTGCCTCTACTTTAGGTCAAGTCATCTAGCTCGATCTTCCCTTCACCTATTTATTTATTTAGTCAAACATTTAATTAACATTTGCAACTCAATTTCAAGGTATATTTGAAAAAAAATTTTAGGAGTTGTTCGAGGATCGAAAAAAATAATTATAGAATTAAATATCTTAAGAAAATGAGTGAACTCTGAGTACAGTCTAACTCAATAACCCAAATAATTTGATAACCTAGCATAACTCTATAAATTGGGTTGAGCTCTTCATGTTCTTCGAATTATCGAGTATCTTGAACATTCCATTCCAAATTGAACCGAATCTATCGATTAATTTAATGTACTTAAGTGGATAAGACTTTGCTAATATCGATTTTTTTTTTTTCGAACCAAAATTTTAACTTATTAGTTAAGATTATATGAATTAATTACATCGTAAAAATGTTAAAATTTAATCGATGAGATTTTTGAACAAAAATTTATGATTTAATGCATAACAATTAACAATCAAGATAATTTCGAGCGGGAAAATCTTGGTCACTAATCGATTCTTAGGGCTCAAAAAAGCGGGAAGAAATGGTCAGTTGAATTTCCTCTCTCGAAATCCGAAGCATCGACGTGGGTTTAAGGTTTTTGAATTTAGGGTTTCTTCACAATTGATCAAATGGATTCTGAAAAGGAGAGGAAAAGGGAAGTAATCGTGGATTTTGATTTTGGGAGCGATTCTGGAGCTGTCGATCTCAGCGGTAAAGTCCATCAGCTTCCGTGTGCCGTTAAATTCGATGGTCCTTGCTCTGTTTCTCAGTATTTTAAACCTAAATCCACTGGTAATGCACTACTTTTCGCTGTTTCTCCTTGTCCGTTTCATACTGAATAGTCTCTTTTTCATTCTTCTTTTCTTTCTATTCAAGGTATTGAGGTTGATGGTTTGAGCGTTGAGAATGCTTATTTCAGAGGAAGAAAGTTGCAGGGAGCTACCATTTCCCTTCCGGAAGGCTACTCTGGTAACATAAAATGCTTTCAGTTCTGAGTTCATTGAAAAGTGCATATTGTTTGTTGTGTGATCCCAAGTTGGTTGGAGAGAGGAACAGGAATGTGAAATCCTCTCCCTAGTAGATACGTTTTAAAATCGTGAAGCTGATGACAATACGTAATGGCTAAAGTGGACAATATCTGCTAGCGGTGGGCTTGAGCTGTTACAAATGGTATCAAAGCTAGATACTGGGCGCTGTGCCAGCAAAGATGCTAGACCCCCAAGGGGGTGGATTGTGAGATCCCATATCGGTTGGGGAGAGAAACAAAACATTCCTTATAAGGATGTGGAAACCTCTCCCTAGTAGACGCGTTTTAAAATCGTGAGGCTGACGGTGATACGTAACAAGCTAAAATGGATAATATCTGCTTAGTTGAGTTTCTATTTTTTAGAAACATCATTTTGAGCTAGCTATGAACATTTCTGTGATTCGAAAATGTTGCTGTTGTGAGTACTAGTATTTCTAGCTCTGTTGGATGTTTTTGGTTGTGTTTGAATTTTTTTGATCTTAAAGTGGAATCTTTCTGCTCTCCCTATATTGATCAATGATTAGATATTCACAGGATCTTGTCTTGTCTTAAACAATCGTTTTCCGACAAATCAAGAACTCATCAAAAGCCATATATCAAACACAAATGGCTTGCTGATATTAGATTATCAAATGAAGTTTATTCCAATTTCAAGCATACTCAAAACTGGCTTCCTTGAAATTGTGCATGTTTTCACTCACCTGTTTTAATTCATTTAGTTGATATCTGATATGGAAGTAGTTTCAAGACCCATTTCTATTGGCTATGGTGAATCATTGTTGATTATAAGAATTCAAATAAGCAGAAATTAAACATACTGGTAGTTCTTGTTCTAAGACTTGGCTGCAACTGTTTGTCTCATATGTGGGTTGAATGGGATTCACTAAGACAATTGGTGGAGAGCTTTTCGGTAACAGCCCAAACTCACCATTAGCAGGTATTGTCCTTTTTGGGCTTCCCCTTTCGAGCTTCCCCTCAATGTTTTTAAAGCTCACCTGCTAGGGAGAGGTTTCTACACGGTTATAAAGAATGCTTCTTATTTCTCTCACAATCCACCCCTTTCAGGACCCAGCGTCCTCGCTGGCATTCGTTCCCCTCTCCATTTTGAAAAACTTCATTTGGTATTCTCTTTTAACTAAAGATTAGCTCATACATGGGCAGGTTTCCCTGTTCGCATTCCTTGTTTTGCATTCATGAACATTGTGAAAAAGAGACAACTTGAACCTTCTCATTTAGTATGAATACGATATGTTGTTTTCTTGTTAGGAGATTTGGTATGAAAGAACTATAGATTTTCATGTCTCTTTTAGTTATTAGGCTGCTATATAAGAACCGTTTTGTAACTATCCCTTTTTGTGTTTGTAATTCTAGCCAATTGGAAAGTATCGGGCCTTTTTTTTTTAATGGATACGAGGATATCTGATCTTCTATCCTTTTGAGTTAATGTAAATGTTTTCTGTCGTTAAAAAAAGAAAGATGTTTTGTTTCGTGTGTGTAACAACCCAAATTCACAACTAGCAGATATTGTCCGCTTTGGCGTTGTCAACCTCACGACTTTGACAGCCTCACAGTTTTAAAAACCGTGAGGGAAAATCCAAAAGAAAAAGTTCAAAGAGGACAATATCTGCTAATGGTGGGCTTGAGCCGTTAGAGTGAACTTCTGTACTAAGGCAACCATAGCAAATATTGATATAAATTTCTTCCACAATTCATTTAACCATTTTGAACTAAAGGATCTATATCTATCTGTAAATGTTGTTCTTCAGGCTATGTGATAGGGAGGAAAAGTCATGGAAAGAGAAAAGCTTCCGAAGAGTCTCAGGACTCAAGCTCTTGGCAAGTGAAGGCCAAATTTGAGAACATTACATATTGGAACCATGACACCCTACCAACACAAGATGATACGTTCCAGCGTTCTTTTCACTGGCTGACGGTTGCACAAGCAGTATGATCAACACACACTAAATGATTCATAATTTTTGGCTCTTGATATATACACATGTCCTGTTTGCGTTTTTTCTGAATCCAAGTACTAAACTGCTTTGAGAATTGAGAATAGTTTCATACAAGCTTTGAACTTACAATTTCTATATCAAAAATATATTAGGTTTGTTATTGTAGCAGCTCAAGCTCACCGTTTGCAGATATTGTCCTTTTTGGGCTTTCCTTCGTAGTTTTTAAAACTTATTTGCTAGGTAGAGGTTTTCACACCCTTATAAAGAATGCTTCGTTCCTTTCTCCAACTGATGTGGGATCTTATAGTTATGTGCTCCAACGTTTGTGCATGCTTGTCTGATGCTGGTCTGATTTTTGAAGAATTTAGCATTCTTGTATAACTTGTTTGTCTTCTCTATTCATAAATTTATTTCCTCAAGTTTCTCAACTCCTGGAATTTTGTTTATGGCTGCAGTTGCACAAACCGGTAACCGCAGAAGACTTGGCAGCAGCATCTATTGCTCTCAAGAACATGAGTTGATCAAGAAGATCATGTGCTCTAACACTAAGGTAGTATGAAATGATTCCGCGCCACTTCTATTTGTATTTGGTCACATTATTATCTATATTACCTATTTATTTAATGGGTTTGGCATGATCATGATCTGGCTGAAACTTGACGATGCTGTTAGAAATATATGATCATTAAAAATTTCAATTATATAGAATAAATAATCCAATTGAGCATATAGTTTATGCATGGAACTACCATATCTCAAAGCCTTCAACTATCTAAACTAAGTTTAGGGAATCTTCTTAATGAACTCATCATGGATCTTCAGTCCTCCCTTCCACTTTGAACTCCAAACTTCATACAAACCAACATGAATGGCCGTTTGGTTTTTGGGTGTAGAAGCATCAATTGTGAGTTCTAAGGGTTCCTCAGGGATTGTTAGCTTTTGATTTTGAGGGTTTGTTTTGAAGAGAAATTTCGTTGGGAGATGAGTTTCACATCAGCCTAATTAAAGGAGTCGATCCTAGGTTTATAAGTAAAGAATACATCTCCTTTGGTATGAGGCTTTTTGAGGAAGTTCAAAACAAAGTCATAAGAGCTTATGCCCAAAGTGGATAATATCATACCATTGTGTAGAGTCGTGATTTCTAACCTTCTCAACTTTAGCCATTACGTAGACATTAGTCCCATTACATGCCACACTAGAAGAATTTCTTGTCCTGCAGAGAGATTAGAAATTCAAATGGTTAAACTACCCTCAAAATCCAAAGAAAAAATTAATCTAGTTTATGATTTTCAAAACTTGGATTAGATTTTGAAATTACTTATAGCACAACAAAGAAACTCAAATTTAGAAGTAAAAAAGTACGTCTTATGTTCAGAATTCGAATGACCTCGACATTTCCATCGTCTCCTACGACACGGTCACGTTACTTCTCAGTTTTAAAAGTGAAAACTATCCCCATAGACTATCACGGGTCTTTTGAACATATTTTGTCCTTATTCACATTTTTCAAGAAAAAATCATAAAAAATCACCCAACATAGGATTATTTCAAGGAAAACGCACTTAATTTTGGAGTTCCTATGATTGAGTCACTTTATTGGTATATGTAATAATTTTCAATTCTTTTAATCATTTGTGAGATCCCACATCGATTGGAGAGGGGAACAAAACATTCTTTATAAGTTGCGTGAAAACCTCCTCATAACAGAAACGTTTTGAAAACTTTGAGAGAAAGCATGAAAGGGAAAGCCCAAAGAGGACAATATCGGCTGACGGTGGGCTTGGGCTGTTACAAATGGTATTAGAGCCAGACACTAAATTGTGTGTCAGTGAGAACATTGAGCCCTGAAGGGGGGTGGACACCGGGCGGTGTGCCACCAAGGACGTTGAGTCCCAAAGGGGGTGGACACTGGATAGTGTGCCACCGAGTACGCTGAGTCCTGAAGGGGGTGGACACCAAACAGTGTGCTAGCGAGGATGCTGAGCCACATTGGTGGACATTGGGCTGTGTGTCAAGGAGGACGCTGCACCCTGGATAAAGGTAGATTGTGAGATCCCACATCGATTTGAGAGAGAAGTGAGTGTCAACGATGACGCTAGTTCTCGAAAGGGGATGGATTGTGAGATCCCACATCGGTTGGAGAGGAGAACAAAACATTTTTTTATATGATTTAGGGAAAGCCCGAAAGAGAAAGTCCAAAGACGACAATATCTGTTCACGGTGGACTTGGGCTGTTACATCATTTCTTAATCATTCTATTATCGGGATCTCTCTCACTCAGATTTGATATCAGTTCATTCATGTACTCCTCTTTTACTCGAGTGTCACATTTCATAACCTTCATTTTCAAAAACCAAATCGTTATCATACATACCATAATTTTTTGTTTATGTTTTTAAAACTCTCCACAAAAAATTGATAGAAACTTGAGTTTGATATGATAATAAGTTGAAAGAGCATACCTTATTATCCTCGGCATGGGTAGAGCAATCTTGAAGATAGAATGACTAAGAAAGGTCGAAAACAATTGAAAGTTACTACCTATACTAACATAGTGCAACTTCTTTTTTTCAGTGGCTCAATCATACAAACTCCAAGGCTAAGTATGTTTTGCTTGGAGCAATTCTATGTTGGATGACTCCTTAAATTTTTTTTTAAAAAGTATGTGAGTAAGAACAAAACATACTGAAAGAACTCGTATTAGTATTTGAAGATACTCATCTCTCTTAGAAGCAGGAAGTAACGTGATTATGTTATAGAGATGCAAGGAAATGTCAGATACATCAGGTACCAAATCCAGTTTCTAAATTCTGAATCTGAGATGATAAATAATGTTCTTTTTTAATTGATTTCGGGAATAAGAAATATTGACCAACGTGTAGTCGACACATAAGCAAACATCACCTTAAAGGCATATCTTTGCTTTGTCGGTCTACGTGGTATATTGAGATTATGCATGCATGCATGGCATTGATGTCCCTTTTTAATATAGTAGTCAATGAAATGGATTGTTCTATTCCTCCCACTCATTTTTCTATCATATATTCCACTAAGATTTTTTTTTCTTTCTTTTTAATCTCTATTTTCTCTACGGCTGCAAATTGGTTCCCAACTTGCTAAAGCAATGCAAACACAATCAATGTCAATATTCTTTAAAATATCATTTTCCATCCCTTTCGAAGATTACTCGGACCTGTCGGCTAATGCTATAGACTCGTTGAATACACCAGTGTAGTGCGCGTGCGGCCCAAAACATCTAAGGGTATCACAAACCTGTTATTACCTCAAACTTCTTTGGCCTAAGCGGTTGTAGTCCCTTTAAGAATCTGGCCGCGGAGGGATTCCTCCGTATAGCTAGTTAGCAGGTTGAGGTCTCGTTTGTTAACGGAATTAACTAGAAAAATCGCTCCACCAACTAAGAACGGCCATGCACCACCACCCATAGAATCAAGAAAGAGCTCTCAGTTTGTCAATCCTTACTAGTATGGACTTGGTAAGTTTTCCCGTGTTGAGTCAAATTAAGCCGCAGGCTCCACTCTTGGTGGTACCCTTCCATCAATTCCTTTAAGTTTCAGCCTTGCGACCATACCCCCCAAAACCCAAAGACTTTGATTTCTCATAAGGCGCCGACGGAGTCCTTAAAGCAACATCCGCCAATCCCTAGTCAGCATCGTTTATGGTTGAGACTAGGACGGTATCTTATCGTCTTTGAGCCCCCAACTTTCATTCTTGATTAATGAAAACATCCTTGGCAAATACTTTCGCAGTTATTCATCTATCATAAATCCAAGAATTTCACCTCTAACTATGAGATACAAATGCCCCCGACTCTCCCTGTTAATCAATACTCCAATCCCGAAAGCCATCAAAATACGATCGAAATTCTATGATGTTATCCCATGCTAATGTATACAGATCATAGGCTTGCTTTGAGCACTCTAATTTCCTCAAAGTAATAGCATCAAAGGCACGACTCGACCAATTAAAGCCAGGAGCACATTTACCGCTTAGAATAATTATTCGATTTCTAGAACAGGCTCAAATAAAGATTTCCATAATAAATTAGCGGCCTAAGTTAAAAGTTTAATTTTATTATTTATTTATAATTATTTTATTTTAGAATTGACAACTTCAAATATTTTTATATGTAATATAGCATCTATTTTTTTTATTCCTACATTATTAAATTCACCCACTTTATTGGTGCTTCAACTTTATGCATTTTAATTTTCATTCTCTTAATTCATTATAATTTATTTAAAAAACAAACTATTTAGAAATATATTTCCAATATATTTTTTTAAATAAAAGATATTACAATTATTTAATTAATTTAGAGGACTAAATTTAAAATTTATTGAAAATGGTCGGAATAAAATGAAATAAAATCCAAAATAAAGTGACTGTAATCTGAACTTATAGTATGTAATGTCATATTTTTTGTTCGTATTTGAGAAAAAAAATATATTCGTGAACTGTATAAAGAATCACGATGTTTTAAAAAATAAATCATCGTTTAAAATTATTCTAATAAAATTCACAAATGGCCTATTTTAATTCTCAAAATTGTACTAAGAATTCGAGAAACTAAATTTATAAGTCGATAAATTAAGGTATAATTCACGATAAATTAAGGTATATTTCACACGTTGTAAACGTGGGATTAATTGGTATTTTGAATCTATCATATAAAAACTAAAAATATCGAAGAAATAAAATATATATATTGTAAAGAATTTTTTTTAAAAAATACCTTTGAACTTTTTTGAATATTTAAAAGTATTTTTAATTTTTTTATTTT
Organism: Cucurbita moschata; assembly: GCF_002738365.1. NCBI lineage: Eukaryota > Viridiplantae > Streptophyta > Magnoliopsida > Cucurbitales > Cucurbitaceae > Cucurbita > Cucurbita moschata. The sequence goes on along the minus strand of NW_019268560.1, from coordinate 1,630,219 downwards.
AAAAATATTATCTCGAGAGGGGTGCCTTTGAATACGCGGATATAGATGGTGCATGGCTGTGGTGAATCGTTCTTTTTTTTTTTAATATTTATTCCTAAAACAAAAAAATAATAATAAATAAATAAAATAAGTCATAGCAAATGGCTATAAAAAGCATCAATTCATCTCCACTCCCACCATTATTAAAAAAAAAATACAGCAAACATGGTTGGAGTTTTGCATTCATCACCTCACACCAATGGAGACCCAAATGCCATAGAAAAGATGGAGGTACTTACACAACCCTCTCACGTTAATACGCGAATCATATAGTGACAATATCATATTATTGTGGAGAGTCGTGATTTATAACATGGTATCAGAGTCATACCCTTAACTTACTCATGCCTACAACAAGTATCGAATAAAGGATATACTTTGTTCGAGGACTTCAGAAGAGTAGGGAGACTGTTATTCTCAAAGTGGACAATATCATACAATTAACGATATCTTATCTTATTAACTCAATTTCCACAGAACCAAAAGACCTTAATTTATCCGAAAGGCTTCAACATCACATGGGGCAACGACAATCGCTATTGGCGCTTGCCTCCTCAATCTCGAGCCCCGTAAGCCGCTCTCTTTATTTCTCATTCTTCCCCACCTCTACATTTTTAACCTTGTTTCCATTACTCTACAGGATGAAGGACTCAGCTGCTGAGCTGCTGCAAGTGTCGTGGTTGGAGGTGACATGCTCGACGGACAATGTGGAGGTTGGAAAAAGCTACAAAGTTGGATTCAATCTGTCCATGACGGCGGCGGCTTTTGGATGGAAAGGGTGTAATGTTTACATAATGGCCAAGATTGGGAAGGCTGGAATGTTCGTGCATAAGAAGGTGTGCCTCGACACGAAAGAGAAGAACTTCGACATGCCGGCGGAGGGTCTCATAATCACTGTGAAACCCCCGTCAAGCTCGCCGGGAGATAGCCATCTCTACTTCGGAATGTATGAGGTTTGGAGCGGGAGGTGGAAGGGAGGACTTAAGATTCATCATGCATTTGTGGAGAAGATCAACTAGCTAAGCATCACGTTAGAATCATGGAATGTGACAGTCATATATTGAACGGTTTGAAATAATTAGGTGTCATATTATAAATGCATTATTGACACATGATTTAGTCTTTGTAAAATTTATTAATCGGGGAGTATTGCTAAGAGAAATTATTAGTATTTCTCTATGTATGATCTATACAAATACACGTGGGCTCACTAGGCAAGCTCATTGATATACCACTAGGCATGACTATGTGTAAGCACACGCTCCACTATTGAAATTGATGAAAAAGAAAGGAATGCGAATAATATCATGAGTGTATGCATTTACACATTACATAACTGGTGAAGTAATCCATGATTATATGAACATCCAATGTGCATGAGGTGTTTTAAACCTCTCCTAACAGACATATTTTAAAATCATGAGGCTAACGGCGATACGTAACGACCAAAGCGGACAATATCTGCTAGGGAGAGGTTTACACAGCCTTACAAAGAAATTTTTCGTTCTCTTCTCCAATCGATGTGGTGTGTTAATAACACGTAGTCAATATCAAACCCAGACACCTGTTGATGTATCAATGAGGATGTTAAGCACCTAAAGGGGGTGGATTGTGAGATCCCAATCCGTTAGATAGGGGACCGAAACATTCCTTATAACGGGTGTGTAAACTTCTCTCTAGCAAACGCATTTTAAATACGTAATAGGCCAAACAGACAATATTTGCTAGCGGTGGGTTTGACTTACTACAATTGAATACGTGTTATTCATGCATCAAACAATTTCATCTAACTTAGCCCCTCGACGTTCCAACAATATAAGTTTAATCTAATAATGCTAAGCTCGTGTGAACTAATTATTCCCTATGCTCAACCTTATCATAATAAAATTTCACGTACGATATTGCATTCATTCAAGAGATCAATCTTAAAGTTTATTCACGATACTATATAGTCCCGATATAGCGTGTTGTTCATTACTCACCAGCTCGAAAAGTGGCACCTTTTACCCCAAAACTTCCGACCCCAGCTATAATTTTTCAATTACAGAACTAGATGCTGACAAATCGTTGATCTTTTTATTACACCACAGAGATTCTTTCGATATTTTTAATGAAAGTGGAGACATAAATAAGACACAATAAATCAATCAGCCGACATTTGGAAACAGCATTACATCGTTGAATTAAAGTATTTGTAGATTCCTTTCTAATATATGGAATGGGGTGGTGAGAATGGGTAGTTTCGTTATTATAAAGGATGTTTCATAAGATTCTTGTTCACAAAACAAGTTTATAGAATGACATCTTTTATTATACGGTTATGCGTTTTTATTCGGTGAAGGAACTTGAAGGGATAATAGAGAATCGATAGCATATACTTACATTGATTATGCATGAGATGTAGATCTACATGACATGGAAAACACTTCTGGTTATGTGTTTTTACTCCGTGAAGAAATTGAAGGAGCTGTGTCTTGGTCTTCCAAAAAATAATATGTATGTAGCTACTTTGTCCACTAGTGAATTAGAGTTTACGGTAACGGTCTCTCTTGTGCTTGTCAAGGGGTGTAGATGAAGAGAGTGCTAGGAATCACGACTCTTCACAATAGTATGATATTGTCCACTTTGAGAATAAGCTCTCATGGTTATGTTTTGGACTTTCCCAAAAGGCCTCATACTAATGGAGATAGTATTACTCCCTTGTAAACTCATGATTTTTCACTAAATCAACCAACGTGGGACTCACTCTAAATAATCCTCAACAGAGAGTATTGAAAAAACTTAGTCATTTTCGAGACAAATGTATCACTATGTTATGTGACAACAGCTCTTCCGTTAAGCTACCCAAGAATGTAATCATGCATGTACGCAACAAACACATTGATATAAGATTTCATTTCTTGCATGATTTGACCACAAATAGCGTTATTGAACAGAGCATTCTGTGACACAAGAACAAATTGCAAATATTACGACAAAACCACTTAAACTAAAAGCATTCATATTGCACTAAACATTTGGAGATGTCTTTTTTTCAAACCCCATCTTGTCTTTTTCTATGTTTTTTTTCAAAGAACAATGGAATAAAGTTCAACTTTTTTAAGAAAATGGGTTTCAATTCTCTAGAAATTCGATAATATATGAATGGTTGAAATTCAAGATTCTTGGCCTTTAAATTTTAATAAACAAAAAGAGAACAAATTCCCTTGAAAAAGAAACAATAAATAATAAAAATAACAAAATAGGAATTGAAGGCTATAAAACCAATGCTGAAGCCCCAAGCCTTTGAATAGACAGTGAGATAGACGAAATGGGGTCAGGGTGGTCGGCAGAGGAGGATGGGCAGGCGCTGCAGGAGCGGCCAGCGTCTGCAAGCGCTGCCACAGGAAGCGATGGACATGACAGAGGGAAGGCGGTGAGCGGAAGCTTGGGCGCAGAGGTAAAGCTGGAGCATGGCTTGGAAGCTATCTTGAAAGATGCAGACTTGGCATTGGATAGGTCTTCCTTGGATAAGCTTCGTGCTCAACTCCATGCTGGGATCTTATTGAACGAAGGAACTAAGGCAAGTGAAATAATACGTGTAAATTTACTATTTTAGGGTTCGAGTCGAGGAGGAACTAAACAAAAAATACTCGTATTTCAAGTAGATAAAGTTAGAGATGTGTCTGGGACTAGGGGGAGGGGGACGGAGAAGGTATTCCCGTCTTCATCCTTGCCTCCCATTCTAATTTTTATCCGTGCGAAAATTTTCATTTATTTTTGTGAGGACCCAAGCTCGATTCGTCCGTGGAGAGTTTTTTATTTTTATTTTATTATATATATATATATATATTTCTCAATATTTTTTTAAAAACAATATAAATATTGATATATTTTTTTTTAAATGAATATAAATTTCTATTAAATTGATTAGATATTCTAATAAATTTATTTTATAAATAAAAATATAATATAATGTAATTATTTTTTTCACAATTATTTATATATATCAGTTTAGGGTTATATATAGTAAGTAATGAAAGAAAAATATATATAATATAAATATATAATAAGATAAAAAAAATGGAAAGTGAGAGTAAATTTTAAATTTATATCTTATAATAACTATTAAAATTTTTGAATTTTTGAATTAAGATTTTAAAAATTTATTAGACAAAAAATTAAAAATTTTAAAATCTACTTGATTTTGATTCCTTTGAATGCAGAAATATTGGTTAGATAAGGAGTCGAACGGTAACTGTTTTATGTTATTTCCAAGAGCTCTCTCCATAACTTGGGTCCACCAGAGCAAGTATTGGAGATGGAAATCCTTGGAAGAGCTGAGGTATGCATTTTATTTATTCATTCAAAAGTCTCTCGTATGGAGTTTGCTGCTATAACGATGTGTTAAATCGTCATTAAACTCGAACGTACAGCAATACAATTGAAATCGTTGAACTTATAAACGTATGTTGGCTTGAAATCAATGGGAAGATCAAGACATGTGAGCTCTCACCAGGAGTTTTGTACGAAGCATTCTTTATGGTAATGATCACAGATCCATCCTACGGATGGGATGTTCCAGTGAACATTAGACTAAAGAAGCCAGATGGGAGCAAGAAGGAGCGTCTAGAAGCTTTGGAGAAGAGGCCACGAGGGCAGTGGTTCGAGATTCCGATAGGCGATTTCGTGGTTGACCACAAGAATGGTGGCGAGATCGAGTTCGACATGTATGAATATGAAGGAGGGATGTGGAAGAAAGGGATGCTCCTAAAAGGTGTTGTGATTCGAACAAAACCGATGGTTTGAAAATGATAATATGTGTTTCAATGGAAGCGTTGCTCGACACAACTCTCAAACTCGAACACGAACTCAAAGGTCTTGAAATTTAAGATAAAGGAGTAAGAGATAGATAAAAAATCGTGAATGTATCACAAGTGCATACCTAGTGCTATTCGTGTTATCTATGCAAATTATAAGATGATATTGTGAATAACCCCATAACCAAAGTTATCACATTCGCACTATAAATATGCATATCCATAACGTTCTCATATTTTAGTCATGCAGTTGTTCCGAAGTGCTTTCACCTCTCGATTTTTTAAAAAGAAGAAAACTCGATAGTGCTATTCGGGTCGTCTATGCACATTATTGATGATATGGTGACTAACCCAAGTAGTTGTCACATTCCGCACTAGTTTTATCATTGCTATTCTTCGTCACATTATGCACCAGCCGGGAATCGAATCCGAGTCTGTACCGTGGCAGGGTACTATTCTACCACTAGACCACTAGTGCTTCAATAAGTAGGCATAGCCATAAGGTTCTCGTATTTTAGTCATGCAGTTGTTCCGAAGTGAAGGTTCTCGTATTTTAGTCATGCAGTTGTTCCGAAGTGCTTTCTCCTCTCGATTTTAGAAAAGAAAGTGCTAAGGTTCTCGTATTTTAGTCATGCAGTTGTTCCGAAGTGCTTTCTCCTCTCGATTTTAGAAAAGAAAGTGCTATTCTTCATCACATGATGCACTAGCCGGGGATCGAACCCGGGTCTATACAGTGGCAGGGTACTATTCTACCACAAAAATAAGTAGGCATTCCATAACATTCTCGTATTTTAGTCATGCTGTTGTTCTGAAGTGCTTTCACATTACGCACTAGTTTCATCATTGCTATTCTTCGTCACATGATGCACCAGCCGGGAATGAACCCGGGTCTGTACCGTGGCAGGGTACTATTCTACCACTAGACCACTGGTGCTTCAATAAGTAGCATATCCATAACGTTCTCGTATTTTAGTCATGCAGTTGTTCCGTAGTGCTTTCACCTCTCGATTTTAGAAATGAAGAAAGCTCAATACGAACCCGGGTCTGTAACGTGGCAGGGTACTATTCTACTACTAGATCACGTGGCAGGGTACTATTCTACTACTAGATCACGTGGCAGGGTACTATTCTACTACTAGATCACGTGGCAGGGTACTATTCTACTACTAGATCACGTGGCAGGGTACTATTCTACTACTAGATCACTGGTGCTTCAATAAGTAGGCATATCCTTGCTATTCTTCGTCACATGATGCACCAGCCGGGAATCGAACCCGGGTCTGTACCGTGGCAGGGTACTATTCTACCACTAGACCACTAGTGCTTCAATAACTAGCATATCCATAACGTTCTCGTATTTTAGTCATGCAGTTGTTCCGTAGTGCTTTCACCTCTCGATTTTAGAAAAGAAGAAAGCTCAATAGTGAGATATGGTGACTAACCCAAGTTGTCACATTACGCACTAGTTTCATCATTGCTATTCTTCGTCACATGATGCACCAGCCGGGAATCGAACCCGGGTCTGTACCGTGGCAAGGTACTATTCTACCACTAGACCATTGGTGCTTCAATAAGTAGGCATATCCTCTTGCTATTCTTCGTCACATGATGCACCAGCCGGGAATCGAACCCGGGTCTGTACCGTGGCAGGGTACTATTCTACCACTAGACCACTAGTGCTTCAATAACTAGCATATCCATAACGTTCTCGTAGTTTAGTCATGCAGTACCACTAGACCACTAGTGCTTCAATAACTAGCATATCCATAACGTTCTCGTAGTTTAGTCATGCAGTTGTTCCGTAGTGCTTTCACCTCTCGATTTTAGAAAAGAAGAAAGCTCAATAGTGAGATAGGGTGGATTGCTATTCTTCGTCACATGATGCACCAGCCAGGAATCGAACCCGGGTCTGTACCGTGGCAGGGTACTATTCTACCACTAGACCACTAGTGCTTCAATAACTAGCATATCCATAACGTTCTCGTATTTTAGTCATGCAGTTGTTCCGTAGTGCTTTCACCTCTCGATTTTAGAAAAGAAGAAAGCTCAATAGTGAGATATGGTGGATTGCTATTCTTCGTCACATGATGCACCAGCCGGGAATCAAACCCGGGTCTATACCGTGGCAGGGTACTATTCTACCACTAGACCATTGGTGCTTCAATAAGTAGGCATATCCTCTTGCTATTCTTCGTCACATGATGCACCAGCCGGGAATCGAACCCGGGTCTGTACCGTGGCAGGGTACTATTCTACCACTAGACCACTAGTGCTTCAATAACTAGCATATCCATAACGTTCTCGTAGTTTAGTCATGCAGTTGTTCCGTAGTGCTTTCACCTCTCGATTTTAGAAAAGAAGAAAGCTCAATAGTGAGATATGGTGGATTGCTATTCTTCGTCACATGATGCACCAGCCGGGAATTGAACCCGGGTCTATACCGTGGCAGGGTACTATTCTACCACTAGACCACTAGTGCTTCAATAACTAGCATATCCATAACGTTACCGTGGCAGGGTACTATTCTACCACTAGACCACTAGTGCTTCAATAACTAGCATATCCATAACGTTCTCGTATTTTAGTCATGCAGTTGTTCCGTAGTGCTTTCACCTCTCGATTTTAGAAAAGTGAGATATGGTGGATTGCTATTCTTCGTCACATGATGCACCAGCCGGGAATCGAACCCGGGTCTGTACCGTGGCAGGGTACTATTCTACCACTAGACCACTAGTGCTTCAATAACTAGCATATCCATAACGTTCTCGTATTTTAGTCATGCAGTTGTCCCGTAGTGCTTTCACCTCTCGATTTTAGAAAAGTGAGATATGGTGGATTGCTATTTCTTCGTCACATGATGCACCAGCCGGGAATCGGGAGTGAGATATGGTGGATTGCTATTCTTCGTCACATGATGCACCAGCCGGGAATCGAACCCGGGTCTGTACCGTGGCAGGGTACTATTCTACCACTAGACCACTAGTGCTTCAATAACTAGCATATCCATAACGTTCTCGTATTTTAGTCATGCAGTTGTTCCGTAGTGCTTTCACCTCTCGATTTTAGAAAAGAAGAAAGCTCAATAGTGAGATATGGTGGATTGCTATTCTTCGTCACATGATGCACCAGCCGGGAATCGAACCCGGGTCTGTACCGTGGCAGGGTACTATTCTACCACTAGACCACTAGTGCTTCAATAACTAGCATATCCATAACGTTCTCATATTTTAGTCATGCAGTTGTTCCGTAGTGCTTTCACCTCTCGATTTTAGAAAAGAAGAAAGCTCAATAGTGAGATATGGTGGATTGCTATTCTTCGTCACATGATGCACCAGCCGGGAATCGAACCCGGGTCTGTACCGTGGCAGGGTACTATTCTACCACTAGACCACTAGTGCTTCAATAACTAGCATATCCATAACGTTCTCGTATTTTAGTCATGCAGTTGTTCCGTAGTGCTTTCACCTCTCGATTTTAGAAAAGAAGAAAGCTCAATAGTGAGATATGGTGACTAACCCAAGTGGTCACATTACGCACTAGTTTCATCATTGCTATTCTTCGTCACATGATGCACCAGCTGGGAATCGAACCCGGGTCTGTACCGTGGCAGGGTACTATTCTACCACTAGACCACTAGTGCTTCAATAACTAGCATATCCATAACGTTCTCGTATTTTAGTCATGCAGTTGTTCCGTAGTGCTTTCACCTCTCGATTTTAGAAAAGAAGAAAGCTCAATAGTGAGATATGGTGACTAACCCAAGTGGTCACATTACGCACTAGTTTCATCATTGCTATTCTTCGTCACATGATGCACCAGCTGGGAATCGAACCCGGGTCTGTACCGTGGCAGTGTACTATTCTACCACTAGACCACTGGTGCTTCAATAAATAGGCATATCCATAACGTTCTCGTATTTTAGTCATGCAGTTGTTACGAAGTGCTTTCACCACTCGATTTTATAAAAGAAGAAAGCTAGATAATGCTATTCGTGTCGTCTATGTACATTATAGATGAGATATGGTGACTAACCCAAGTGGTCACATTACGCACTAGTTTCATCCTTGCTATTCATCGTCACATGATGCACCAGCCGGGAATCAAACCCGGGTCTGTACCGTGGCAGGGTACTATCCATAACGTTTTCGTATTTTAGTCATGTAGTTGTTCCTAAGTGCTTTCACCTCTCGATTTTAGAAAAGAAGAAAGCTCAATAGTGCTATTCGTGTCGTCTATGCACAACAATATAGATGATATATGGTGTCTAACCCAAGTTATCACATTAACGCACTAGTTTCATCATTGCTATTCTTCGTCACATGATGCACCAGCCGGGAATCGAACCCGGGTCTGTACCGTGGCATGGTACTATCCATAACGTTTTCGTATTTTAGTCATGCAGTTGTTCCTAAGTGCTTTCACCTCTCGATTTTAGAAAAGAAGAAAGCTCAATAGTGCTATTCGTGTCGTCTATGCACAATATAGATGATATATGGTGTCTAACCCAAGTTATCACATTAACGCACTATGGTGTCTAACCCAAGTTATCACATTAACGCACTAGTTTCATCATTGCTATTCTTCGTCACATGATCCACTAGCCGGGAATCGAACCCGGGTCTGTAACGTGGCAGGGTACTATTCTACCACTAGACCACTAGTGCTTCAATAAGTAGGCATATTCATAACGTTCTCATATTTTAGTCATGCAGTTGTTCCGAAGTGCTTTCACCTCTCGATTTTATAAAAGAAGAAAGCTCGATAATGGTATTCGTGTCGTCTATGCACATTATAGATGAGATATGGTGACTAACCCAAGTGGTCATATTACGCACTTGTTTCATCATTGCTATTCTTCGTCACATGATGCACCAGCCGAGAATCAAACCCGGGTCTGTACTGTGGCAGGGTACTATTCTACCACTAGACCACTGGTGCTTCAATAAGTAGGCATATTCATAACGTTCTCGTATTTTAGTCATGCAGTTGTTCCGAAGTGCTTTCACCTCACGATTTTATAAAAGAAGAAAGCTCAATAGTGGTATTCGTGTCGTCTATGCACAATATAGATGATATGGTGTCTAACCCAAGTTATCACATTAACGCACTAGTTTCATCATTGCTATTCTTCGTCACATGATGCACCAGCCGGGAATCGAACCCGGGTCTGTAACGTGGCAGGGTACTATTCTACCACTAGACCACTAGTGCTTCAATAAGTAGGCATATTCATAACGTTCTCGTATTTTAGTCATGCAGTTGTTCCGAAGTGCTTTCACCTCTCGATTTTATAAAAGAAGAAAAAGCTGGACTATTCGTGTCGTCTATGCACAATATAGATGATATGGTGTCTAACCCAAGTTATCACATTAACGCACTAGTTTCATCATTGCTATTCTTCGTCACATGATGCACCAGCCGGGAATCGAACCCGACTTCAATAAGTAGGCATATTCATAACGTTCTCGTATTTTAGTCATGCAGTTGTTCCGAAGTGCTTTCACCTCACGATTTTATAAAAGAAGAAAGCTCAATAGTGGTATTCGTGTCGTCTATGCACAATATAGATGATATGGTGTCTAACCCAAGTTATCACATTAACGCACTAGTTTCATCATTGCTATTCTTCGTCACATGATGCACCAGCCGGGAATCGAACCCAGGTCTGTACCGTGGCAGGGTACTATTCTACCACTAGACCACTAGTGCTTCAATAAGTAGGCATATCCATAACGTTCTCGTATTTTAGTCATGCAGTTGTTCCGAAGTGCTTTCACCTCTCGATTTTATAAAAGAAGAAAAAGCTGGACTATTCGTGTCGTCTATGCACATTATAGGTGAGAATATATGGTGAACGCACTAATTTCATCATTGCTATTCTTCGTCACATGATGCACCAGCCGGGAATCGAACCCGAGTCTGTACTGTGGTAGGGTACTATTCTATCACTAGACCACTGGTGCTTCAATAAGTAGGCATATCCATAACATTCTCGTATTTTAGTCATGCAGTTGTTTCGAAGTGCTTTCACCTCTCGATTTTAGAAAAGAAGAAAAAGCTCAATAGTGCTATTCTTCGTCACATGATGCACCAGCCGGGAATCGAACTCGGGTCTGTACCGTGACAGGGTACTATTCTACCAAAGACTTCAAATAAGTAGGCATATCCGTTACATTCTCGTATTTTTTAGTCATGTAGTTGTTCCGAATTGCTTTCAGATTACGCACTAGTTTCATCATTCCTATTCTTCGTCACATGATGCACCAGCCGGGAATCAAACCCGGGTTTGTACCGTGGCAGGGTACTATTCTTCGTCACATGATGCACCAGTCGGGAATCGAACCCGGGTCTGTACCGTGGCAGGGTACTATTCTACCACTAGACCACTGGTGCTTCAATAAGTAGGCATATTCATAACGTTCTCGTATTTTAGTCATGCAGTTGTTCTGAAGTGCTTTCACCTCACGATTTTATAAAAGAAGAAAGCTCAATAGTGGTATTCGTGTCGTCTATGCACAATATAGATGATATGGTGTCTAACCCAAGTTATCACATTAACGCACTAGTTTCATCATTGCTATTCTTCGTCACATGATGCACCAGCCGGGAATCGACCGGGAATCGAACTCGGGTCTGTACCGTGACAGGGTACTATTCTACCAAAGACTTCAAATAAGTAGGCATATCCGTTACATTCTCGTATTTTTTAGTCATGTAGTTGTTCCGAATTGCTTTCACACTACGCACTAGTTTCATCATTCCTATTCTTCGTCACATGTGCACCAGCCGGGAATCAAACCCGGGTTTGTACCGTGGCAGGGTACTATTCTTCGTCACATGATGCACCAGCCGGGAATCGAACCCGACTTCAATAAGTAGGCATATTCATTACATTCTCGTATTTTAGTCATGCAGTTGTTCCGAAGTGCTTTCACATTTACGCACTAGTTTCATCATTGCTATTCTTCGTCGCATGATGCACCAGCCGGGAATCGAACCCGAGTCCGTACCGTGGCAGGGTACTATTCTACCACTAGACCACTGGTGCTTCAATAAGTAGGCATATCCATAACCAATAAGTAGGCATATCCATAACATGAAATTAGAACTAATATGTTTAAGAATGGTCTAAACAAGTTTATAAGCTCTCATCAAATCTTATCTTCTATTCAATATTTTCAAATCTATATGTTTTTGTATGGGTCGTAGAGTAAGTCAACTTCGTATCCTTCAGCCCTACAATTGATTAAAAGAGATAAACTAAAGAGCCTCTCGCGTGTAGAAACGTTTTTGATGTTTTCTGGGGCGACAACCACGGGAATTGGGATTTTTTGAAGGGTAGTGTGATGTCCCACATTGGTTGGGGAGGAGAACAAAACACACTTTATAAGGGTGTGGAAACCTTCCCCTAGTAGACGCGTTTTAAAGTTTAAGGGGAAGTCCGGAAGGAAAAGTCCAAAGAGGACAATATCTGCTAGGGGTGGATCTGGGTGGTTATAGGTAAATTTCAAAACTAATATTTAAGGAACAAAAAAACCGTAATTGTTGATTGAGGTTATGTGCAACTGTTCTTTCTTAGTATCGATCACGAATTAAAATTTTAATTTTATTTCAGGTAAGTTTTCAAGATTTATATATTATTCAAAAAGTGTCGTGATGGGACATGGTTTTGCTTAGGATGTTGTCTAAATCTTAGAAATTAATATTGTTGTCAATTATTGGTTGGGAAATAAAATCAAAAGTGACAATACATGTCTTCATGTTGGTTGTTTGTGATTAATCAAAGGAGATTATCATGTTTGCCATGATCCAATGCTTAAACATTATTAACCTTATTGTTTATAATTATAACATCATTAACATAGCAAACATATCACATTAATTGCTTCACTAAAGTCTTTGTTAGGATGGAGAAAACTCCATTCATCTCACCTGCCCATTAATTAATTGTACTTCCTCTAGTTAACACCCACCTTTCTCTCTCTAACAAAAGATGAGAACTTTAGGGTTTGGGTGGGAAAATAGGTTAACATTAGAGGTGTTCATATGACTCGAGAACTCGATCAGACTACCAAATTCAAATTATAAGCTTCGGTTGGGTTTTTTTTTTTTTTTTTTTCATTTAGGTCGGGATGAGTTTTTAAAAAACTGACAAAATTTGAGTTGTTTCATAAGTTGACATTTTTTTTGTTGCGTTAGCTTGACCTACTCGATAATGGGTTACAACCCAATCCAACCTTACCCTACTTTTCAAATTATTATGAAAATTAAGACTATTTGATGTTTGTAACTGATTTTAGTGATGCATTGTGACTTGCGAATATTTGATATTTGAGGTTGATGAGATTTTAGTTATTAATGTAACCTGTATCGTGGATAAATAAGATTTTTTAATAATTAAAAAAATAACTCGACAATTCAACCCAACTCGACCAAAAAAAAGTGGGGTTAATTAAGTTGTGAACTCTTTTTGGGTTGCTCGAGTCATCAACTCAACCATCCCGAAATTTCAGATTGGTTTAAAAGATTTCTCCCGTCAAACCCGTGTACACCCCTAGTTAATATTATTTGCACTCTTTTTTAATATAATGTTAATGAAAAAATTGCATGGAGAGTTCGACATTTATTTGAATATAACAATGAATTAGGAGCGCGAGTCTCGTAGAAGACAACAAAATGAACCTCAAAGTCTTACCAAATAACTGGAGGGACCTTCTCTCGAGCATAGTGTGAATGTTTGCTGAATCACCACACCTCAATGGGGGTGAGAGTTCTCTTATTTATAATTATTTTCAGAATACAGAAATATGGTAAATTACAAATATTATGGAAATAGTAATAAAAGGAAAGAATAATAAATGAATGCAATATATTTGCCTTTAATAAGAGGGCAAATATGGTAACCCGTAATGTAAGGCAAATATCTAGATATTTGCCTTATAGTGACGGTCAACTATCCTTAACACCCCCCCGCAAGCTGAGCGTCGGATTTGAACGAACGTAAAGCTTGGATCTGAAAAATTCAAAGAGAGGTCGAGAAATACTCTTTGTGAAGATGTCAGCAACTTGGAGATGAGAGGGTACATATTGTGTGCGAAGTTTGCCAGCGATAACAAGTTCTCGAAGGAAATGATAATCTAGTTCAACATGTTTGGCCCGCTTGTGAGAAACGGGATTAGAGCTCAAAAAAATAGCACTTTTGTTGTCACATAAGAGTAAGGGCTGCTTTGAAATAGGGACCTTGAGGTCATGCAAAAGATGCGTAACCCAAAGAAGTTCAGCAGCGGTTGTGGCAAGAGCACGATACTCAGATTCACAGCTGGAGCGTGAGACAGTAGGTTGCTTTTTGGCACTCCAAGAAACCAGATTGTTACCAAGATAAATAGAATAGCCGGATGTAGAACGACGAGTATCGGGACAACCAGCCCAGTCAGCATCCGAATAAGCGACTAGCGTACTAGGAACATTGGATGGACGAAAGGTAAGACCAAAGTGGAGTGTTCCTTTGACATAGCGAAGAATACGTTTGACAGCAAGAAAGTGATCTGCAGTAGGGGCATGCAAGAATTGACTGACAGAATTGACAGCATAGGCAATATCTGGACGCGTAATAGTCAAGTACTGAAGGGCGCCAACAAGAGATCTGTAGAGAGTAGGATCAGAGAAAGGAGAACCATCAGCAGTCAAGTGTTGAGAAACAACCATAGGAGTGTGAACTGGTTTGCTATCGAGCAACTGAGCACGAGTAAGAATATCTCGAGCATATTTTAACTGACTAATAAAGAGACCATCAGGAGTGGGTGAAGCTTCAAGACCAAGAAAGTAACTGAGAGAACCCAAATCTTTGGTAGCAAACTCAGAATGAAGCTTGCGAGTAAAGCTGTCAATAAGAGATGAGTTGTTGCCGGTAACAATAATGTCATCAACATAAAGAAGCAAATAGATAATGTTAGATTGCTGATGAAAGACAAAAAGGGACGTGTCAGCGCGACTGCAAGAAAACCCAAGTGTGAGAAGAAATGAGCTAAAACGCTGAAACCAAGCACGAGGAGCTTGCTTTAAACCATAGAGGGCTTTCTTTAATAGACAAACATGAGTGGGAAATCGAGGATCAATATACCCAGGAGGTTGTTCCATATGAACACGTTCAATAAGAGTTCCATTGAGAAAAGCATTCTTGACATCAAGTTGTCGAAGAGGCCATTTATTTGTGACTGCAATAGAAAGCACAACACGGACAGTGGTAGCTTTGACAACCGGACTGAAAGTGTCAGTGTAGTCAAGACCAGGAACCTGAGTATAACCTTTGGCAACAAGACGAGCCTTGAAACGCTCGACAGATCCATCAGGCAAATATTTAATACGAAACACCCATTTAGAGCCCACGATGTTGGTGTTAGCAGGGCGAGGAACCAAAGTCCAAGTATCATTTTGTTGTAATGCTTGAATTTCTTCATCCATGGCAGCCACCCAAGCAGGATTCTTAGCCGCAGATTTGAATCCTTTTGGCTCAGTGGATGCAAGAAGAGCAGAAAGAAGTCCAGATGAGCCCAAAATACCAAGATTTGCTGGATGACGAGTCTTGAATATACCAGCTTTGGCTCGTGTGATCATAGGATGAGTGCCCAAAGAAGAGAAATCAACAGGAGGTTCAATAGAGGTCGAATTAGAAGTCGAAGGTGGCAAAGTGGAACCTGCAAGAGAAGTATCAACCTGCACAGACTCATCTACAAGGTCAGAACAAATATCACACGGGGATGAACTGGATCGAGGAGTTTGCGGTGATGAAGTGGTAGGGGGGGATGAATCAATATGATGAAAATGTGGTTCTAAGAAATTTGAAATAGGAATAGAGGAAAGAGGTTGGGTCTGGGAGCTAGGGATAGCAGGAAAGTGGGTTTCATCAAATTGAGCATGACAGGTGATATATAGCTTAGTGGTGGCCGGATCAAGACAGCGAAACCCTTTATGAGCAGGACTATAACCCAAAAAAATACAAGGAATGCTGCGGGGAGAAAGCTTGTTAGGCATATAATCACGCAAATAAGGATAAACACGACAACCAAAGGGATGAAAATTGTCATAATGTGGAGTGTAGCCATAAAGGAGTTCAAAGGGTGACTTACCTCCAAGAAGTGGAGTAGGCAACCGGTTGATAATATAAGCTGCAGTGCTGAAGGCGTCAACCCAAAAACGAGAAGAAAGATGAGAGTGAAAGAGAAGGGCCAAGCCAGTCTCAGTCACATGACGATGTTTTCTCTCAGCACGACCATTTTGAGCAGGTGTATATGGACAAGAGAGTTGATGGTGGATGCCAGAATTACGTAAATGAGTTTTGAAACAAGTATTAGTAAATTCGGTACCACCATCACTTTGAAATACCTTGATACGAGAAGAATATTGATTTTCCACAAATTTTTGAAATTGAAGAAAAATATCAAAAAAATCAGATTTAAATTTTAAAGGGTAAAACCAAGTGAATCGAGAATAATCATCAATAAAAATAACATAATAAAGGAAACCCGAATTTGATTTGACGGGAGAAGGACCCCAAAGATCACAATGAATAAGATCTAACACATGAGACGACCTACGTTCATTGCGGGAATAAGGCAATCGATGACTTTTTGCAAGCTGACAGGTATTACATAATGATGGAGAAGGCAATAAAGACGTAAGAGAAAGATGACCTTTTCTATTTAAAAAAGAAATAACAGAATGATTCACATGACCTAGACGAGCATGCCATAAATCATATGAAGCACGTAAAGATTTGTTTCTAAGGGCTGAAATAAAAGCAGAGTTGCCGCGCTCCAGCACATATAGCCCTCCATCTCTTTTACCGGTTGCCACCACCCTTCCTGTTTGACGATTCTGGATAGTAATAAGATTATTAGTAAATGTAACGGAGAGAGGAAAATCAGACGTTAATTTACTTATGGAAAGAAGATTTTTAGTGAGGTGAGGGACAACCAAGACATCTAACAAGTGAATATTTGGAACAGGTGAAAGAGTACCGGTGTGGGTAATGGGTAGGGAAGCACCGTTTCCTACAATCACAGAGTCCTTACCCGTGTAATTTTTAGACTGATCCAAAATAGATGGGTCGGCAGTCATATGGGCCGAAGCTCCAGTGTCCAGAAACCAATCAGCAGTATCGGGTCCAGCAATAGAACATGACGTGTTAAAGGCTTCAGCAAGGTGAGCATGAGAAGAATCAGGTCGAACATACCGTTGGTTGCAGCGGTCAGCATAATGGCCCTCTTTGCGGCATATTTGGCAGTGAGGTGGTCGACGACCTTGACTTGAGTGGGTTCGTCCTCGATTAGAAGAGTTATTTTTGTGAGAATAAGAACGACCTCGCTGGTTGGTAAAGGAAGCAGGGTGGCTTCCATGGGTGCGACCACGATTAGTGACTGTGAATGCTGTAGGAGTGGAGTTAGAGGACTCAAGGGAGAGCTGAAACAACTCAAAACTTTCAGCTTTAGAGACTAAATCTGCAAAACAGGGGATAGAGGTAAGAGCCATCTGAGCAGTAGAAAAAGCTGAAAATTCGGTGCCGAGTCCACGAAGGAACCAGTGCACTTTATCAATGTCCTCGACCGGTCTGCCAATGGCATGAAGTTGGTCACAAATTTTTTTGAAGGCACGGGCATACTCAGCAACAGGTTTGGTGCCACGTTTCATCAACTGCAAGTCATCCTTGAGTCTCAGTTCACGAGCTTTCGACTGATGGCTGAACGTAGTTTCCAACGCAAGCCAAACATCACGTGCAGTAGGGAGACCAACGACAACAGCCATGGCTTCCTCAGTGAGAGAGGAGAGCAGGAGACAGAGAAGTCGTTGATCGGCTGCTCTCCATGCCAAATATTTGGGGTTGAGTGTTGAAGAGGTTTCTGGTTCAAAGCGAGGTGGTGGAACCCTGGTTCCATCGACATAGCCCAGCATGTCTTGACTCTCAAGAAGAGGGAGAAGTTGGCTTTTCCAAAGAAGATAATTGGAGGAAGAAAGTTTGATGGTGATCATATGGATTAGAGTATTGAAAGGAAGAAGATGATAAGAAGATTCGGAAGCCATAGAGAAGAAAGGATCAGGGTTGTTAAACCGAAAGGGCTCTGATACCATGTGAATGTTTGCTGAATCACCACACCTCAATGGGGGTGAGAGTTCTCTTATTTATAATTATTTTCAGAATACAGAAATATGGTAAATTACAAATATTATGGAAATAGTAATAAAAGGAAAGAATAATAAATGAATGCAATATATTTGCCTTTAATAAGAGGGCAAATATGGTAACCCGTAATGTAAGGCAAATATCTAGATATTTGCCTTATAGTGACGGTCAACTATCCTTAACACATAGTATAGGCAATTGAGACCCCGAACAAGCCTATTAGTTATGAAGAATCATTGCTCCAGGTCGAACAGAGTTTACCTCCAACCTCTAGCTTTCTCCGATGAATATTAGCTTATACGTGCTTTATAGGACGATTTGACTTTCTCGCTAGCGATCTCATTCTCTTAAATCTGTAACTGCTGATCAAATCTTTGTGATTTATTTTACAATACATCTATATAAAACTTGATACAGGTAAATTTTTAGCTTCTATTCGTTGACACTATGTAAAGAAATCAACCGAGAAAGCAAGAAGAGTCGAAAAGCTAGCATACCCTTCTGTTTGTTGAAAATGACGTTTGTCCAAAAATTTAAACTTTTGCGTGAAAAACATATCGTGATTTTTTTTTAAAAAATATTGAGATAGATTATGATTTAACCGAAGTATATAATTTTTTTTATTATTCGCTTTATTGACTAGATGTTAATCAAACTTTTCAAGAAATTGAAACATCTCATAATCAATGATCCAATGTGATTTAAAGTAGATGGGACACATTGATTTAAAATCTTATATCTTTAAAATGGTAAGGAGAAATGAAAAAAAGAAATCGATGCCAAAATAGGAAGCTTTACTCTAAGCTAATATCAAACGTTCACAAGTCAACACGTATCCGTTACAAATATCTAATATTCTTAATTTTTATAATAATCTTAAAAGTTCGGTTGGATTATAACCCTATTTTAAGATTACTCATTAGTAGCGCTACTGTTAGGCTTAAAAAATGCAAACATATGCAACATGGCCGAACCTATCATTTGAAAACATCATGGCATGGCCTTAGGCAGCTTTTCATGACAAAGTTGAATGTGAAATACTTCTCTACACATGTCTCATGCATACGAACATGGGCCCACTAAGTGGGTTTGCACACCCTTTGGGCCTAGCTCTTCAGGGTAGCACTCATTAACAAGTTGTGTCAGACACCAGTGAGAAAAAGGGCTTGCATAACATCATGACAAACATAAATGTCGTAAGTCGTAAATAATGAGTATGTGAATTATGCATACATAATCCTTTCCGATTCTTTCATACATAGCTTGACATTCATGGCATGGTCACATTATAGCATAACTTATATATACGGCATAATTCAACATAACATAACATATCATTCATTGGTACATGCCGAGGCCACAAAGCATGCGTCATCATACATAAAATATAATTTATCTAGTCAACAATAGAGTCACTTATATTATTTGGCCAAGGCCGAGGTTACTAATTATCCTCTAGTTTGAAAAGGAACAAAAAAAAAAAATTGTACCCTATTGGCTTACCATTTTGAGCACCATCTTATCCGAGGTTCCCTCAACACAGATCGAGGAGAACCTCCACGGTAATAGTCAAAAGGCAACCAAAAGGACAACATTTATACAATCCTATCTAATATCATAAATCTATTAATGGAGAAGATTAATATTACACAAGATGATCATGATTGAGCTCGAATTATGAATTTTACGTATGAGAGTTTGTCCTTCGATTAGAAATTACTCACGACCACATATGCACCTTTCGTTAATCAAATGAAGATGAGAGATAAAAGCTATAAAAGCAAAAGCATGTGAGAAAGTAATGAAATAATGTAATAAAATTAATATGCAAAAGAAAAGTAATTTGATTGTGGTCCTTCCCATAGGGCAATTTGTCCATATGCCCTTCACTTTGTCAACCAAATCAAAGACAGTGACCTAAAAGACAGATCCTCCCAAAGCTAAGGACAAAAAGCTCAAGCTTAGGGCAGCTGAGGATTCCACCAACTTGCTCAATTCTTCATTGCCTTAATTCTCACATTTAAATAATGTAACTGTTTTGTTTTTTTGTTTTTTTTTAATTACTTTCACTGCCCTTTCAGCTACCCTATGCTCTCAAAAGTAGGTTTTAATTTTTACGGGTATTTGAATGACCCGAGTATCTAATGTGTGAGATCCAACATTGGTTGGAGAGAAGAACGAAACATTCTTTATAAGGGTGTGGAAACTTCTCCCTAACAGACGCGTTTTAAAAACCTTGAGGAGAAGCTCGAAAGGGAAAACTCAAAAAGAACAATATCTGCTAGTGGTGGGATTGGGCTTTTACAAATGGTATTAAAGCTAGACACTGAGCAATATGTCAAAGAGGAGGTTGAGTCCTGAAGAGGGGAGGATACGAGGCGGTGTGTCAGCAAGGATGTTGGACACTGAAATTGATGAATTGGGAGGTCCCACATCAATTGGATAAAGGAACGAGTGCTAGCCAATACGCTGGACCCTGTAAGGAGATGAATTGGGAGATCCCACATCGATTGGAGGGGAGAACGAAATATTCTTTATAAGGGTGTGGAAACCTCTCTCTAGCGGACAACTTTCAAATGCCTAGAGGGGAAACTCGAAAGAGAAAACCTAAAGAGGACAACCGTTCGCATATTGATTTTTTTTTTTTTTTTTTGTCGCGTCAAAAACAGGGTTACAACCCAATTTACTTTACCCTACATTTAACAACTCAACCCATAACTCTATTTGGATTGTCGGGTCACCAATCCAACCAATTCCAAATTTCAAGTTGGTCCAAAAGATTTTTTTCAACAGATTTTTTTCAACCTAACAGTATATACCCCGTTAATTTTCGTTAAATAATTATTAAAAAAATAAATATATGAAACACCCATTATTTTATTAAAATAAAAAGTAGGGTATATAAATAATAATTCATAATTATTAAATATTTTAAAAAAAATAAGTTCCAAAAAAATTAATTGATTAAAATTCAAAAAGATAGAATTAGGGTTTTATTTATATGTTTTAAATAAACAAACAAATAAATAAAAAGAACACATTTAATGAAATAAAGGCAATATTGATGTATTATTGATATATGTTTAGCTCATATTTTGATTATCAAACCTATCTAGCTAGGCCTGCTGTTTGTAAGGTCATATTCACAACCAGCTTTTTCCCCCTTTTTTTTTTTTTAAGCTTTATATTTTCATAATTAGTTAAAGGGAAATTTATAAATGGTATTATTTTGAGTAATAACTAGAAAACATTAAACTTGATCGATAAAAAAAATCTTTTTTTTATTTATCAACCGAATTGTTAGGCTTTGGGGCTTTCTTGTACCATCATACGCACCCAAACATTACATCGGTGGTGGCTGACCCAACTGTTTTCGAAATGTCGTTGTCCAGTATACTATAGGCTGACCCAATAATCCAGTCCTCTCGTTCTAGGGTTGGCTCCTTAGAGTCCTCTCTTCAACATCAATGAGAAATAGGAATCAAACTCTCTCACAACTTTCTTAACCCAACTCACGTACCACTTTGAGTCGGTGCAATTGTGAACTATTTGCTTCAAAATGATGGTTGAATGAGACTGAATCCTTCTTTTTTCGATCTCGATATGGAACGAAAAGTAAGAAATGGACCCGAACATATTTTAATAACCAATTTAAAACCCCAGCAATAAATCAATATCAATAGCTGTAAAAATGACCAAAACGACACCGTTTCCCTCTCTCTCTCCTCTCTCTCTCTCTCCTGTTGCAAGAAGAGAAAATTAGAAGAAATTTAGTGCCCAAAAATAACATAATCTTTGCCAAAAATCCTTAAAAGGGTTTGCCTTTTGGATCTCAAACTCCACTTTTTTGCACACAAATCTCTCTCTCTCTCTCTCTCTCTCTCTCTCTCTCTCTCTCTCTCTCTCTCTCTGTGGTAGAGATTTTTGAGGATAATATGTTGGTTTGAGAGGTTGAAGCTGCCAGCATGATCTGATTTGATATCAAGATTGGAAGAACAAGGCAAATGGGTATTGAATTTTGGTGTTGTTTTTGGGGTTTTGGGTTGAAAATCAGGTCATCTTGCAGCTTCAATCACTCATTCACCAACACTTTTAGGCAAACATTTGAGAATGAATGCCTCCAATTTCTTCATTTCAGGTACTTAATCTCTCTAAATTCAAACCACTTCTTCACATACTTTTATTATTGGCTTTTCCCATTTCTATGAACTTAGTTTTAGTGTTCTTCTTTTTCTCTTCTTTGCAAGTGCTTCATTCAAATGGGTTCTTTCAATTCTAACGTTATTTCGTTTTTGAGATGGAGTTTGATGGAGTCCTATGTTAGTTAATTTAGTGAATGATCGTGTATTTATAACGGAGGAATATATCTTCATTAGTTTAAGGTTTTTTGGAGAAGCCCAAAGCAAAGTCATATCTTCGAAAGTCGTCATTCCTAACACAATCAACGGGAAAACTCGTTAAATTTTGAAAGGGAAGTTTTTTTTAGCGTCAAAAATGGAATCTCCTCTCTCTCTTTCTCATTCTCTACAAGTTTTCATCTTCAACCAAACACCTCATTCTTCTTAAGTTTTTGTTTTGTGATGGGTTATCATAAATTTAACTATTTTCTCATTCTCATGGTTTGTGTTTGAAAATTTGTTCCAACGAGTAGAGATCAGAGCTTAGAACTGTTCATATAACACGAGAATTCGACTCACTTAGATTATGGGTTGGATTAAATTGTCTTTTTCTAGTTTGGGTTAGGTTGACTTTTTGAAAAATCGAAAATTTGGGTCGGTTCACGGATTGACGTTTTTCGGTTGGGTCAACTCAACCAACTTGAAAATAGAGTTTTAATCTAACCCTACCTTGCGCTACTCTTAAGATTATTATGAAGATTAAGAATATTTGACATTTATAACCGATGTTAGTAATGCTTTATGACTTATAAATATTTAATATTTGAGTTTTGTGAAATTTTAGTTAGATTAATTATGGTTTTTTTAAATAATTTTTATTAAATAAAAAAACACCCCGACAATCCTATCTACCCCAACTCATATATATCCCTATTTGATATTTACCTGGATTGAACCTCAACCTCTAATACCACATGTTAGGTCACTAATCCTTCTTAGAGTTTAAGCTAATATGGGTAGCTGTTACACCTTCGGTTCATCGAGCTAGCCTATCTTTCATGAAATAGGTCTCTACAGTCGTGCACATCGATGAAAATAGATCTATAATTCTTTCCATTAACCCTATGGTCCGGAACAACATTTGTTACTAAACCCAAGTTTAAGACATCTAAACGTGCGCTTCGAGCGTTGTTCCCTCGAATAGTTTTTACGTCGCTCGATGATAACCTAAAGGTAGAGAAAAGGGAAGTCAAATTTGTTCGGTCTCTATAGAAGTTTTCAAACATTACATCAGGCATGTCTGGTCTGAATTTGTCTCAACTTTAAAACAGCATCCAAAATAGCTTAAGAGAGAGACAAATCTGTAAAAGCAACTAAAAAGTTACCATCATGTGCCTCTCTCACTTGGAATTATTTACGTTTTTAAAAAAATAATAATAATTTTTTATTTAATAAATTAATCTAACGAGTCCCTAAATTTTAAGAAAATTATACGTTCACATACACTAATAATTTTAATTAATTAACATTCAATCCGTCTTTTATAACTTTTTATCTTTTTATCCCTCTCAAAATTTATCTTTCCATTTGAACTTTTTTTATATTATTCTTTTATTCCGTGTCTGTCACATGTCAAATAAAGTTGAAGAATTTAAAATGCCGAGATGAAGTGTCGGTGTCGAAGTTGATATCGATGTGACGATGGATATGTTTGTTGTGAATCACCAAACCGACATGTTAAAATTAGACCAATTTTTCATAAAAATGTTTTTTTTACTTGAGGTAATTTTTTATATGGGAATTAAATTTTAATTTGAAACTAAATAATAATAATTTCTCAATTTTCCTTTAATAGACTAAAAATTCTCAATGAAGTCGTTTAGCTTAAATAATCTATTAGAATTTAATTTATTGTGTAGATTGAAATTTTAATTTTGTATTTAATTATTTAACTTTTAAAAAACTAAAATTATAATTATCGATATATTAAATATAAAATTAAATTTTATGTGTAATTAAATAGTTTGATTTTATATTTAATGTTGGTAAATTTAAAAAAAAAAATTTAATAAATTAAGTTATTAGAAATTTCAAATATTTATTAGAGATCCAACAGAAAACACGCTCTACAATACATGAACTAAACTTTATGATAGGGATGGACACGGGTTGAGTTGGAAAAATCTTTTAAACCAATCTTATTGGGTTGGTTGGGTCGATGATCCAAGCTATATTAGCCTAACTCACAACCTAACCCAACCTTCGGTCTGTGGAGATTGACTTAAGTTGTCGGGAGTTGTTTTATTTTATAATTATTTTTTTAAAAATTTACTTCATAATTAAAATCTCATAAAATTAAAATATCAAATATTTACAAATCTGAATTAATAATATCTATATAAAGAATAAAAAATTTTAATTTTTTTTAAAAAGTAATCTAATTTCGGATTAACTCGACCGCTGGGTGTGGGACCCATTGACGCAAGGGAAAGAAAAAGATGTTACCAACCGGCAAAGCTCCGATCGACGGTGACGGCGGCTACGAGCGGTTAGAGCAGGCTCTCCGAGAGAACCACAACCGATTGCCAGAAGGTCCGGCGCGGCGCTCGGCCTGCCGAAACCTGAACCGATCTCTTGCAGAGTGCGTGGTGGCGACGGCTTGGTTGTTTGATTAGCAAAGCCCACCCACGGCCTCGACGGCAATTGGGTCGTTTGGCCCAATTAGTTTCTTCCCCTGAAGCCCATTGGGCCCAAGATTGGGCCCAAACTCCCGTTCGACTCGAATTTGGATAGTATCTTTAAAAAGGCGTAATGATTCAAAATTTCAAATAAGAAGTCATGTTCTCTTTTTAGAATCTACTCGAGCATTTAGAAATTGATTGGGTGATTGACAATCGTTTCCGCCCAATTCAACCGACTTGTAGACAACAAGAAGGTAGTTAATTAAGCACTTGAATTAGCTGACCGATAGTGATGCTAGTGAACTGAAACATCTAGGTAGCTGAAGGAAGGAAAATCAACTGAGATCCTGTTAGTAGAAGCGAACGAGAGCGGACTGGGGGTTTGAAGAAAAACAAAAAACTCTTGAAATTAGTCTTACATCAGCGTTGAGTCAAGAATATCTTAGTTTAACGGGGTTAGTCAAAATCATATATATTTATATATTTATTTATTTAAAGAAGAAAAAGGGAAAATAGGGTTAATATTAAAAGGTGTGAAGGTGAAGATGCTTGGGGAAGCCTTCAACCACCACATGGACTTCCCACCTTTGCCATCATTGCAAGATATTAATTTACCATCTTTTTTTAACACAACTTTTTATCACCTTTTTAAAATCACCTCAAATCTTTCTATAATTATAACATTTATTAATTTCAAAAATATCTTAGAATGAAGATAAAAATTAAGATACGATTTACCATGCTTGTGGTAGTGTTTTGGTCTCAATTCTAACTTCGGACCACTGTTGTACTGTTTTGCAGGTCATTTTTTTAACGTTTAAAGAGGGTGTTGCTTCTAAAGTAATTTTGAAACGTTTATGAAATGTTAGAGGAAAGTAAAATAATGGATTGGAAGCTTTTAATTTGGCTTTATTAAAGAAGAATAGAGTCAAAGATGTGAAGAAGAAACAAGTGCACTAATCAAGGAGAGAAAAAAAGATGTATGATATTGTTCCACATGCATGCTTCTCCTTCACCCTACAATATTCATCATTCAATCTCTCTCTCTCTCTCTCTCTCTTAATCTCTCTCTCCATCTATCTCTCGCTTTATCTCTCTCTCCCTTTATCTCTCTTAATCTCTCTCTCCCTCCCTCTCTCAATCTCTCTCTATCTCCATCTATCTCTCTCCCTCTCTCTCTATCTCTCTCTTAATCTCTCTCTCCCTTTCTCTCTCTCTTAATCTCTCTCCCTAACTCTCTCTCTTAATCTCTCTCTCCCTTTCTCTCTCTCTTAATCTCTCTCCCTAACTCTCTCTCTTAATCTCTCTCTATCTCTCTCTTAATCTCTCTCTCCCTTTCTCTCTCTCTTAATCTCTCTCCCTAACTCTCTCTCTTAATCTCTCTCTCCCTTTCTCTCTCTCTTAATCTCTCTCCCTAACTCTCTCTCTTAATCTCTATCTCTCTCTCTCTCTCTCTCCCTTTCTCTCTCTTAATCTCTCTCTCCCTTTCTCTCTCTCTTAATCTCTCTCTCCCTTTCTCTCTCTCTCTTAATCTCTCTCCCTAACTCTCTCTCTCTTAATCTCTCTCCCTAACTCTCTCTCTTAATCTCTCTCTATCTCTCTCTTAATCTCTCTCTTAATCTCTCTCTCCCTTTCTCTCTCTCTTAATCTCTCTCTCTCTCCCTCTCTTCTTCTCTCTCTCTCTATAGATCATTATATATTGAAGAACATGGCAAGAAAAAAGGAAAGACCCAACACAACACAAGAAAGAAAAAAGAAATGGAAAACCTCCTCCTTCTCCTATCTCTCTTTGCTCTCTTTCCTTCTCTCCAAACTCTTCCATGGAGTACCCAACACAACAACAACCAACAACCCTACAACCTTAACAACTTCGAAGGCTCCTCTGACCTTGTAAACCTCGAATACCACATGGGTCCTGTCCTTGCTTCCCCTATCAACCTTTACATCATTTGGTATGGCCATTGGACCCCTAACCACCAAGACATCATTAAAGATTTCATTTTCTCACTCTCTTCTCCTCCTCCTCCTTCCCATCGTCCTTCCGTCGCCGAATGGTGGCGAACTGTCGAGCTCTACTCCGACCAAACTGGCTCGAACATCACCGGGACCATCCGCCTCTCCGGCGAGTTCCACGACTCGTATTACTCACAAGGCAACTACCTGACCCGTTTAGCCATACAACATGTCATAAAAAACTCACTCACTCAAACTAATCCAAAAGCTTTGCCACTAAACCCTTACACTGGCCTTTACTTAGTCCTCACCTCATCAGATGTTCAAGTTCAAGACTTTTGTAGGGCAGTGTGTGGATTCCATTACTTCACATTCCCGGCGGTTGTTGGCGCGACGGTGCCATATGCTTGGGTTGGTGACAGCGGGAAGCAATGCCCCGGCGTCTGTGCCTACCCGTTCGCACGACCGGAAGGGTCGGAGGCTCCGCCGCCGAGCGAGATCATGGGGGCGCCAAATGGGGATGTGGGGGTAGATGGGATGGTGAGTGTGATAGGTCATGAGTTAGCAGAGACATCAAGCAATCCGTTGGTGAATGCTTGGTATGCAGGAGATGATCCAAGGGCTCCAACGGAGATAGCTGATTTGTGTGTGGGATTGTATGGGTCGGGTGGGGGAGGAGGGTATGTTGGGAATGTGTATAAAGATGATTGGGGAAATGGGTATAATTTGAATGGTGTTAAGGGGAGGAAGTTCTTGGTTCAATGGGTTTGGAATCCTGTTCAAAGAAGGTGTTTTGGACCAAATGCTTTGGATTAATCTTTTGATTTTTGATTGTTGTATTTGGATGAGTTTTTTAAGGTTGTTTTCAATCAATGTTTGAACTTTTTAGAACTGAATTGTTTTCATTGTTCATCCTCTTCTTCTTCTTCTTCTACAATCTTAATGTATGTTCCTAATTTCCACCCTTAAAACATTGTAAAAAGATGCTTCAATGAATTTTTTGGACAAAGGAAATTTCATTATTAGTTTTCTTTCTCATTCTCAGGTTAAAATTTCATTCTATTTGTTCTCTTTAAACTTTTCTTACGACGCTTTTCCTTAAAAGTTTTAAAACGCGTTTGGTAGGGAGAATTTTCTACATTCTTATAAAGAATGTCAATTCACCCCTACATCTTCTCTGGCACACTGTCTAGTATCTAGCTCCCCCTACGTCCTCGTTGGTACACTACCTGGTATCTAGCTCTCCCTACGTCCTTATCTAGCTCTCCCTACGTTCTCACTCGCACACCGCCTGGTATCTAACTCTAATACCATATATAACAATGGCTAGCAGAGGATCCAACGTGTTCGTTAGCACACTGCCCAGAAACTAGCTCTAATACCATTTGTAACAACTCCAACTCACAAGTAGCAGATATATTTTGTTTTTTAAAATTTTACAATGCTTATTTTAATTATTAGATCGGTTAGATTTTAGATTTTAGTTTTAAACTTTCAAAATATCTATTTCAATCCTTAAACTTGTATGTTACGATACTTTGTACCTTAGACCACGTCCAATTTATATATTTGAGATCGTGCTCGTAGTACACATACTCAAAGCTACCTCATCAATACACTAAATGTAAAATAAAAACACCAAAATATTTGTTCATTTCAAGTCCAAAGACTAAGATTACACCTTTTAAAAGTTAATAGGAACTAAAATGTATGAAAAGTTAAAAGGTTAGATAGACCCATGAAAAGTTCATAAAGTTTAATAATGTCAATTTCAAAGTCCATTAATACAGTAAATTACGGAGAAAAAAGTTGGTGCCTTTTAGTTCCAAAATCATTCATGGTGCAATTAACAATAAATTTTAATTTAACTATAATAAAGTTAGTAATAGATTAAATCATTAACTATTTATTTAAGATAATAATCAATAATTTACCAATCAATTTACTCTATCTATCTAGATATGTTAATGACTGAAATATGTTAATCAATGTCAATCAACAATAGTAAAACAAGAAATCACCATCAGTGAATGATAATAATAAAACATCTCAAATTAGTAATTTGTCTGTAATAAAAATCAATTAGCTAATAATTAGTAATTAACTAATCAAAATTAATGAATTCACAACATAAAAAATAGACTTACTCAATCAGAACTATATTAACTGTATTAACTACATTAACAGTAGCAGGCAAATACTACTATTATGATGCTCACAGAAAGAAACAACAAGGAATATTAGATTCTAATGCCTCAACAAATGTAATCAAACTTCACGACTGTTCTAGCTCTTGCAAGAACAGTCGAGCGCATATCAAGAAATTTCAGCTTCCAACGACAGTCGAACTCATATCAAGAAACGCTAAATCATTTTGGCTCTTTCACACGGGAAATGTAAAGCACACATCAGAGGCAGCAAGGAGTTCCTACTTTTTTGGCATGGAAAGCTGAAAATTTGTATTCAAAACCAGAGTCTATACAAAAAAGGAGGGGCTAATGAATCCCCCAACATGAGACAGTTAGAAAAAAACAGCACCGACCGTCTGTTCTAATCTAAGCTTCCCTATGTCGTCAGTACATTTCATGATGACTTGAGAGTTCTATACACCACCGACCCCCACAGGGAAGAACAATACATTAACTTCTACAAAAGACAAATACCTGTGTAGTCTGTCCGCTCTTTAATTCATCATAGCTGTGGCTTGACGCCATATTCATGTGCCAATTCCAAGTAGCATTTGCAATATCACTGTTGCAACAAAAAGCTTCATAGTAATTTCACTAAAACAAAAAAGGTATTGTAGTATAAACACGAAAAACATGTCAAAAGAAACATCCCGGATCATCGAAGTTCAGTTTCGGGTGTAAACGCTTTTCATTTTCATTATGTTGATTTCTTCTCTCAATCACTTCTTTAGGAGCACTTTCTGAAGCTGAGTTCAGAGGGCTTGAGCTTTCTGTCACAGCGAAATAGTCTTGATATGGTTTGACCATTTTCGAGCTTTCAATTAATTCCTTTGCATTGGATTTGTTGCTGACTTCATTAAACCTTATAAAACTATTCCCAGCATTTAGTTCAGAACCTTCCGAGGACTGTTCTTGTCGACTACATAAACCAGAATTATTCAGATTTTGGAAGGTCGTGTGATCCTCTGAAGTTGAACTATTATGAGTAAGACGACAGTTCTCGTTCACTCCAAGATCTTTGGAGGTATAATTTGCGGACGCTATCCAATCTTCAGAACCATTTCTATTAGACCCGTAATTCAACTCATCTGTTGCTACAGTTTCGCAACCAATATTCTTGTCTTCATCATCGACCAGCCAAATAATATCTGGCAATTCAGGACATAATTTCTCTGTCTTGACCATCTCAATCATATGATCAATACTAGCTTTCCCTTGAAAGGGACTATCTAAACTTGGGGAAACATTGTTGGTAGCTCCAGAATCACGCAACTCATTACCGGCAAAATTTGGTCGAATCAACTTTCTTCTTTTCTGTTGCACACCTGACAACTGAACACTTCCAACATTCACATTTTCCCCTCCAGTTGGGACACTGTCCTCAACTTTGCATTGCTTTCTTCGCCGCTTGAAATCCACAAATGATCCAGCAATAGGGTTAGTGTTACAATCTATACTGTCCTCATTTTTTGTCCCATGTTTATCTGAAACTTGAAAGCAATTACTACCATGTGAACTTACAGAAGATTTTGTCCATTTTTTCTTCACAAATTTCCTGCCAACATTGCGCTCTGGACTTCGCACTTCGTGGTTAGTCTTCTTCCTTTGCCAGTGATGTCGTTGCAATATAGACCTAACTTCATCATTAGATGGATCCATTTCTACCTTCTCATGGTCATAGTCACTAAATTCTTGTATACTTGCATCAGATGGATAGGCTAAACGAGAAAACACGCTGCTCTTTCTTTCACAATCAGAATGCATGCCTCCAGAAGATCCATGGCATTCATGTCCATGGTTCACTGCTGTATACACAATTGAGGGCATCCTCGAAACTTCGACAGAATCAAAAGGCAATTGACTAGGAAATTCTTTTGTCTTAGGAACATGCTCATAATATGCTTCCATAACTTCCTGCCTTGCTAAGCCCTGCTCATTTTGATATGGGAAAAGGGTATCTTTGAGTCCATAGGAAGGGTACTCGCTAGTGAGGATAGACCTCCTCAAGCCTCCATCATTTTCGAACTCTCGTGTAGGCAAAGAAAGTAAGCTAGGAACAGAACATGACAAATTTATTTGACTTTGAGTCACAGGATCTGTAATGTCTTCTAAATTTACAGACGATTGGAAAGGCATACTAGTCATGCAGTATGATTGGCTGTAGCGGCTGGGCATCGTGATTTGAGCATAACTTAGGAAACCTGAATTACATGCGAGGTTTCTAGTATCCGTATGAGCACAATGTATAGAATTGTCTAAGGAAGGAATTCCATTTCTGATATTATAATGGGAAAGAGTAGCACTCTCCTGCATAGTGTTAACTCGGTCTTCACCCTCTATTAGCTTCTCTTGTAAACTCCCATTCAACATAAGCCCATTACAATCAGCAACACTTCGACTTCCATCAAGCAAGTGATCACTTGAACGCTCAAATGAATCACTGCTTAACTGTCTCGGACAGAGTCGGTCACTAAATTTTGTCAAACTAAACAGGGATAAAAGCCTATGCACCTACATATTTCATTATGAACAAAGAGAAGTTTTGAGTAGGAAATGAATCATGACGGTCCAGCATTGAAGGAAAAACAACAGACCTGAACTTTAGACAGCCCAAAGTTGAACTTCTTAGTTGAAAAGTAATTTTCTTTTATGGCATTCTGAAATTGGTCTTCAGAAAGGGGATTGCAGCACCAAAGTACAGAGAACTTAACCTAACGATAGCGATTAGAAAGAAGGAACAAAGTCTTAGACCAGAAATTTTAACGACATGACAACGTTACTCACATATGCATTACCTGGGAAGGGAATTGCTGCCCTGATGAGCTATAAGCGTGGGGCACAATGTTGATTGCACCATCTGAAACTGCCTGAAATACACCATGAAGTACTCTATTCTCGTATTCAAACAGAAATAAAATCATCCCAGATTTAATTTGTAGTACAAAGTTGCCTAGCCAAGATGGAAGACCAAATAACTTCCTTTCGAAGCATTCTGTTCTAGTCATACTATTTGACATAAAAATTGCACCATACTCTGGTACAATCCCATGAGCAGTGTTCTTCATATTAGCCACCATTCATTCGCTGAATGAAATGCTGTCAATTCCAAAACTATAATACATACAATAGAAACAAAGAATTAAGAAAAATACAGGGTAATTATGTGACTTGGGGAAAAAAATTGCCTTCGTATACAGGGTATAGTGTACAACGAGAACCAAATTATAGCTTCGGCTTTTCCAGGTACATGCACAAGAAACCATAAAACCCTAGCTCACGCTTCACATCAAATTAAATAAGCATAAGGATAACGATCAATAAACAATCTCTAAATCAAAAACAACAACACTAGAACGTTAAAAATGCAGAAGATGACCTAAGAACCAGACAACAATACTGCCGATCACTACACTGCCAAATGCCCTAAACTCAAAACAGTTTTTTAGAGAAATAAGTTTGATGAAGAAAAAACAACAAAAGAGCATGCGCACAAGCCTAATTCACGCGAAATACCTACAAAAATAAATCCAAAACAATACCATCCGGGAGAGAGTGACCTCAAAGGCACATTGGCTTCAAACCGGCGAGAAACTGAGAGTAAAGAATCAAACGTCCATTCGAGAAACAGAAAATAGTGTATGGGAGGAAGAAGAAGAAGAAGAAGAATGAGAGGAAATTCAGAGAGGAGAGCTCCAACGTTGATGGAAGAAGAAGCAGAAGTGAGGAAAGCGAATGGCTCAGTTCAAGAAGAACTCTCAAATTGTTTTTTTATTCTTTTGAAAATTACTATCATAAATATTTAAAAAATAATATAAATCTATTAAGATATAATATTTAAAAAAATATATTATAATAATTAGTTATAAAATATATTTTAGATATTGAGATAAAATAAAATAATTAATATTACCGTGAGATAAAATAAAATATATTATTAAGTGTGTAGTTTCAATTTCTATTAAAAAAATAATTATAAACATTGATTATTCCATTTTATTGTTGTATTTTATATATTCATAGTAAATTTAATCTTATCAATTTATTTTTAAATTAATTTTTAAGGAAAATTTACCCTTTTTTAGGTTTTAAGTTTAACTTGACATTTTATTTTAACCTCTCAATTTTGATTTCAGTAGCATTTTATTTTTATTGTTGGGGTCGTATTTATATTAATCACTAAAAAATAAAAAATAAAAAATAAAACTTACATGACACCATAATTTATATTAAAATATTTTTTTAATTATTAAATTAAAAATAAATTTTTAATTTTTTTTAATTATTTTTTTCCTCAACTCATTCTCCCTCTTTTTTCTCCTCTTTTTTCTTCCCTTCCCATTCTTTCTCTGAATAATTATTATAAGTTTCAACTAGTATTATTTTTTTCGATGAGATATAGAGTCGGAATCCAAAGAATATTTATATGCACGACCAAATAAAAATCTTAAAGGCCTAAATTTTGCTATTTTGGCCTCTTTGAATCTTCTTATAATTCAAATATACTATTTAAAAATATAAAGCGTGTTACGTCCCATTATATTTCCAATATTAACTAAATTTCCAATATCAGCTAAAGAAACTAATGGATAAACTAAAATGCAATTTAATTCAATAATTTATAAATATCAAGCCTAGGATCAAAATTGATTTTTTCTATTAAAAATTCATAAGATTGAAGAAACTAAACTAAAAATTAAAAGTTTCCTAGAAGAATATATAAGCCATTTTGTGTATTTAGTCTATTATCACTTTTTTTCCCCCTCAATCCTTCAAGAATTTGAAGAAAAAGAAAAGATTCATAGAACCAAGAATGAAAAACAATAACAATAACGTAAACAATAAATAAATAAAACGCCAAAAATAACCAAAAAATTTCTTAAAATAATAACTGAAATGAGAGCTTATGCGTATTTTTGAACAGATGCATCTCAATATTTTTATATTAAAAGAACATATGCATCTCAATTCTCAATTTTAAGCGTATTGCAAGTAACTGGTTAAGATATTATACTAATAGAGGAAATATTCGATCCCAGAGTTAAGAGGGCGCTCCGTTCAACCAAAAAAAAAAGTTGCATCGTATTAAAATTTCCAAAAAGAGAAAAGATAAAGTTCCATGTGGAGAAAAAGTAATTCAAAGATTCAGAAAGAAAAAGAAAGAATGAGGGATTCCCTGTGCTAAGATTTAAGAGGGTGAAGCATCCATATTCCTTTCTTTCTCCCCATCTCTAAGTTCTCATTCCTACATACATCTAAACAGATATCAAATATGATATTCAAATAAATGCATCTAAGTGTCACATTCAAAAAAGAAAAGAAAGGAAGAAGAAGAAGAATAGAGACAATGAATTTGCATGCTGCTAACTCGAATGTTTCCTATTTGCCACAAGATATTCTCACGTTTTGAAACGAAATGGCGCATAAGAGTCGTGTTCAGAGCTTTCGTAAAAGGACTAATCAAACTGTGCGTCTAAGTTCGGAATAAACCATCAAGAATGTCCCATAATTAATCTGCAAGCTACTGATAAACACATTACCAATAGCTTGGAAAGTAGCCCAAAACCTGAGATTCTCCCTCACCAGACAAAGAAGAGTACAAATACAAGCCAGTGACAAGAAACATAACAGTTCGGAAGATTTTCGAAAGAACCTCTTCTCATAGCCGGCTAATGACTGCCTCCACCTCTGCAGGGGTGTACAGATGATATGTCGGAGCCACCTTTGCGATATCGACATTGTTGGGAGTCACCTGAAATTGGAGGGACGCAGTTTCATCCACAGATTATTAGATGGCAAAAGTTAATGTTAGAAGTGCAATGCTTCTTGATATCTCATTCCTATGTTTAAAAATGCACTATTATTTATTCACCTTCTCTTCCATAACTTGCTTCAGAATGGACAGTGCTATGGTTTCAGCTTCTTTAAGAGTTAGGTCCTGCGATCAATTGAACGAAACCAAGAAGTCCATTTAATATAAGTCGCAAAAACATATGGTGTTCTAACTTTGAGATATGTAGTTGCTTAAGCATGGGTGTAAAAGTCCTAAACGTTTAGCTGACGCTTGTTGCGCTCTTTGTTTAGTGAAAAATGGTAACATTTATCTCAAATACTTACAATAATAAAGAGTGCAGAGAAATGGCTGTTTTATATATAAACTCTAAAGCATTAGATATATCTCATATCTCATTTGACTTGTACATATCACGTACGTATATATGTATATATGTATGTATCTCAACTTTTCACATTTTAACTTCAAAAACACCATACCTCATATTACTTGTAAATAAAACGTTCACTCTTAGTGACAACATATCTATCTAAAATTTTATATTTTAACGAGAATAGCTACCAAAATCCTATGATTGGACAAATATGAGGTTGTGGTGCGCTTCATCTGTCTAGTTTTTTTTTTTTTTTTTTTTTTTTTTTTGAAAATGGAAGAAAAAGGAAAAGCCGT
>NW_019268560.1:1481489-1594514 GCF_002738365.1 Cucurbita moschata | reverse complement strand
TTTTTTTTTTTTTTTTTTTTTTTTTCTGAAAATGGAAGAAAAAGGAAAAGCCGTCCACCAGCATAGCATTCAGTTATATCTGACACCAATATAGTAGAAAACATACCTTATTGTACTGCTCTTGCAGAGAACTGTCCGCACCTTCAGAACCTGAACCGATAGCTTTAGCATTGCATTGCCAGAAAGTGCCAGATGGATCAGTGTAGAATCTGCATACCACAGATTATCAGGTTAAAAACTAAGGGGTAAACATCATTTCTGCCAGCATATTACGGAGGGAATTTTACTTAATCCATAATGCATATTCCTGAATCCTGATGATGCACAACGTTCTGATATGAATATTATTAAAACAGTATACAATGCTAGCAGCCTTCTACACAACTAAAAATGAACGCTACATCAAAAATTGCATCAATGATGCAAACAAGTAATAGCTAACAATG
Source organism: Cucurbita moschata (assembly GCF_002738365.1). NCBI lineage: Eukaryota > Viridiplantae > Streptophyta > Magnoliopsida > Cucurbitales > Cucurbitaceae > Cucurbita > Cucurbita moschata. The sequence goes on along the minus strand of NW_019268560.1, from coordinate 1,594,068 downwards.
ATTAAAAAAAAGTTATTTGGCATTAAAAAGCAAATGAATGCAGTGGCCTCAGCAGAGGATTTAATGTTCTAATCATCGAGAGAACTTAAAATTAGACATGAGTGCCGAACCAAAACTTGTTTCGTAAAGCTTGAAGATGCATGCATGAGACAGAAACTGGCATACAAATGATTTTTGCTTCAACTGCCTTTTTGGTCCTTATCTCAAAAGAAAACATAGAAACGCTAACTCTGAGTCAATCTTGATTATTTTGATGGTGGTTGAACTATAGAAGAGAAAAATATGAGGAACATTGGGATAAAAATGATAAAGTGTATCATTTGATGACCCAAGTGAATTTATAATCTCTTTGAGGGTACGTTGAGTAGCAGTGTGATGATATCTTTTTATTGACTTACGGTTGATTGGAATCTTTCTAAATTATAATCTCCTCTGTCATTAGGGTTGGGGAAGACCATTTAATTCTCCAACTTATATCGTTTTTCTACACTACATGTCTCTCAGCTCAAAGGTGTTTGAATGCAACTAATCAGGCAGTATCGCATAAATTTCAAAAGTTGTGATTTTAACTTTTTCCCTGGGTGTATGATTACTACAAGTATGAAACACATGAGAAAAATACCTAAAAGTACGAAATATAAAAAACGATGCAACCCCTTTTCCATGCCATCCCAATAGAAGGATGCAAAAAAAAGAGTTCAAACACACCCACAGCCATCACTTGGGCCGTGGACGTGGTGGTACAAAATACAGAATGCAGTGAGATAACAGCTAGTCACATATATCAGTTTGCAGTGAAATAACAGTTAGTCATATAAATCAGTTTGCTCATTATGTGTTTAACTTACAAGCTGGGCCCCTTCTCATCATGGCCGGCAATGAGAAGAGCTACACCAAATGGTCGAGACTGTAAAGAGAGAAAAAAATGTATTATATTAGCAAGTAAACTAGTGACAACATGTTTCCTTTTTCAACATTGCGAAAAGTTGAAATGATATAATTCTTTCAAATATGGAAGATGGTTATGCAAAATACACTATACAACCATCCTACATTTTACTAGGACAGGATATCATCTAAATAAAATCACTGGAAAAGTATACTAATATCTGCATAAATTCATGTCAATAACATCAGAAAGTCACTTATTCAAGAACTCATTATTTTTTACATCCAAAAGATTAAGCGTGAAATAATTCCCTAATCAAATAATACATGTGAAGGTTATATTTTAGATAGATGCTAATTAACAAAATAAATGTTGTTAAGCCATTGCCATTTTACAGTGAGTCAAGATTAATTCAACAGGAAGTGGAGAAGAGATGGAGTAAAATGAAAAGAGAAAAGTTGCAGTAATAACCATGGACTCCTCATCGCCTTCACCAAATCTTAGGGCTAGATCACAAAGAGCTTGAGTTGTAGACTCCACAGTCATTGGTTCACCATATGAGAACCGATGGTTCTGCAAAACATGAAGTTCAAAATTCAATAGCTTGCCTTTAAAAGATATAAACTATAGATGCAAGGCAAGAGCATCAACAGCACCTGGGTCTCAACTCGAGCATGTTCAACAAGGGTGTGAGCATCAGCAATTAATCCACTCATTGCACATCCTATATGCTCATCAATTTCCATGATTTTTTCCACGCTACTTGGTTCCTAAATAAAAGTTCCAAAAATGTCAACCTCACAATTGAAGGGGAAAAAAAAGGCTGCCTTGAAATCCAAACAAAAAAGAAGATGGATCAATAGCTAAACTTCAGTTAAATTAGAGTACAAATTTCAGTTTCAAGATTGGTGGCAAGATATTTAAGTTGAGCTTGTATATAACTGTGTATATCCCATAGGCAACCATATCAATTACGATGCCTACGTAGACTGCTAGGCATCTAACTTGAGCTGAATATGATAATATATGCAATAGACAATGACAACCAATAGCAACGAATTTAGAAACTTTTAAGGCAAAGGAACAGACCAGTAGTGGGGATGTAATACGTTTCTCAACAGCAAGCACAACGCCTTCCTTTGTTTTCAAACCAATTGCAGTCGAACCAAGCTGCAAAAATTAAGGAAAATCAGTTGATTCAACAAAATGGACAAAAAAAAAAGTCATTCAAGGTTTTTTCACTCAACTTCACCACCCTTCTCCGAATCTCACAAACTTCAACACGAAATTTAATGGAAAAAGCCCAGAAATGAGAGAACGAAAGGGAAGGAAAAACAATAGAATACCTTAATAGCTTCAATGGCGTACTCAACCTGGAACAATCGACCTTCAGGAGAGAAGGTATTCACACCCCTATCATACTCAGTCCTGAAAAACCCCAGAATCAGAAGGACAAAACGAGAGAGACATAAAATTAAACAATAGAAACAAAACAAAAATAGAAAGAGAACGAAAATGCCGCAGCAAAGAATGCACTAGATCATCACCTGGTCAGAAACATTTTGCGATTCAATTGAAGAAACTCGCTAGATTCTGCACGAACACTGAGAAATCAGAATCATATCAAAAGCGCCAAAATTCCTAAACGATGAAAATTCGAACACGAAAAATCAAGAAAGTATTAGGAGGAGAGAGAGATCTACTTGCCTGCAACACTGAAGAAAAATGAAGAAGAAGAAGCAGCAACAAACAGCTTTGTTCAGTAAGCTTTAAGCAGACCCTTTCTTGCGAAGCAAGATGATGGTGCCGGGTTTTGTTCGGGTTGCTTTTTGTAGTCCACGGGTTTCCGATTTCCGCCATTTTCGCCCGGTTCATAAGGCCCATATTCATTAAGGCCCAGCCCAAAAATGAAACGGATTAAATGACATGGTTCGACAATTGGCCCAAGCCCAATACCACTTCGTTAAGTAACGTTGAAAAATTTGGATGACTCGAACAAGTTTTTAGGCTAAATTAATAAAAATACTCGTTCGTCTAAAAAAATATTATTGAAATAAAAAAAAAATTACTAAATTTTTAAAATAAATAAACGTAGAGTTGCAGCATAGTCAGACCGAGCATGAGCTACCACTGAATGATTCTGTCTTTGAGACCCGCTATGAATCGACTAGTTCTCATCTTTTTGTCACTACAAACTTTGGAGCAAATATGTCTCGTCTATTAAATTCCACAGCTTCCAACCCGCTATGAATCGACTAGTTCTCATCTTTTTGTCACTACAAACTTTGGAGCAAATATGTCTCGTCTATTAAATTCCACAGCTTCCAGCCATGATTCTGCTGCGACTAGGTCAATCTTACTGCCCTCAAAGGACCACAAGTTGTCATCCCCCACATCCTGTTTGTGACTGCAAGTTTGGTTTACTAACAATGACCGCATAATCAGGTCCCATTGGCACCTAAGGAACTTCCTCAGGAGAATCTTTGTGCACGATCCTCCTTCATCTACTCTTGGGAGGTGACGACGGTGGCACCTCAACCTCAACTGCGTGAGGCATCTCCTCGACCTCAACCGATGGTGGGTGTTGTGTCGACGACGAAAATTGCTCGCGCTCAAGCGACTTAGCCTAGATATGTTTCAGGCCGACATTTCTCTATGACTACTGAGCTCCCAAACACCCCATCGTCTCGACCAGTATCCTTAAGAATCTGAAAAAGAATAAATATACTCAACAGGGCTCTCATCACATCTTTGACCTAACAAATAACCACAGATTAATTCTATATTTTAGGTTCGTCGACTTATTGTGCATAAACTTAATATCACATTTGGCTTCACAACGGTATCCAGTGCCTGGAGTTGAGACGCCACCTCAAATAAACTTTCACAAATCAGGTGGGACCAACACGATGATCTTTTAGAAATAAAAAATAATAATTAAAAAAGTTTGGAGATGATCTATGAATCCTAGATTGATAGTTTTCGTCAATAACTTTTTTAAATAAAGATTAAGGCGTTACTTTTATTTTTAAAATTTGATGAATAATTTTTAAATTAAAAAATTTAAGAATATTTTTAGAGTTATTTTTATTAATTTTATTAATTCGGCCAAAGCTTTTGTAAAAGAACAAAAGACCGAGAGCCGCAAGGCCCAGAGAGAAGCCAAGGGCCCGTCGAGGCGTCGTACCCAGAAGCCTTCTTCGGCAACAAGAAATCCCCCGGGTCTTTCAGCACCAGAGAGAGAGAGAGCTCTGCTTTTCTCCGGCATTCTTCAACAACACTCCCATTTCAGAACCTCTTCTCGATTCTCCATTTCCTCTCCAGCACACTCACTCCTTGGAAGACGGCATGGGCGACAGCCAGTATTCTTTTTCTCTCACCACTTTCAGGTCTCTCACTCAACTCCCTCTCTCCTCCTCTCCCTCCCTCTTTCTCGATTCTGCTTTCTTATGGTGTGTTTTTGTGGTATTTGCTCAGTCCTTCCGGCAAGCTTGTGCAGATCGAACACGCCTTGACAGCGGTTGGATCTGGTCAGACATCTCTTGGTATCAAAGGTATCTTGACGCCAAATGATGCTTGGTTTAATTGGTCTCATTGAGTTTGAGCATTTGAGTTTTTGTTTTTATCGAGTTCATCCGAGTTCATCGTAGCAGTGTTTTCATGTTGCTTCATGTAAACATAATGATTTATTCAGAATTCTCAGGGTCTTGGATAAAGAAGTTGTTTCTCGAGTTATGATCTCAGCACTTTGATCTTATTTTATTATATAATTAATTGTCTTTGTTAATTGAACACGACTCTCCACAATGGTATGATATTGTCACTTTGAGCATAAGCTCTCGTGGCTTTGTTTTGGGCTTCCCGAAAATGCCTCATACAAATGGAGATAGTATTCCTTGATTATAACCTCGTGATCATTCTCTAAATTAGCCAATGTGGGACTTTCATCCAACACCTCCCTCGAACAAACTTCGCCTCCCCTTAATCGAGGCTCGACTCCTTTTCTTTTGGAGTCTTAGTCGTTTTTTACTATGCCTTTGAAGAACCTCGACTCCTTTTCTTTTTTGGGGTCCTTTGTTCGACATTTGAGGATTCTATTGACATGACTAAGTTCTAAGGCATGGCTCTGATACCATGTTAGTTGAACACGACTCTCCACAATGGTATGATATTGTCCACTTTGAGCATAAGCTCTCATGACTTTGTTTTGGGCTTCCCCAAAAGGCCTCATACCAATGGAGATAGTATTCTTTGATTATAAACCCATGATCATTCCCTAAATTAGCCGACGTGGGACTTTCATCCAACCGTCTTAACCTTAGATTAATTCATAATGAGTACTCAATCTCATACTTAGCTTTGCGGCTTATACATGCATGAGTTTGTCTGTTCTTGCTTAATTACTCTTGGAAAGTTGCATTTATGTTGTTGGTGATTATAACTCTGGATATGTGTAAAAGGATGTCGAAGTATTTATGTCTGGGTATACCTTCTTCCTTGCAGCTGCCAATGGTGTTGTCATTGCGACTGAAAAGAAACTACCTTCTATCTTGGTTGATGAAACATCTGTACGTAACTCAATTTAGTAAACATGAGTTATGATTTCTTTAACTCCTTTCTCATGGTTCACATTATATTTTATGACGCTTTCTCTGTCTCAGGTTCAAAAGATACAGTCTCTGACACCAAACATTGGAGTTGTTTATAGGTTTGATTTTCTTCACCTCTTGGCAACAGCGCTATTACTTTTCTTCTATGTTTCTCTCTCACGGATAGACTTTTTGGAGTGTTCTCAGACTGATGTTGTTAGTCGTTATAATCTGCTGTCTTTGTGACTTACTCTGCCTTTATGATAACATGTAATTTGAACTCCAAAGATTGTGTTTGAGTCTGTAAATACAGTCCACTATTGGCTAACATTATGGACCAAGACTATAGAGTAGCCTTTTGGAAAATAAAAAAATCTTACTTAGTATCAGTAAGAATTGTAGTTTTACGTTTTAATTTGGTACTGTTCATAAATCGTGTTATTCTTCTTATGATCTGTCACATTTTTCTTTTAAATATGCATCTCTGTGGTCTTGAGCATTAGAGCTCGGACAGAGCAGTTATTTGAGTCCATCTATTTTTAGCATTCTTTTTTTTTTTTTTGCCCTAAGTTAGCACCTTCAAGTTCTATTATGATATTTTTTTCTACAGTGGCATGGGTCCTGATTTTAGAGTTCTGGTCAGAAAAAGTAGGAAGCAGGCAGAGCAATATCATAGACTGTACAAGGTACAATGAGGTTTCCACTCATATGTCAAATTTCTTCATAACTGAAACACTTTAGTTTGTATAATCGGTCTTCATAAGACACTTTGATACACTAGGTACAGAGAGTTTTTAAATTTCATATTGATTTTCTTCGTAACTGTACTCTTTAGTTTGTGTGTGCATGCCTGCTGGAATATGGAGAAAAAAAATTCGATTGATTATCAAATTACATCTTATCGTGACCTTTCTCCTGTGGCCCTTAGGCTGTTCTTTTGTGGCCCTTCTTTTGGCCTTTTTAATGCAGTTTCCTATTGTGCTCATTATCTTCTCTTTTCATATAATAAGAGCACAAACTTTTTAAATGAATATGAACAATCTTTGTTTCATGTTGATTTTCTTTAATATAGTTGAGCTTTTTCACAATCTTGATTGTTGGCCAATTTTCCCTCTTGCGTAAGCGAACATATATATATATATAAATAGTATTTATGATTTTCTTCACATGGTTGTAACTTGTGTAAAATGTATCTTAGGAACCAATTCCGGTCACCCAACTTGTGAGGGAAACAGCAGCTGTAATGCAGGAGTTCACCCAATCTGGGTATCCACAATTCTTGCCCTGAAAGTTGTTCAAACTCTAGATTTTAAATGAAAGCTTGATACAAATTGGTGTTGCCTAACTTGCAAAAAACTTATTTTGAAGTCTCTGAATGGACATAATGTGGATGGCATCCTTTTTTTGATAAATAATTTCTATTTTAATTTACTCTTTTCAAGCTTCCATTCCCCCATTTTCTCTTATTCATCATTCCTTTCAATGAAAATAGTTGCCGCACCATGTTGGCCTTTCCAATATTTTGTTTTCAGACTGGAACTTGGGTGCCATTTGCCTTAATAGATCTTTTAAATTTGGTCCATGTATTCAAAAGTTTTATTTTCTGTGTTTTCTTGTCTTTAGTGGAGTAAGGCCATTTGGAGTATCTTTGCTGGTTGCTGGGTTTGACGACAATGGTCCTCAATTGTACCAGGTAGATTATCTCTTATATCTTGATAAAATAGTAACACATTAAATGCCTGATTTAAGGAGGCTTTTAATTTTATAATTCTCTGTCTTTTGTATACATATCCTAATTTTAGTTTCATGTAAACTTGGTAATGAAATCCATGTTCCCACCTTTTGAATATTATTTTGTTTTTCGGGTGTACTTGCTGTTTCTCCTTTCAAGTCTTGTGCTACAATATTGATCCCTTATATGTATATGCATTTGTATATGTATATATATTTATCCACATAGATATAGAAAGTGATAGATATATTCATAGAAAGTTATGAATTTTTGTTAGCACCACTGAAAAGCTATACCTCAATTCACTTTTCTTCTTGAATGGAATAATTTTTCCCTAGGTGGATCCATCTGGTTCATATTTCTCTTGGAAAGCCTCTGCAATGGGGAAGAATGTTTCTAACGCCAAAACATTCCTAGAAAAAAGGTATCTGTTCTATTTTCTGCCGCCTGAATTTTTTAGTCAAACTGAGCAGTTGCTGCGTCAGATTTCACATTAATTACTCTGTTTAGTTTATTAAATAGAACCCAAAGCGAGCTTTGTGAACTTAAAAATTATCCGTTGCATCTGATTTAAATGATGCCAAGTAGCATACCACAGATAGTTTTGTGGGTTATTTTGGTTCCTGGTGTCATTCATCCTTTCCTGACAGTTTTGGCGATCTTACTTTTCAATTTAGGTATACCGATGATATGGAGCTTGATGATGCAGTGCACACTGCCATCTTAACCTTAAAAGAGGGGTATGTATATTTTAAAGAATCTCATTTAATGTATGAACTTTGTTTCTTCGTATGTTGTTCTCTCTCTACCTTGAAAATTTAGTGCGGATTAGTTCATGTGAAGGAGATGCTATGAAATCACAGCATTTTTGGGATGGAGAGGGAGTAATGATGACAGGGAGAACTTATGTCCTTACTTCATTATCCACACAAATCTTAACATTTAATAAGAGTTCAACTGGAGAGATCAATTTCCTTGGTCAACTTGGAAGTTACTTCTACAAATTTGGAAGGCTAATCTATTTGCCTATATTTTAAAACGAACTCAAATTCAAAAGGCCTGTGCTTTTAGAAGACTAAAAGTGGCCTCAAAGTTTCTCTCTTGCACCTGCTAGGTCTGATTCTCAAGATGATATTATGCGTAGACCTTAATTTACATAGAAGAGAAAGTATATAAAAGATATGAAACTTCATAATCATGTAGCACCATAGGGCTGCTTGGGGATTGGTGAAAGTATTTTAAGCTAAATATATTCATTCTCTGACCAGTTTCTTTCAAGTGATCTAAATTTAAAATCTTCATTTTGTAAATTATGTATATGCATACTGTCTGCACCCAAATATTATTGTTTCTTATTTTATGGCTAATCATTGGTAATCTTTTTTGTTCTTCCGTAGATTTGAAGGTCAGATCTCAAGCAAAAACATTGAAATTGGAATAATTGGCACGGATAAGAAATTCAGGTTGGTCTCTCCTGCTCTCTTTTACTGGAAAGAAAAACCTTTTCCCTTGGGTTGAACTTCAAAACCCTTATGCATAGTTGAATTGTGTGTTATGCTATTGTGCTAATGTGCTTCATTGCGAGTGTATTGTACCAAAATTGGTGAGGTTTAGTGTAGAAACCTAGAAAGTTGCGTTTGAATGATAACGCTTGAAACTGGAAAATCTCGACCTTCTGCATATTTTCGAGCGTCTTTGGTGTTCCACAAATGTTTTATATATATGTAGAGTTATCAATTGGTAATGACGCTCATGTTATAGCATTAAAAAAGATTTTGATGGTTACTTCTTTTAAGGCTTGTGTGGTGCATTCATGTCATGAGAAATAGACTTTCCATTTGGTATCTCTATTTCATTCATCTTCTCCTGTTAAGAGCAGCCATTTTCTGCACACACACATGTATTCTTGGATCTCGTCTCTACTCTCGAGTTTGATTTTTCGATTTCTATCCGAAACAGAAACACTTACGATTGATACTGACTTCTGGTACGCCTATATTATTTTGCAGAGTACTAACCCCTGCTGAGATTGATGATTACTTAGCTGAAGTAGAGTAAGCAATATGTTTTTGCCTGCGAAGGTAAATTCTTTTAAAAGACAACAGTGGGTGTTTGATATTGAAGTGAAGTAGCCTGGCACTTGGCTGTGAGCTTGATGATGCCTGGCACTGCCATTGCGAAAGTTAATGAAGAAAAATTGTATGGACATTTTAGGTTTCCAATACATCCACCATTGTATGTTAGTCAAGGAATTATGCATGCATGCTTGGATTAGATGCTGTGAAGAAGGTTTCTTGTTTTAAAATTAGTAAGTCCAGATTGGTAACCAAAATTATGGTACTTTCTTTCAGTTTCTATGGTATCTTTCACAAGGATTACATGTGGGACATTTGAATGCCAAGTAAAGCGACGAGAGTCTCTCAGAGCTCTCAACTCTTGAAACACTACAGTTCAAAATTCCCAAATTCTAGTTCTATTTTGTTTGAAAAGTATTTTCATCAAATTCTTAATTTGTCAAAAGAATCACTTAATTTAAAAAAAAAAGACGAGTCTTTTGTAAGACTCAATTTAAAAAAAACTTGATGACCCAACTCAAATAAATTTACTCGAATAAAATTGGATTGAACTATAATTTACTATTAATTTTAAAAAAGATTAATTCTATTGAACCAGGGGTATGACTAGATTTGATTTCGTTGGAAAGACAAAATTAAAGAAAGATTTGCTCATGAACCTGATTTCATCTATTTTGTTTTCAAACCTAAAAAAAAAATCGGTAATATAGATAATAACGACTAGAAAAAAATTAATGGCTTGGATGAGGATAAGGTTCCATAGGAACAATTATTTATTCATATTTCAACCCAGTCTTTTTTTTAGAAAAAAAAGCGAAAGTTAAAGTTCATGCAAAAAAAAAAAAAACCAATACGACCTAAAAAATTTCATAGATTTAATATTTAATAATGAATGTTTTGAAATAAGTTTTATAAAAAAATATGTGAACCCCACCTACCTAAAAGGGTGCAGAGCCAACAAAGGCACCGATCACGAACTATCACTGTGTTACAAGTAAGTTTGTTGGCGACACATTGACCCACCATCTTGCAGGCTCACTCTCCGATGTGGGGATTCTTAGTTTCCGTTCCATGTTTGAGTCATATATATTCCCTCTATTTTTCGATTAATGCGTATGATCCCACATCCAAAATAACCAAATCCACCCAAAATACGTAAAATGTAAAGTATAAATCCAAGAAAATAATATATTGTCTACCAACCCTACAGTCCTATGATATTGATCCCACATTGCTGATTAGCGGCGACGGCAACCCAAAGCATTAAGCAGAGAAAAGGGTTTTTACAGAGCGCTTCAAGGTTCATCAATGGCGTCGAGGTTGGTTTGGGCTTCAAGAGTTGCTTCGTATCTCAGGATCTCAATACCCCATAGAGGGTTTGCTTCTGGTGAGCCGAACCCACGTTTTTTATGTACTGATTTTCCTAATTCTTTATCAGTTTTGATTGATCTGTTTGTCTGGTAGATGGATATTTGAAACTGATCGATCTTCTTTTCACATTCGAAGATCTCAGTTTCCATTGATGGGTTTTGTTTATATTGCCGTTTGTTTGATCAATGGCTTACCCTTTTCAAGATTTGCAGGATTTCTCTCTGTTTTTGGGTTCACAGATGTTATTCTACTGCTAAATCTACATCTGTTGATATGCATTGTGTTTTCACCTTCCATTTGAATTGTTGTGTGATGAATCCCAAACATGAGATATTGTGTTCTACTTTCCTTTTTATCGCCTTCCTTTGATTTGTTCATGTGTTCTTATTTCAATCTTGTTGTTTGAACTAATACCGGTGCCTTGGTGATCTTTCTAGCTGCTGATAATTTAGTTTTCTCGTTTTGATATCGATCTTCCTCCCTGGGTTTGCTTTGCTAGTAGATAGACTCTATGCACATGTCATGTAATAGCCCAAGCTCACCGCGGGCCGATATTGTCCTCTTCAAGCTTTCCCTCAAGGTTTTTAAAACGCGTTTGCTAGGGAGACGTTTACACACCCTTATAAGGAATGTTTCGTTCTCCTCTCCAACCGATGTGGGATCTCACAATTCCACCCCTTGGCTAGCACACCCCTTGGTGTCTGGCTTTGATACCATTTGTAACCGCTCAAACCCACAGCTAGCAGATATTGTCTCTTTGGGTTTTTCTTTTTGGGATTCCCCTCAATGTTTTTAATACGCGTCTGCTAGGGAGAAGTTTCCACATTCTTCATTCGTTCTCCTCTCCAACCGATGTGGGACCTCACAATCCACCCCTTGAGGACCACACCACTTGGTGTCTGGCTCTGATACCAGTTGTAACAGTCCAAGCCCACCGCTAGCAGATATTGTCCTCTTTGAGTTTTCCCTCTTGGGCTTCCCCTCAAGATTTTTAAAACATGTCTACTAGGGAGAGGTTTCCACACCCTTATAAGCAATGTTTCGTTCTCCTCTCCAACCGATGTGGGATCTCACGTGCCGCTTTTATTTATTGTTTTCAAGCTGAAACATGAGTGTAGAGAATTAACGTGTACCTTGAATTTGTGCAGTTGTTAAGGACTTGAAGTATGCTACTTCTCATGAATGGGTGAAAGTAGAAGGGGATAAAGCAACGATTGGCATAACTGATCATGCTCAAGATCATTTGGGTGATGTTGTCTATGTTGAATTACCAGAGGTAGGAACCTCTGTTAAACAGGATAGCAGTTTCGGTGCGGTCGAAAGTGTCAAAGCTACCAGTGATATTAACTCGCCTGTGTCGGGGAAAATCGTTGAGGTCAATGACAAGCTCAGCAGTTCCCCTGCTCTGGTTAGTTCCTCGACCGAATGTTCTTGCTCTTAATAATGATCTGACAATGGCTCTGGAAAGATTTAAGTTTGTTTTACTTATTCTTTGCACTTTTAGATACTTTAAGATGGATTCTATCTAACAAATGACTTGAGTCTTAGTTTGATTACTTGATATTTATATGTTAGAGGTGCACTAGTATCTCTTCTTGTATCATCAACAAGTCATTTGAGTTTGCATATTGCAGATTCTAAGTTCTTTGGATTCTATAGCTTTCCTTGATCATATTCAGGAGACAGCCTGCCTACCGTTGGATGTTTTATTCCTTAGAAGGGTGTGGAAACTTCTCCATAGTAGATGCGTTTTAAAACTGTGAGGTTGATGGCGATATGAAGTGGGCCAAAGCGGACAATATATGCTAGTGGTGAGCTTGGGCTGTTACAAATGGTAACAGAGCCAGACACTGGGTAGTGTGCTAGGGAGGACGTTAGGCCCCATAGGGGGTGGATTATGAGATCCCACATCGGTTGGAGAGGGGAAAGAGTGCCAGTGAGGACGCTTGGCGGCCCCGAAGGGGGATGGACTATGATATCTCACATCGGTTGGAGAGGGGAACGAAACATTTTTTATAAGAGTGTGGAAACCTCTCTCTAGCACTGTGAGGCTGACGGCGACACGTAACGGACTAAAATGAACAATTTTGTTTTGTTTTGTGTTGTATACGAGTAGGAGTACGAGTGATTTGGGTGTTATTGATGAATATGTATGTGTTAATAACGTAGGTGAACTCAAGCCCATATGAGAATGGATGGATAATTAAGGTGGAGGTTAGTGACAGTAATGAACTGAAGAATTTGATGGACTCTGAGCAGTACTCCAAGTTCTGTGAAGAAGAAGATCATTGAAGATATCAGCAGCCTTATCAGATCAGTTGCTTTTCCTTCCCTTTCTTTCCTTTGTAAGACTCACAAAAATGGTGGAAATTTTCCCACTGATATCAATAATTTGATCCATTTGAAACTGCATTCTCTATATTTTCTGTTTTGGCTGGTCTGACTCAGTTCGACTAAGTGGCTCGGTAGGCTCGTTTTGATCATTCTGCCCTGTCCCGAAATTGTTTCTGATGTAATTTAGGCGGTATAACTGTTTTCGTTCCGGCTTACTTTCAATATAAATAAATTATGTCAGCATCACGAATATATTTCAAGCTCGATTTTATGAATGAATCAATCAATCTTGGTCGATTTTGTGAAATTTTCAATTTTTTAAAAAGTTTAAAAATTTGTGAATCAAATTTCAATATTTTCAATTTTTTAAAAAGTTTAAAAGTATTATAAATATTTAAGGGTTCGGAATATAATTTTTTTTTTAAATTTGTATATTTTTTAAAATTTTAAAAATATTTTAAGATATTAACCAAAATTTGAGAGTTAAAAAAAGGATTTTTAAAAGTTAAATTATATTTTTTAAATAAATTAAATGTATTAAACTAATTTTAATTGAAATTTTGAAAGGAAATGTTTTTTTTTTTTTAAAGGATAATAAAAAAAAACAAAAGGTTTAAATTTAGATATTTTTAAATACAAACAGAGAGCTCCACTCCACATTCCCTTCGTAGAGATAAAAACCCACATGGCCACACCAATGCATATCTATAATGGACGTTGCCATAACTTTTCTTCTTCCATTTCCTCAATCTTTCATCCACCTGCTGTAATCTCTTCTCGGCGCTTTCATGTAAGTTCATCAGCTTTCTCTTCTCCAACTTGTTTTTGTTTCGGTTAAGCTTATGACCCTTCTCTTCCCCTGTCAATTTCACTTCCAAACACTCCAATAGTGGCCTGCAACTTTGTAATTTGGTTTTGAGTTTGTGTAGTTTATTCGTCGGTGTCTTAATCTGGCAATGGAAGCTCTGGTGTTGGTATTGCGCATCATTGTAATGCAAGTTGGAGAATATCGGATTGTTTTTCCGAATATTTCATGTTAGTCATAAACGAATCCGTTCATTGTTGTGTTGGAATGAGTCATTATAACTTCATCTAGATTTTTTTTTTCTCTTTGTTTATGGTGTTTTTGTGCAGTTTGATTTTAAGAAGGATTTGAGTTTTACACACATTTATGCTTAAATCGATCGATCTAGTCTCGTGTATTCTTTCGTTATCTGAATGGTTATGGCAACATGTCTATCTATGATTGTAATGAAAGCAGATAGAAGCCTGTAGATTTACTTATAATGTATGCTTTCATTATCTTTGGTAAATCTGTATGGATAGTAGCCTTTTTGAATTCGTTATGTGTAAATTTGTATGGATACATTTGCAGATTGTTGAAGCGCATTTTACTATATATACTTATAATGTATGCTTTCATTATCTTTGGTTGTTATGTCAATGTCTCTACAGTTGCAATAGATACTGATAGAGTTTTTTTTTGGTATTCGTTAAGTGTATATTTTTATGAAAAACTCTGCAGGTTGATTTTTGGAAGCGTAGTTAACAACATATACTTACAACCGAGATGTTGTGGAACTGATTTCAGATGGACAGTAAAATGTGCAGAGAATGAAGTTGTTGAGAAATCCAGACGTGATGGCGCTTATGTTGATAGACGCGGAAAATTGAGAACCTTCAATCGCAAAAGATTGTCAAGAAAACGATGTAAGATATGCTACAAACTTGAAACTGTGTTTTGTACTTTTAACTTTGGCGTATATTATCTTGATTTTAATTATCACTTTGTTCAGGTGGTTCCCTGAGGGGACGAGGATGGAAGTATGGATCTGGTTTTGTTGATGGGATATTCCCTGTTTTGGGGCCTACTGCTCAACAGATTATGGACTTTGTTAGGGAAGAAGTAGATTATATGGGACTCTGGCATTTTCTTGACACACTACCTGCCACTAATTCAACTTGGGATGATATCATCAGTGTAGCTGTGCAACTTCGTCTCAACAAGAAGTGGGCTCCAATCATATTGGTAAGAATTAGTCTGATAGTTCAGTCATGCAACAAACCAAATACAAGGATTCCTCAACTTCTTTGCTTTTTCCTTTGGAAAAAAAACCTGATAGTTTAGTTAGACATTAAGATGCACAGTTATGCAAATTTGTAGGGTGAGAGGATGTTGAGGATTGTTGGGAGGGAGTCCCACATTGGTAAATTTAGAGAATGATCATTGATTTTATAAGTAAGAAATACATCTCCATTGGTATGAGGCCTTTAGGGGAAGCCCAAAGCAAAGCTACGAGAGTTTATGCTCAAAGTGAACAATATCATACCATTGTGGAGAGTCGTGATTCTTAACATAGTATCATAACCATGCCCTTAACTTAGTCATGTTAATAGAATCCTCAAATGTCGAACAAAAAAGTTGTGAGCCTCGAATGTGTAGTCAAAAGTGACTAAGTGTTGAATAAAGGGTGTACTTTATTTGAGGACTCTAGAGAAGGAGCCAAGCCTCGATTAAGGGGAGACTGTTCGAGGGCTCCACCATAGGCCTCAGGGGAGGCTCTATAGTGTATTTTGTTCGAGGAGAGGTTTATTGAGGATTGTTGGGAGGGAGTCCCACATTGGCTAATTTAGGGAATGATCATGAATTTTATAAGTAAGGAATACATCTCCATTGGTATGAGGCGTTATGGGGAAGCCCAAAGCAAAGCCATGAGAGTTTATACTCAAAGTGGACAATATCATACCATTGTGGAGAGTCGTGATTCCTAACTGAGGAGCTCATGCAAACAGGATGAATAATTAAAATGGATAAGCAAATCTCAAGTCACAATGTGCTTTCTTTGTGTGTATGACGTAGGAGTTCATGCAAGCTGGATGAATAGTTTGAATGGTTTAAATAAATATCAGGAGAGAGAGAGAGAGAGAGAGAGCTTTATGTCATCAAAATGGTTGTGTATTGTGAAACTTGTACTTATACTTATTTTTGCTGCTGAAATTCTATAGATATGTGAATGGATATTGAACAAAAGCTCCTTCCGACCAGATGTGATTGTGTACAATCTACTTATGGATGCTTATGGGCAGAGATCCCTATATAAGGATGTAGAATCAACATACTTAGAACTTCTTGAATCTCATTGCATTCCAACCGAAGATACTTATGCACTTCTTCTGAAGGCCTGTTGCAAATCTGGATTGCTAGAGAAGGCTGAAGCTGTCTTTGCTGAAATGCGAAAGTATGGCCTTCCACCAAGTATGTTTATTACTCATTTGTCATCTGCTAGAAGGAGCTAGTATTATCAACTTCTTGCTTAGAAATTTAAGCCTCAATTCATATCAAAACATGTGCCTTAGTATTGAATTTCTCTTCAAAGATAATTCTTAGTCATACAAAAATCTTGCACGTGAAATCATATCTTGACCATTAAATTATTCTTGATGCATCATATTCTTTTGTTTTTTGTTTTTATAAACAAATCAATGCTGCCATGTCATGTCAATTCCAGTAATTATTTGTTTTTGAGCTTTTGAGTAATTTAAAGTAGAGTTTGTTTGGTATTTTTTACTGTTTTAGATATATTGATGATACTTTGAAAGTAAAGGATGACATTGCTACAACTGGCTTGAGAAACTGAATGTTTACTTGCAAGATAAATGAACAGAAGAAACAAAGAAAATTTAAAATTTATGTCAATTGTTATACAGGTGCAATTGTGTACAATGCTTATATTGATGGTTTGGTAAAGGGTGGAAACAATGGCAAAGCAGTAGAGATCTTTCACAGGATGAAGAGAGATGGGTGCCAACCCTCTACAGATACATACACAATGTTAATAAACATATATGGAAAGGTGAGCCCAGACAGGTTAAATTAAGAACTCTTTTATCAGCATTTAAAGTTCGTCATGTCTTGTTTGCTTTAGTACAGTTATCCAAAACCCTCATTCACTTTCCTGACCTATTCAATGGAGCGTTAATACCATACCATCCACAATAAGTTCTGCTATCTTTAAGGCCTGAAGCTTCTGTAAAATAATGACAATCTTATGTAGATTTGAAATTGGTTTTGATTTTTAATCTTTTCCCTTCTAGCCTAACAATCATAGGTTCATGCAGGAAAGTAAGTCTCATATGGCACTAAAGATATTTGACGAAATGAGAAGTCAAAGGTGCAAACCTAACATCTGCACCTTTACCGCTTTAGTAAACGCATTTGCTAGAGAGGGGCTTTGTGAGAAAGCCGAAGAAATATTTGAGCAACTACAAGAAGCTGGTTATGAACCGGATGTCTATGCCTATAATGCCCTCATGGAGTCATATAGGTAAAACTAATCTGGTACGATCTTTTTGTAGATATAGTCTTCATTCGTAAAAGTTAGTAGTGTTTTCACTGTTCACTTCAAAATGGTCGAGTCTTTGAATGTCTGGCTGGTATATGGACCTTGATGGCTAGTGAGCTTTGGTAGGCAATCGAAATTTAATGTTCCTCTTCTAATAGTTACAATATTTCTGATCTAAGAACAATGTTGAAGAATTGATTATAAATTTGATGTTTTGTGGGTGAGCTTTATCTTTTCATGCATTAGAATAATTTAGAGTACCGTAGTAGCCTTTCGATGTAATTTTTTCCTTATTAAAAAGCATACCCTTTTGGTCACTTGCAGTCGTGCTGGCTATCCATATGGAGCAGCCGAAATTTTTTCACTCATGCAACACATGGGGTGTGAACCAGATAGAGCGTCATACAATATCATGGTGGATGCATATGGAAGAGCTGGACTTCATGAGGGTATGTAGACTTAAGGATATATTTAACAGTTTTTCCATTGATAATTCATTGACGTCAAGGTTTACCCTCATTGCCGAATACATATCATCAAAATCTGGTATTAAAAAGAAAGAGAGCCAACTCAAATTATGTATGTTGGGTTAGGAATCACGACTTTTCACAATGGTATTGATATAGTCCACTTTGAGCATAATCCCTCGTGGCTTTGCTTTGGGCTTCCCCAAAAGATCTCATACCCATGGAGATGTATTCCTTACTTATAAACCCATGATCATTTCCTAAATTAGCCAACGTGGGACTCCATCCCAACAATCCTCCCCTCGAACAAAGTACACTATAGAACCTACTCCGAGGCCTATGGAGCCCTCGAATAAAGTACACCCTTTGTTCGACACTTAAGTCACTTTTGACTACACCTTCGAGACTCACAACTTCTTTGTTCGACATTTGAGCATGACTAAGGGCATGGCTCTGATACCATGTTAGGAATCACGACTCTCCACAATGGTATGATATTGTCAACTTTGAGCATAAGCTCTCATAGCTTTGCTTTGGGCTTCCCCAAGAGGCCTCATACCAATGAAGATGTATTCCTTACCTATAAACCCATCATTCCCTATATTAGCCAATATGGGACTCCCTCCCGATAGGAAGGTTGCATTGACTGACCAGGGAATGATCTAAGTGTAAAAATATGTGTAAATTGAAGCTATCATTTTCTTATAATGCTTTTCTAACTCTAAACCTTATGCAATTTAGATGCACAATCCGTTTTCGAAGAAATGAGACGAATTGGGATAACCCCAACAATGAAATCCTTCATGCTTCTTTTATCTGCCTATTCAAACGCTGGCAATACAGCTAAATGTGAAGATATTATTGGTCAGATGCATAAATCAGGGCTAAAACCAGACACATTTGTGGTGAACAGCATGCTTAATCTTTATGGCCGTTTAGGTCAATTTGAAAAAATGGAAGATCTTCTTTCTACCATGCAAAAAGGACCATATAGAGCAGATATCAGCACGTACAACATCTTGATCAATGTCTATGGACGAGCAGGTTTCTTGGAGAGAATGGAGGAATTGTTTCAAATGCTTCCTGCAAAAAATTTAGAACCCGACGTCGTGACGTGGACGTCACGGATTGGCGCCTACTCGAGAAAGAAGCTTTACAAAAGATGCTTAGAAATATTTGAAGAGATGATTGATGCTGGTTGTTATCCAGATGGAGGAACTGCCAAAGTACTTCTCTCAGCATGCTCAAGTGTAGAACAGATTGAACAGGTTACAAATGTTGTTAGAACAATACATAAAGATGTGAAAACTCTATTGCCTGTCTGAATTCATAATCTTCTGCCTTGTTTGTAACATTCTTGAGAAGAACAAAACTGTGATGTCTTACATTGGTTGGAGAGGAGAACAAACCACCATTTATAAGGGTGTGGAAAACTTCCCCTAGTAGACGCGTTTTAAAACCTTGAGGGGAAGCCCGAAAGGGAAAGCCAAAAGAGAACAATATCTACTAGCAGTGGATCTGGGGCGTTACAAATGGTATCAGAGTTAGACACCGGATAATGTGTCAGCCTTCTCGTTGTTCTCCGAAGGGGGTAGACAAGAGGCGGTGTGCCAGTAAGGACGCTGGGCCCCAAAGGGGGTGGATTGTGATGTCCCATATTAGTTGGGAGAAGAATAAATCACCATTTATAAGGGTGTAGAAACCTTTCCCTAGTAGACGCGTTTTAAAGCCTTGAGGGGAAGCGCGAAAGTGAAATCCCAAATAGGACAATATCTGCTAGAGGTGGATTTTGGTTGTTACAGAAACATTGTTTATAAAGGTGTGAAAACCTCTTCTTCGCACATGCGTTTTAAAAACCTTGAGGGGAAGCTTAAAAGGGAAAGTTCAAATAGGACAATATTTGTAAGGTGTGGAAACCTACCTTGAGGGAAGCCTGAAAGGAAAAATCCAAGTAGAATAATATGTCTACTAGCTATGAACTTAAACGGTTACAAATGGTGTCAAAGTCTGACACCAGGGGCGATAGTGTTTCAAACTCTTGTACTCATCAAACCAATGAAAAAAAAATGTGAAATCTAAAAGTTTCAATTAAAAACTTTATAAAAAAAAGTTGAATGATAATGAAATAAAATAAAGTATTTATTGTCAATAAAGTATTATTCCGAAAATCTTTTTCTTTTTTTATTTTATTTGAAAAATATTATTCCCATTAAAAAAAAGAAAAAGAAAAAAAAAGAGTAAATTGTAAGAAGAAATTAAAATAAATAGAAAAATTCCAAAATAAGCACACAATTTTAGGTACCAAACAAAGCCCACCTACCTCCCATTCTCAGTTTCTTGCCTGTGGCGAAAGTGGGTTTATTGTTGACACATTGACCCACCACCTGTCATCCTCACGCTCAAACGTGGGACCAAATGGATATGAACTCGTAAAAATTCGATCAATTCAATCTAATTCGTGATCTAATTCGTACCACTTAGACGAGATTATGAACCTATTTGAATTGAAATATTTTCAAATAAATGAAAAAATATTAATGTTAATTTTAATTATTTGAAAAATAATTTTTAAAAATATATATTAAAATTAAATGACTGATATTAATTAAATGTTCTAAAAAATTAATAGATATTTTATGAATTAAATTTTTACTTTTTATTAAAAATAAAATTTAAATAAATTAGGGTCAAATTTGATTGGATTTATTATTTAATAAATATTATTTGAGTTAGGAAAAAATTTATATCATTATATATTTAAAAGATATTTTAATAAAAAAACTTAAATTAAAAAAAATTATACTTTATTTTTAAAATACCTTTACGCTTATTATTATTATTTTAAATTCTTAATACTCTATTGTAAAGATATCATTCAAGTTTCAAAATTATTTTTAAAAAATTCTTTTTTTTTTAATAGATTTGAGTTTTGAAAATTTTTATTAATACCTTCAAATTTTTTTTTAAAGGTCAAAAACACAAATTTAAAAAAAAATAAAATACGAACTTTTAGAACTAACGTTAAAAAGATTTGAAGACAATTTATGAAGTATTGAGACAGTTTCCATCCATATATTCCATATATTGACCATAAAATTTTTTTTAACTATTATTATAAAAGTTAAGGTGTTAGTATTAATTTTAAAATTATATATATATTTTTTAAAATAATAGTAATAATAAAGATATTTTTAAATTTTAAAAGAGATGAAAGGGTATGAAAACTTTTTAAAGTTAAATTGTATTTTTGAAACATTATTAAAATATTAAAAGTATTTTTTAAAGGATAAAGTTTAAAGGTATTTTTAATAACGAAGAAAATAAAATGAAATTATATATATATATATATATATATTATAGGCGGCATCTCCACAGCTACTGTACTGTGATACTGATCCCTGAAAGCTAATAAAAGTCCCTTTCATGAAACTGATCTCTTAGAAGTGACGGCGAGCCAAAGCATTTAGCAGCGAAACAAGCTTCTGTCGAGAAAAGGGTTTTTACAGAGCTTTCTAAGTTTCATCAATGGCGTCGAGGTTGCTTTGGGCTTCAAGAGCTGCTTCATTTCTCAGGATCTCAATTCCCTATAGAGGGTTTGCTTCTGGTGAGCCGAATCCACGTTTTTTATGTACTGGTTTTCTTTTTTCTTTCTCAATTTTTGTTAGCCTGATTGTGCGGTAGATGAATTTTTAATGTTGGCGAAAAGAAATGAAACTGATCGATCTGCTTTTCACATTGGAAGATCTCAGTTTCCAGCGATGAGTTTTGTTTATATTTGCCGTTTGTTTGATCGGTGGCATGAATTGCTGGATTTGTTTCGTTTTTTGTATTTGTCTTGTGAATTATTGAGGTGATTATATAATGAATATCTAGAATCTTAGGCAGATGGATGAATATCTGCCATTCTGCTTTATGATTTTTTGAATTTCGAACCGGTTTATAAATCTTTTCACCTTCCATTTGAATTATGATGTGATGAATCTCAAACATGATATTCGATTCTACTTTCCTTTTCATCGCCTTCCTTTAATTTGTTCATGTGTTCTTATTTCAATCTTGTTATTTGAACTAACACCAGTGCCTTGGTGACCTTTCTAGCTGCTGATATTGTTAACTACGTAGTTTTCTAGTTTTGATATTAGTTTTCCTTCCTGAATTTATTGTTTTCAATAACTTTCTGTTCGTTTTCTATAACAAAAATGTTGTGATAATTTTCATTTCTGGAAGTTTGCACTTCATATTCTTGATATTTGCATCTACTTAACAATGCAATGAAAGGGATCGGATGTAGAAGTATAAAATCCATATGAGGAGCAAAAGAGGCACATGTACATTTGTATGATAATACATTATATAGCATAGTCTTATGGAACGGCAAGCTGTTTCTCAATTATTCGACGTCTTACAAGCGAGCAAAATTGAGAGTATAATGTTTCGTACGGTCACATGATTGCAATGGAAGTCCAATTTTTGCATTTATAGTGCATTGCAATGGAATTATGGAATATCTAGCAGTCAAGTTTATGTTTAAAACTACATGTGAAGGGAAATAACTTGTACCTTGAATTTGTGCAGTTGTGAAGGATTTGAAGTATGCCACCTCTCATGAATGGGTGAAAGTAGAAGGGGATAAAGCAACTATTGGCATAACTGATCATGCTCAAGATCATTTGGGTGATGTTGTCTATGTTGAATTACCAGAGATTGGAGCCTCTGTTAAACAGGATGGCAGCTTTGGTGCGGTAGAAAGTGTCAAGGCTACCAGTGATATTAACTCTCCTGTGTCGGGGAAAATCGTTGAGGTCAATGACGAGCTCAGCAGTTCCCCTGGTCTGGTGGGTTCCTCGACCTCATATTCTTACTCATTATTAAGTTTATTTTACTTCTTCTTTGCACTTTTAGATACTTTAAGATGGTTTCTATTTAACGAATGACTCGAGTCGTAGTTTCATTACTTGACATGTTTACGTTGGTGATATAAAGCAGTGCACTAGTAGCTCATACTATGCGAGATCTCTCTCGAAATATCTGGTTAATGTAAATGTGTGAAGGTAGATTTGCTGCTCATTTGAGTCATACCAACTCTTCTTGTATCATGAAAATGTTGTCATTGGAGTTTGCATATTGCATATTCTATATTCTATATTCTTTGGATTATTCAGCTTTCTTTAGCCATATTCAGGAGACAACCTGCCAATACCTTTGGACGTTTTCTTAACAAATTACCGTTTCTTTAATTATCTTCCCCTTTGCTTCTACCGAAAACTTTCTAGTCATTTTGGGTGAAATCTCACATCGGTTGGAGAGGGGAACGAGTGCAAGTGAGAACGTTGGGCCTCAAAGGGGGGAGGGGGGGTGGATTGTGATATATCACATCGGCTAGAGAGGGGAACAAAGCATTCTTTATAAGGGTGTGGAAACCTCTCCCTAGCATACGCGTTTTAAAACCTTGAGGTTGACGATGATACGTAATGGGCCAAAGTAGACAATATCTGCTAATGGTGGGCTTGAGCTATTGCAAATGGTATTAGAGCCAAACACCGGGTAGTTTGCCAGGTAGGATGCTAGATGCTAGGGCCCCGAAGGGGGTGAATGATGAGGTGGAGAGGGGAATGATCCCACATTGGTTGGAGGGGGTGGATTGTGAGATCCCACATCAGTTAGAGAGTGAAACGAGTGCCAGCGAGTACGCTGGCCCCAAAGGGGAGTGGATTATGATATCTCACAAAACATTTTTTATAAGAGTGTAGAAACCTCTCTCTAGCAGACGCGTTTTAAAACCGTAAGGCTGACAGCGACACGTAACGGACTAAGACGGACAATATTTGGTAGTGGCGGGCTTGGGCTCAATGCATACACAGCAATTCCTTTGTTTATAGCTTTTTGTTTTGTTTTGTGTTGTATATTATGAGTATGAGTACGAGTGATTTGGGTGTTCTTGATGAATATGTATGTGTTAATAACGTAGGTGAACTCAAGCCCATATGAGAATGGATGGATAATTAAGGTGGAGGTGAGTGACAGTAATGAACTGAAGAATTTGATGGACTCTGAGCAGTACTCCAAGTTCTGCGAAGAAGAAGATTCAAAGCACTGAGAGTTCATTGAAGATGTCGGCAGCCTTTATCAGATCTTCCTTCCTTTTCTTTTTCTTCAAGTCTTCTGGATTTCCTTTTCCTTTGTAAGACTCACAAAAATGGTGGAAATTTCCCCACTCAGATCCATAATTTGATCCCTTTGAATCTGCAACTATTGTTATGTTGTGAAAAATCCAGGAAAAGAGGCCTTTGTTCGAGATGCCTACCCGTCTCACTGCTAGATATGAACCCATGATCGAAATATATCGAAACAAATACAAATAAAATAACAACTTAAGCGGACAATTTTCTTAAAACATAAGAACGTTGAGTTCGGGTGCTGGTGCCACGTGCCACTGTTGTTTTTCTCTCTTCTAATTTGTTTTATTCTTATTGTAGCGGGTCTTGCATTGTATTCTTATTCTTAATTTTGATTAACTCCGGGAATAGAGTAGGTCGTGTATTTTGTTATAAATTAGCATTGTATTCTTATTCTTAATTTTGGTTAACTCCGGGAATAGAGTAGGTCGTGTATTTTGTTATAAATTAGAGAGCGATTCGAGATAAATTTCTAGCCATTGACTGAACGGGAGTGAAAAATATAATCTACCATTTTTTTTACCTCATATGGTATTGTTTGACAGGCTCAGATAAATTTTCTTATTTATTATCCTATCAAATTAAATTATAATTTTATATAGCATTATATTTGGTTAGTTTTTATATAAATTTTAAATACAAAATTTAACAGCCTAATGTGCAAGTACAAGTATTTTATCACGGTAATATTCATTAATCAAGCTCATCTTTTAACTGTAATATTCATTAATCAAACACATCTTCATAGTTAAACTCAGTCTCTATTGTAATTTTTTATTTTAATTCTTTTATTATTATTATTATTTTGTAAATTTGAGTGATTTTAAATCCAAAAGTGTTTATTATTATATGAAAATTGAATAATATATTTTAGGTAAAAAAAAATAATAATAATTTCCAAAATAGTCATATTTTATCAGATTTCCTTGAATTTTAAAATTACTTGCCATCAAAATATGTAAATGTCCATAAAATATTGAGGATGGATAATTATGAAAGTTTATTAAAAAAAATATGAAATACTATTATTAATACGGTAAAAATTCGAAAGAGTTAATTGTAAAAAAAAAAAATATATGAAATACTATTATTAATATGGTAAAAATTCCAAAGAGTTAGATGGTAATATATATATATATATATATGAAAATACTATTATTAATACCGTTAAAATTCCAAAGAGTTAGATGGTAAACTTTGTCCAAGTCACTAATTCAAATATTCAGGTCAAAAAAATTTCTCATAGTCCAAGCCCACCGTTAATTGTCAGTTTTGGGCCATTATATATGACCATTATCCTCACGGTTTTAAAACACTTTTACACGAAGAGATTTTGCTTCGTTCCCCTTTCCAACTAATGTAGGATCTCACAATCTACCTTTTTTTTAGGTCTAGCGTGCTCGCTGACACATTGCTAACATATATTGTTTGCTTTTGTTCATTACATATCGTCGTTAGTTTCACTGCTTTAAAACACATTTAGTAGAGAAGTGTTTCCACGTTCTGGTACCATTTGTAATAGCTCCAAGTCCACGGCTAATAAATATTGTCCACTTTGGCCGGTTACATATGGCCATCAGACTCAATTTTAAAACACATCTATTAGAGAACTCTTGATACTATTTATAATAATCTAAACTCACCGCTCACCACTAATGGATATTGTCCACTAATGGATATTGTCCGCTTTAACAGAAGCTAGGTTGTATAATCTCACACAAACCTAAATAAATCTCTGTACACCATTCGTATGGCCAAAGCGAGTGAGGGAGAGCTCAGGCATGGATTCCGAGTCCAGACTGGTGTAAGTGGATAAAACCCCCACTAAACCTCTGTTCGAATGACCCGTCGTCTCTTCTCTTCTCGACGACGCCAACA
Source organism: Cucurbita moschata (assembly GCF_002738365.1). Taxonomy (NCBI): domain Eukaryota; kingdom Viridiplantae; phylum Streptophyta; class Magnoliopsida; order Cucurbitales; family Cucurbitaceae; genus Cucurbita; species Cucurbita moschata. The sequence continues at coordinate 1,568,214 of NW_019268560.1, read as the reverse complement.
ACCTCATGGAAGTTCCCGCCCGTCTTTCCTCACCGGCTGCCGTTCCCCGAACTCTACTCTTCCCTGCAACGGTTAGTCTATTTCTTTCTCTGTTACGGCAAATCTTCTCTGTATATGCATCCGTTCCGTCACTTCGCGTTTCTGGATGTTCTGCAGAAGCTCGGTGGGAGCCAAAGGCTATTTCGGTACGCGAGAAATTCATGGAAGATGAGAAATCTTGTCGTCAGGGCCGGTCCTAAGAGGATTTCTTTTGGTAAAGAATGCAGAGGGGCATTGCTAGCTGGTATTGATAAGTTAGCTGATGCTGTTTCTGTCACGTTAGGACCCAAAGGTTTGTGGGCCGTCATATCCTCTTTAATTCTACTCATTTTCTTGAGCTTGGATATGCCATATTGCATATGCTTGTGTGTGTGTGTGTGTGGGAAACCAATGTCTAATTCTTACTGTGCTCGATTTATTGGTTAAATTGTGTGCTGGACTTGAAGTGGTGAGTTTAAGATGTTGTTTCTGTAAACAAAATGGCTTTGCATTATATTTTAGTTAATCAATTGCTTCTAATTTGAAGAAATTTAGGAGGAAATGTATGAAACACGATTTGCTGGAGTTATAATTTCTGAAGTGACTGAAGGAAAAGAGGGGAAAGTTTGACCATTTAAAAATGGATTTGTGCGAAGAACTTTTAACGTGGTTTTGACCACTTAAATCTGTAACTATTTGGTAATTAGTTCTTTATTGTTCAATCTACCCTGTGAATGGTTCAAGAATGATGCATAGTAGCTGTATCTTATCAGTCTTAGATATTTTAGTAGTTTTTTCGCCAAAACGTGCAGGACGCAATGTTATTCTCTCAGAAAAGGAAACGCTTAAGGTGGTTAATGACGGGGTTACGATTGCTAAAGCTATTGAGCTTTCGGATGCAATTGAGAATGCAGGAGTGGTGCTGATCCAAGAGGTTATTCATGGTTGTTAGTTAAAATCTCAATTGTTCTAAAACTTGCTTGGGTTGGGTTTAAACATCTAAGATATATATCTTTGAGTTGTTGGCTTTCAGGTTGCTAGTAAAATGAATGACTTGGCTGGAGATGGAACCACCACTGCAATAATTTTGGCACGTGAAATGATCAAATCTGGATTATTGGCAGTTTCCTTTGGAGCTGATCCGGTTTCGTTAAAGAAAGGAATGGATAAGACTGTAAAGGAGTTAATCGAGGTCTTAAAGAAGAAAAGTACTCCTGTACAAGGAAAAAATGATATTAAAGGTTCTTTCTTCTCATCTGGTTGAACACTGGTGAAGTTTCATTTGGGAAGTAAATGGTGCTGAGCTAGCCTCGTCCTTTCTGCAGCTGTTGCGATGATATCTTCTGGAAATGATGAATATGTGGGGAACTTGATTGCTGAAGCTATAGAAAAGATCGGCCCTGATGGTGTGATCTCAATCGAGTCGTCCAAATCCTCAGAAACTTGTGTAATAATAGAGGAAGGAATGAAGGTAAACAATTTAGCTGCAAAACCGCTCGTGTAGTCTATGTCATGTGCATCTGAAAATCTATATCGTTGTCTCTTCATTTTTCCTTATGGTTCGATTGTATCTCTTTCCACAGATTGATAAAGGTTACATGTCGCCTCAGTTTATTACAAATCAAGATAAGTCTATTGTGGAGTTTGACAATGCAAAAGTCCTAGTAACCGATCAAATAATTTCGACTGTCAAAGAAATCGTTCCTTTGTTGGAAAAGACCATACAACTTAGTCTTCCTCTGCTGATAATTGCAGAGGACATCTCGAGACAAGTTCTAGAAACTCTAGTGCTGAACAAGGTACAGGGTTTAGTTAATGTGGCGGTTGTAAAATGTCCTGGGCTTGGTGAAAGAAAGAAATCTCTATTGCAAGATATTGCACTAATGACAGGTGAACTAAATGCTTTTATGAACTGCTATATGCATGCTTAAATGTTTGTTATTTCAGTGGCACATCTAAGTAATAAAATTTACTCAAGACTTGTGTTGCTCTTATACGTTTGCTTCGGGGTTTTGGAAGAGGGGAGGTTTTCTGGTTCAATGACATTATACATCGAATTTTATTTAATTATATTAAACATTATGGTGGTAATGTAAACTTATCATCTTTTATCGATTTTCCGTTCAGATTTTTTTGAGTAGCACTTAAAATGCCTGCATATTCTTAGGCTTTCTGTCAAATCACACATTGGTTGGAGAGGGGAACAAAGCATTCCTTTAAGGATGTGAAAACTCCTCCCTTGTAGACGCGTTTTAAAACTGTGAGGTTGACGGCGATACGTATTGGGTCAAAGCGGACAATATCTGCTAGCGGTGGGATTGAGCTGTTTGGTATTAGAGGAATGGTGTGCAAGCGAGGACGCTAGGCCCCCAAGGGGTGTGATTGTGAGATCTCACATCGGTTGGAGAGGGGAATGAAGCATTTCTTATAAGAGTGTGGAAACCTCTCCCTAGTAGACGCGTTTTAAAACTGTGAGGCTGACGACGATACGTAATGGGCTAGAACAGATAGTATTTACTAGCGGTGGGCTTGGGCTTTTACACTTTCCGTTCATTGCTTGTATTGCATTTTGCCCTGAAGTTGTATAGCACACCTTTGTGTCAGTTTTCATGGTTACTGGAAAGATCCTAGAGTATTTTTGGGACGTGTCCAACTTTTCACAAAGCTATACCATGAGTATTTGAGACGGTAGAAACTCTATTTAAATCTTTCAGGTTTATTTTTCAGAGTGCATATTGAGACCTCAATATAGGTATTTTGGTGCTATTATTTCTATTCTTCTTCTGCCCTCGATAAGCTTTATAGTAAGCCGTTTTTTTTCCTGTTCGAGCACTCATCATCCTTGCCTCCCATGTTATGTTGAACTTGTTAAAGTAATGATATAACTAAATTCACAATAACCCATCTGCTTAAGCTTTTGGATTTAGTGATGATTTAACATAGTATGGGAGAATGATGTTATGACTATCTGATTATGTTACGATACGATATTAGATAGTTGACTTTATTTTAAAATCGTCAGGTGCTGATTTTCTCTCTGGAGATTTGGGTCTAGGACTCGAGGGTGCAACGTCAGACCAGCTTGGAATTGCTAGGAAAGTAGTTATAACATCTAATTCAACAACAATAGTTGCAGATCCCTCTACTAAAGCTGAAATTCAAGCAAGAATTTCACAGATTAAGAAGGATCTTGTTGAAACAGATAATTCCTACCTCTCGAGAAAACTTTCTGAGAGGATTGCTAAGCTTTCTGGTGGAGTTGCTGTCATCAAGGTTTGTGGTTTAAAAGTATAGTTGGAGGTGGAGCTTTTATGAGAATTTTCACCATTTATTTGACTAGATGATTTTCCTGTTATGTGTCATATACTGGCCCTGACTAACTGAAATTTTTTTCCTACCCCTATTAGCTATGGAAACCATGGCGATGGGTTTAGTTCTTCCTCGTCGTATTAACTGAAAGCAGATTACCTTTTAGTGCAGTATTTAAATGGAAGTTGGTTGGAAGTATCTTATATATCAAAGGGAGAGACCCTTCAAAGGCCAAGGTTTAGAAAAACACTTTTCAATTGAATATGGGGGGTTATTGCAAAAAGAATCACTTCATGATGAGACCATAAAAACAACCGTTTCTTGTAGATCCTTCCTCCTTGTTGCCTTCTTCTCCTTGGAAGATGTAACAGCTGAAGCTCACCGCTAGCAGATATTGTCCGCTTTAGTCCGTTACGTATAGTCATCAACCTCACGATTTTTAAAACGCGTCTGCTAGGGAGAGGTTTCCACACCCTTATAAAGAATGTTTCGTTCTCTCCAACCGATGTGGGATCTCACAATCCACCCCCTGGGGCCAGTGTCCTCGCTAGTACACCGCTCAGTATCTAGCTTTGATACCATTTGCAACAGCCCAAGCCCACCGCTAGCAGATATTGTCCGCTTTAGTTCGTCACGTATTGCCATCAGCCTCACGGTTCTTAAAACATGTCTGCTAGGAAGAGGTTTCCACACCCTTATAAAGAATGCTTCGTTCTCCTCTCTAACCGATGTGGGATCTCGCAAAAGACTCTTGCAATCCTTTTTTCGAGTGAACTTTCCTAAGGAGAGCCCTTATTCCATCACACAAAAAGATTTTTGCCTTACGACTGAAAATTTGGCAGTCCCAATGAGAGGGCTTATGTGATGCTGGGTGGGATTGAAGGTCTAGAAAAAGTTTCAAGTAAATCTCCACCATAGTTTCAAGGTGAATGGAACACTTAGAAGGAGACAGGCAGCACTGCCTGTTTCGGAGATGACACAACAAGAAGGAGATTCTCATCTATTTAGGTTCCTTTCTTGAGATTTTATCCCGAGTGTTTAAACTCTCGAGAAACATGGTCGAGAAGAAAGCATTGCACATCTTAGGATAGGTAGCCTTCCAAATAGCCTCCGTGAGCTGCAAGTTGAATGCTTCTTGTTCCTTTGTGAGCATGTTAAAAGGGGTCCAAGACATTTGAAGAGAAGGAACATGAAGAACCACAAAGAGCCGATCTTCTTCTTGTTGTATTGCAGCATGTGCTCCTCCTTGCTCCTGAGTTTCCTTACAGAACCTCTCTAAGTGCCCGATTAAATTACACCTCCTACACGTCACATCTGGCTTTCTCTAGCTTCTAAAGTTTGGATGATTATGCTTCCCACAGTGCCTAGTTAGCAATCCTAATCAACTTGTCTGAGTATTCGTTAATGGACTCAGAAACCTTCATGTGCATTCTCTTGAATTCCCTCACCAAGTTCAACATTTTCATGTTCTTAATCCTTTCATCTCCTTTATACTCACCTTTGAAGAATTCCCAGATCTTCTTTGCTGACTTCAAGGCCATAATTTTCTTGAATATAATATGAAACACAGCTAAATATAGGCCGGCTCTAGCCTTTACTTTCTTGTGACCCTATCCTTGCAAGTCTTGATCTGGTTCATTGTTGTGTTATTTTTTTTATGAACAGTACAACATCCAAGGAGTAAAATATTTTCTTCTGCTTCTTTTTTATTGTATGTGGTAATGTGGTCAAAGCAGGTGGGAGCACATACTGAGGTGGAACTTGAAGACAGGAAACTCAGAATTGAGGATGCAAAGAATGCGGTATTTGCTGCCATGAATGAAGGCATTGTTCCTGGTGGAGGTGCTACCTATGTTCATCTCTCTGAATTTCTTCCTTCCATAAAACATTCAATGGAAGATCAAGACGAGCAGATCGGTGCCGATATTGTGGGCAAGGTATTGTGGATACCCCTTTTCTCTGCCTTTGTTTCCACCTCTCTTCATTCTTTAGTGGAAATCGAACTGCTATTATCTTAATACCTCTTTGATATGGTGAAATGGAATGCTTAGACTTGGATGCTAGTGTTCTTGGTAGATAATCCAAGTATATTCTATTATGAAGAAGATGAATATTGCAACATATTGCAGGCACTTCTTGCACCAGCAAAATTCATTGCAAGTAATGCAGGCGTTGACGGAGTAGTTGTTGTGGAGAAAACTCGAGCCTGCCATTGGCGACATGGGTATAATGCTATGGCAGACAGGTATGAAGATCTTATTAATGCTGGTGTATTAGATCCTTGCCTTGTTTCAAGATGTGCACTTCAGATTGCAGCCTCAGTTGCTGGGATCATTTTAACGACTCAAGCCATAATGGTGGACAAAATAAAGAAACCAAAGCCACCCGTTCCTCATGTTCCTGGAATATCTCCATGAACGCAAAGAAAAGAAAAATAGACTTCCCGGGAGTTGACATGAAAACACGAGAGATCCGCCATGGCTTCTCTGCTAAGCTTCTGAGCTTGAGTTGAATAAGGTAAAGGTTTAAATAGCTTTCATGTTGTTATGAAGCATTAGATTAGGGAAAGCTCCCATTTTCACCTGTGGCTGATAATATGATGAAGGAATTTAACTTATAGGAACTGGGTTTAGCTCGTCAAGTTTGCCCCTGTTTTCTTATTACCACAGTTTTGGTATTGTTATTAGGTTTCTCTGTTGTAAAATATCAACATTTTGTAATGACAGCTCCATTATCTTTCATGTCCATAGAAATGTGAGCAGCTGGTTGTTTTGGGCCAAAATGGATATCCATTTTGGAATTGCTTTGTAATTAATTACAGGGTTCCTATTATGGAGTGAATCTATTTTAGAGTTTTGCAAATAGGGACCCAATTTGGGTCGTTTTGAAAGTTCATAAGCTAAAAGGAATAAAAGTTGAAAGTATATGGACTAAACCGAACCTTTCATGTTACCGTCCAAGTCTATTGTTAGCTGATATTGTCTTCTTTAGACTTTTCCTTCTGGCATTCCTTCAAGGTTTTAAAATGCGTCTACTAGGGAGAGGTTTCCACACCCTTAAACAAAATGCTTCGTTCTCCTCTCCAGTTGATGTGGGATCTCACAATCCACCTCCCTTTGGGGCCGAGCGTTCTCGTTGGCACTCATTCTCCTCTCCAATTGTTGAGGGATCTCACCATCTACCCCCTTTAAGGCCCAATGTTCGTGTTGGCACACTGCCCGGTGTTTAGCTTTGATACCATTTGTAATAGTTCAAGCCCATTGCCAGCAGATATTGTCCTCTTTGGGCTTTCCCTTCTGGACTTCCCTTCAAGGTTTTAAAACGCTAGGAAGAAATTTCTACACTCTTATAAAGAATGCTTTATTTCCCTCTCCAATTGATGTGGGATCTCACAATCCATCCTTCCCTTCGGGTCCCAGTGTCCTTGCTGGCATTCGTTTCACTCTCCACTCGATGTGGAATCTCACCATCCACCTCCGGGACCCAGCATCCTCGCTGACACACTGACTGATATCTGACTCTGATACCATTTGTAATAACCTAAGCCCACTGTTAGCAAATGTTGTCCTCTTTCGGTTTTCCCTTCCGAGCTTTCCCTCAAGGTTTTAAAATGCATTTGCTAGAGAGAGGTTTCCACACTCTTACAAAGAATGCTTCGTTCCCCCCTCCATCCGAAGTGGGATCTCACACTTTAGAAGTACTTTAAGATACTAGAATCCGTTAATCCAGTGAGCTGTTTTTAGTTCTATCTTCTGATAGCAAATTTTTCTACAGTTCATTGCTGAAGCAAACAGTAAGATTTACAAATGCAGTAGCAGATCATGAGAAGATCAAGACTGAAGTGTTATACCAACCTGCATTAAGAAACGATAGCAGCACAGCTGCTTTAAGTAAAGTGTAATACAAGTTGCCTTCTGCCTATTTTAAGACAAAAAGTTAGGAAATAAATACGCATTTATGGTAGCTCAATGTGAAAGAGAATTAAGATAGGTTTAGAAACTGTGTTTCGAAGTATATTTTTTTCATTTTTTAGAATAAAAAATTATGTGTTCAACTACGATACGATGAGTTGCCCTCGTGGTCAATAAGCATCATATAACTTATATCTGACGAGCTCTTTCGAATGTAGTAGAGTTGATTAGGACACTTATAGGTGTAAAACATACGTATTTGAATGAGTTTTTCTCAATAAAGTTAATCGTTTGAGTATCATGAATTTGTGGACCGTGATTCAGGTATTTACAATAATATTAACTTGAGTACATTATCTTTTTGGTTTCCAAAGTTTGGGCAATGCCAATTTTGTTAGGGGCATTCAAACGACTCGAGAATCTGACCAATCTAGATTACCCAATCTAAACCCTAAGGTTGGGTTAAGTTAGAGTTTTTTTTTTTTCTAGTTTGGGTTAAGAATTTTTTAAAAGTTGAAAAATTCGAGTCAGTTTATAGGTTGACTTTTTTTGGTCAATTCAATCCAACTAACTCGAAAATAAGGTTACAAATCAACCCAACTTTATTTTTAAGATTATTATGAATATTAGGAGTATTTGAATTTTATGAGCTTTTAGTTATCAACGTAATATGTTTTATGGACAACTAAGATTCTTTAAAATAACTTAAAGAAAAAAAAAAACAACTCGACAACCTAACTCAACCCGAAAATAGAGGGTTGGTCCAAAACATTTCCCGAACTCAACCCATACACACTCCTAAATTCCGTTTTTCATCATAAACTTCACCAATCTCGATTAAATGGTTCCAATTTTTGTGTTTTTTACCCAAATATTTCACCTTTTGATAATGACTGTGGTTAAATTCAACACCATACCAACCTATAGAAGTTTCAGTTGAAGCCTACACACATAGCTCACTCATGCTAATGTATACTTGCTTGGTCTAGAGACCAAAGATTGGTAAAAAAAATAAATGCCCTTAATAGCTTTCCAAATAAGAAACACTTTAATTTTGTTTAAATTTTCCATTTAATTATTATATTGTACTATGGAACATATATTTTATTAATTATTATATGAAATATCATAATATTAAATTTTAGAGATTTTGTAAATAAATAATTAATCAAATACTTTATTATGTGAGATCCCACCTCGGTTGGAGATGGAAACGAAACATTCCTTATTAGAACATAGAAACTTCTCTCTAGCACACGCATAACAGGCTAATCAAAGTGGACAATATCTTCTAGCAGTGGATTTGAGTTGTTACAAATGGTATTAGAGCCAGACACCGAGCAATGTGCCGTTGAAGACGCTTGTAAGATCCCACATTGGTTGATGAGGAGAACGGAACATTCTTTATAAGAGTGTGGAGACCTCTCCCTAGCAAACGCGTTTTAAAAACCTTGAGGGTAAGCCCGAAAGGGAAAACCCAAAGAAGGCAATAGCTCCTAACGGTGGGCTTGGATCGTTACAATGCATCCCTTATATGAATGTAAAAACCGTTTCCTATAAAATGTGTTTAAAATCGTGAGGACCACGACGATATATAACGGATAAAAGCATTACGTATTAACTTATTATTAATGAGATTAAAATAAATGATTATGATGATGAATGGTGGCTGATGTGTATGAAATCTTTTGCAAATTATCATCGCCATTATAGTGAGAGGTAACCATCATGGTAGCTTAATGTCCAAGCTAAGTATGTCTTCCACTTCCAACTCACCATTTCATTCAATTTTAAGTAACAAAAAACAAAGCCAGCGAGAGAAAACGTTTTTTTTTCCCGAGTTTCAGACTAATCTGTTTAGTAAATGATATAAGTCTGAACAACTAAATCAGTTGAATTATACTCGGGATTGAAAGATAACTATTTGATATATTTCTTTAACAAAGAACAACGTTAATTGTCTTTTAAATTACAATTTTACCCTTTACAACTTTAGCTCCGTGCTTATTAGTTCTATAAGCTTTAAAGACATTTAACATGCGCGGAGAAATTAAAAATAATAATAATAATAATAAATACTTAGTAAAGTCAATTATGCCCTTTGAATTAAAAAAAAAAATTACCCTTAAAAGTCAAAAATAATTTTTACAATAATAATTCTACATAAATAAATAACATTAGAATATTTTAATTTTAAAGGTAGAGACTTTCACATCATCCCGCTGACCTGAAATCTCACAATTCATTTTCTTGGGGTTCCAGATTGTAACGACTCAAGCCCACCGCTAGGAGATATTGTCCTCTTTAGGCTTCCCCTTTCGGGCTTACCTTCAAGGTTTTTTAAACACGTCTGCTAGGGAGAGGTTTCTACACTTTTATAAAGAATGTTTCGTTCTCTTCCTCAACTGACGTGGGATCTCACAAGCGTCTTCAACAGCACACTGCCCAATGTCTGACTCTAATATCATTTGTAACAACTCAAATCCACCGCTAGAAGATATTGTTCGCTTTGGCTTGTTATGTATCGTCATCAGCTCGTGCTAGAGATTGTAATTATCCCATGAAATAAAAATATATAAAATTTTCAATTATCGAAACAAACTGTGATTGTAATTTATATTAATTACTTGAACAAAGTTAAAATTATATATATTTTTTTCTTTAAATGGAGCTTTTAATTTAGATTTTTAATTTAAAAAATAGTTAAATAATTATAAAATTCTATTAATTGAAGATTTAAATCAATATTTATATTTATAATGAGAGATAAAAAGTCAACTGTAAAATTATTTTTAATAAAATAATAAATAAATAAATAAATGATACAAAATTTTGGTGCAAGTCGTTCAAGGACGTGTGTTCCACCAACTCTTGAAACGGTGAATTTTAAAAATTAAATTAATGAAAAATAAGAAAGAAAAAAAAAAGGAAGGGTTTTTATGTTCTGCATGCGGATGCACCATAGTAAACGTGTTCTCCTCTCTTAAAATCATGTAATTTTAATTGAGCATTTTTTTGGATTAAATTATAGGTTAAGTGGTTCAAATTTCACGTTTAATTTTTTTAAAAAATTTAAAAATTAAATTTTATGTTTAATTTAAAATTTTTAAATATTTTAAAATTTATTGGTTACCAAATTAAAAATTTTAATTGTATAATTTTAAAGTTTAACCAAATATTTATTCAACCTATTTATAAAAATATAATTAATATTCATTAATGCTACGTGAATATTTTTTTTAACTCATAATTCCTTACATGTGTTATATTTTAAAGTTTTCAAAATTTCTAAATTAAATTTAATAAAAAGTGAAAATAATTCTTTCCAATTATTCCTAAATTAATTAATAAATCATATAAATTTAATTTTAAAAATAATGTAAATTTTGGAGTCTTGCTTTAAATTAATAAAAAAAATGTTGTAAACCTAACTTAAAAAATATTAAAAAATAATTTAAAAAAATGTTATATCTCGATAAATTTATAACTTTATAACTAATCATAATTAAATGTGATTTTTTCGTGAAATTTTAAATAATTAATTATTAAGATATGTTTGACCTGGAGAATACAATGAAATGTTACATAATTTGCCAGCAATAAATAAAGATAAGGTGTCTAGAGTTAGATATAAATGTGACCACGTTAATAATGACATTGTCCATACATTAAAATAAATACCAAATAAAATAATTTTTTTTGATAATTTTATTAATTAAAAGTGCTTTTACGAGACATAATTAGCTGTTCATATACCGACATACAAATAATAATAAAACATATATCATTTAACTTTGTAAATTTTTATAATTTGAAATTCGAAAAATAACGACAATTTAAGTATAACTCAGTAGATACCATACCAACTATTATTTTAAATGATTTAATTTAAACTAAAAGAAATTAAAATTATTTATTTGATATGAAATACAAATATTTTGTAATTAAAAATTTATTTACTTTTTTATTGGTATTTTAATTACAAGATTTCCAAAATGTACACCTATTTTAATACCACTTCGTAATAACTCTATTGAATACTCGACTCGTGTTTTATTCTAATATATCACGATGTTATATTAATTTATCATGTAACGTCACGTTACTATATAAAAGATTATACTACTTACTACACAAGCTTCTATATGCACGTAATTTAGCCATACCATTAATATCAAAGCTTCATTTAAAAAAAAAAAAATACTTAAAATTAAAACTCGATAACTAGATTTAAATAATTAAAATAAACAAAATTCAGCGATAATTAACATTAGAGATGTCCATTTAATCTATTATAAACATGGTAAAAAAAAACTTCATTTTAACGGGAAACAAGTGAAGGAGTAGAAATAAATTTCTCCTAGTTGGACGAGATTACACTTTTCGTCCTCGCCTTTATTCCCGCCCTCGCCCAACCTCAATTTTTATATATATTAAAACTAACACAAAATTAATTAGTATATATTTATTTAATATTTTACTTCTTTGGGTAATTAAATAAACAAGTAAATAATAAATTAGGTCGGATATTATATTATATTTTTACTAATTTTTAAATAAAAAATTGTTTGAATGAATATATATATTTAAAAAAAATATATTTAAAAATAGAAAAGGAAGAATTTCGCTTATTTCACTTCAATTTTATTAGACTATATTTATTACGCAATTCATACGTAGCTGTGTCCGATATTCACATCACTTATATTTTCCCCATAAAATAAAAAAAGAGAAAAATAAAAAATAAAAAAATAAAAAAATAAAACAATTTTCAGAGTAGAGAGTATAAACAAAGATTTCTAAAATTGAAGGGTGAAGAACTGGAGATGGTGGAGTTGAGAGGACTGTGGAGATTTACATCTTTAGCTCAATAGAAATTCCAGGAGAATCAGGCGACCACGAGATTGACTTGAAAAGGGGAAGGGAAAAGGAACGGATTCTTCAACTCTTCGTCATCTCCAGCTTCATTTCACTGTAATTTTTCTCTTTTCTTTTTCTTCCATCAACTACTGAACTGGATCTGAGCTCAGCTTTATGCTTACTTGAGCTACTCGAGATTATCGAGGTATGTCCCGCTCTGTTTTGCTGTTGTGTTGTCTGGTTTGGTTGCGTAATGCGTCTTAAAATTGGGAGAGAAATGTGGTTGTTTTTCGCAATTTAATTCGACTTGAGCACTGTTGGGAGGGAGGTTCTTGTAGCCTTTAAAGTGTTTTCATGGAATTCAAAATTGAGATGAAATTATTGGAGGCAGTGCGCGAAACAAAGCTTTGTTTTTACAGAATTTTGAAGAGAGGAAGGATTTTGTGTAAGAACATGGAATTTGGTCGGGCTGTTTTAGCTGCTTAGGTTGAATTTGCTACATGTCGTTTAGTTTTTGATGTGTTGGTAGCTTCCTTCCCCTGGATGAAGTCTTGTCACTCACTGTTGACCCGTGGAGCTGGAATAATGAACACAAAGCAATTAGATGCTATGCAATTAGTGCTGTGGAATTAATCTCTTTTCTCCTTCCATGATTTATTTCTAGTCTTCACAGAATGATCGTTGAATTTTGTTGTTATACTTTATATTGCTGAAATTGCAGATTTTCTAGCGTTCGCGTTATTAATCAATGGCGAAATCGAGACAGCGCTATTCAGTTCAGGATCCATCTCTATCACCCACCAATAATAGAACAAGGGAGGATGACCAATCGAGATGGACCGAGTACTTAGGGCCAGATATGGCTTCTCCGGTTGCAGCTCGGAGCACTAGGAATACTGCCCATGATGGCCAGAATCCTATTTCAGTTGGGTCCCTTAAGGGTTTGAATGTTCAGTGGGTCTACCAGCTTATTGAAGTTGCAGATGGTCTTATGGCTAAAATGTATAGGCTGAACCAAATCTTAGACTATCCTGATCCAATTGCTCATGTATTTTCTGAAGCATTTTGGAAATCAGGAGTTTTCCCTAACCATCCACGGATTTGCATATTGCTCTCGAAAAAATTCCCCGAACATTTTAGCAAATTACAACTTGAGCGTGTAAGATTTCATTTGTATTTGTCGGGCACATATGTTTCGTATCACTCCTTTTTATATGTACAGTACTAATTAACTTAAGATGCTGTTGGAAAATATTGGCTCAGGTTGATAAAATTGCTCTGGATGCTATCAATGATAGTGCAGAACTTCATATTCAAAGTCTGGAACCGTGGGTTCAGGTAGGACTTGATAGATCTTTAACCAGCTTTTATCGAATATTTGCACGTTCAAATTAATATACTGGCAGCTGTGTTTGTTTAGCTCTTTATACTCTCAACATTCGTGACTTCACAACAAGTAACCACAATCTAAAATAGAGTTTGCAAGTTGGTTGCTGTGCCATTTCGAATGTTTACTTTTCTTTTCCTCAATTAGATTTCAAGCATATACTATAAATTGTAACAGTTTCCTTTTTCTTTAACAGCTGCTACTTGATTTGATGGCATTTCGAGAACAGGCTCTGCGACTTATACTGGACATCAGTAGTACGGTCATAACTTTATTGGTGAGTCTTAGCAATAGTCATTTTAATATGTAGAAGACGTCAGCCAGCAAGAATGATATTTATACGAAGTTTTGTTTGCAACTTGTTTTACTTTTGTGTTAAAAAGACCTTGAAACCAACATACGCATGTAGTAGAAGGCTCTTTTATAGTTTCACAAGGGGAAAGGAAGAAAAAAGAAAAAAATCTGGGACCCAATCCTAACCTTTCCCTTGGTAATTGAATTATGTTTTTTCTAGATCGTCACCGGCCAAATTAGGAGATGGATTTATGAGTCTCCCATTATGCCCTCCCCAAGAAAGTTCCTCGTCACTTGTTCTGGAATCTTAGCCACCTCTATAGGCATCTTAGAAATATACAAAATGGACTAAATTATGAAAAATACCCTGAACTTTACCTTTAGTTTCAATAATGTCTTTGTTTTTTCTAAAATTTGTAATATTACTCGCGACTTTCAAGAATACCATTGGAGTTGAAATTTTACCATTGGAGTTGGAATTTATTAGAATGTTGGATGAAAATTGGGACTTGGAAGCAGTGGCTTGAAATGGAAATTAGGACTTGGACATCGCCACATTGTTCCAAGTCACCACCACACCTGCTCTAGGTCCCAATTCTTATTGAACATTCTATCAAATTTTGACGTTTTTTATATCCTTGAGTTATTGAATTTCTACTCCAAGGGTAATTTTGAAATGTTTATGAAAGATCAAGGATAATATTACAATTTTTGAAAGAATTGAGATATTTTTTGTGAGATCCCACAATCCCACATTGGTTGGGGAGGAGAATGAAACACCCTTTATAAAGGTGTGGAAATGTTTCCCTAATAGACGCGTTTTAAAGCCTTGAGGGAAAGCCCGAAAGGGAAAGCCCAAAGAGGACAATGTCTGCTAGCAGTGGGTATGGGCTGTTACAAATGGTATCAGAGAGGCGATGTGTTAGCGAGGAGGTTGTTCCCCGAAGGGGGGTAGACACGAGGCGGTGTCCCAGTAAGGACGCTAGCCCTATAGGGGGGTGGATTTGGCGGGGGTCCCACATCGATTAGAGAAAGGAATGAGTGCCAGCGAGGACGCTGGGCCCTGAAGGGGGGTGGACTGTGAGATCCCACAATCCCACATTGGTTGGGGAAGAGAACGAAACACTCTTTATAAGGGTGTGAAAACCTTTCCCTAGCAACGTGTTTTAAAGCCTTGAGGGGAAAGCCCAAAGAGGACAATATTTGCTAACGGTGAGCTTGGGCTGTTACATTTTTTTAAACAAATGATAAAGTTTACGAGTATGTTTCGTAATTTGGCCAACAAAATATATTGGTGAACTATCAAGTACAGAGTGGACAAGAGTACTTTCCCATTCCTTGGATTTGGGTCATGAAAGCTGATATTGTTGGTCAACGGCGTTGGCTGTTATTTCATCCATATCCATATATTTTTTTTCCTCCCTTTCAACTTCTACTCAATCTTTTGATTGTAAGGATCAACATGTTACCAAGCCAACCATTAGCGTCGAAAGTGGGATACTGCGAATATATGGTTTCAAATTAAAAGGGAATAGGACTCATTTAAACTTTGTGTCTAAAATAAAATTGAAAAATGATATGAAGAGTAGTTCTTTCCAATCGATTGACCTTGAACTTTTTTAATTTCCTCATTCAAATTTTGTGGCTAGCTGAGGATAGCTTTGGTACGATCATTTATCGAAAAGAAACACGAATGTCTGACAGCCTTAGTCCTTTGGGTGAAGCCATAGGAAGTTCAACTAGAACCCATATTCTCAAACTTTCTTCCTAATCTTTTCATTTGTATTTGTATCGAATCTAAGTATATATAGAGTTATTTCCTTTAAAAGAAAAGAGTTATAGACAGACAAATGCAATTGAGAGGTAACGCTCTCTATGAAGGATAGAGAAATCAAATTCAAAACTATTGCTGCTAGTGTCAATTAAAAGAAGTAGCAGTTACAAAAATTCTAGTTATTACTACCGTGGGAGGCCTAGTGCTCATTGGGGCAAGTAAAAATGAAAGAGGGACTTTAGAGAAATGAGTTTAAGCCCCATGGTGGACCTACGCAGGATATTACATTGTGATTCCTAACAACACATCTTCAGCATCCCTTTTACCCCTATAAAAATAGTTATCTTTTAAGTCCACTGAATTTCTTAATGAACTACAAAGCTTGAGACAACATGATTTTGTGGTTGAACATGGTCCTCGCCTTGCGATGGGAGTTTAAATTAAAAATATTAAACCACCAATCAACCCAAAAACTTGTGGTTTATTGTAAATTTAATTATATCAATACTTTTAACACTCCCCTTCACTTGTGGGCTTGTAAATTTATAGAAAGCCCGGCAAATGTAAATCAATATTAATTGTATAGGAAATGACATTACAGGGGTTCAATCACATGACCTTCTGCTTTGATATTACGTAAAATTACTGATCAACCTAAAAGTTTAAGCTGTGGGTTATGGTAAATTTAATTATACCAATACTTTAACAAAAAGTACCTTGAAGATAAGTTAGGTGTACAGAGGTCATATGTTCTTTTAAGATTTGAGATAGGATATTTTGTAAACCTTGGAGAGCTTTCTCTAACTTGAAAAGAATTATTCACCGTCAAACAGTTGACTTGAGCTTATTTTTCCTAAATAATTAATTGGAGAGCTTTCTTGTAGCCGCTAAAGCTTGATATCGCTGAATGAATAAATAAAGCATGGTACTTGCAGTGTTGTCACTTTATGATTATACTTTCCTGGTGTACTTATTATTAAAAATAACAGTGGCAATGATTCTGTATATTATCTCTAATAACTTGTGACAGTATTTTGCAGCCCCATCAAAACTCAGTCATTCTGCATGCTTTTATGGATCTCTTTTGTTCGTTCGTCCGTGTTAACTTGTTTGCTCATAAGGCAAGTCAACTAAAAAATTTGTTGTTTTTGGTATTTTCCCCTTGTGTTTCAATTTCATTAATCTAAGAGCTTATCAACTATACATGTTGGCAACACCCCCATTTTTGTTGACATGTTAATTTTTTATTTTGCTGATAATGGATTCATGACAGTTGCCAAGAAAAATGATGCTTCAGATTTATAACCTCTTGCACGCCATGACAAGAAATGACCGAGACTGTGATTTTTATCATCGGTATGAAGTATAGTTATTTCTTAAGTTCTACCTCAGCCTGTCACTGTTTGTATTTTCAGAGAGATAAAAAAATTATATTCTATATTTAACTGCATTATTTTGGCACGTTTGGATGAAAAACAAACTTACATTTATTTACAAGTTTGAGGATTACCATGACGTTTAGCTGAAGAGTTATTTTGGACTCACCCTATTTTCAGTATCCAGTCATTTAGGTACTCGTTTTTACTGTTAGCCATTTTCTTAGCCAAAATAATGATTGGTGATACTAGACTTATTTTCATCATGATCTCTAACTCATAGTTTCAAAGAAAATCTTCAACTTAGACTAACAAATTATTCATTTTATGTTTCTTTTTTATGAGTTACAGGCTGGTTCAATTCATTGACTCATATGATCCACCGTTGAAAGGACTACAAGAAGATCTAAATTTTGTCAGCCCACGTATTGGAGAGGTTAACGTCACTTTTATCTTAATGAAAGCAATTTACAAAATGGCCCTTCTTTTTTGGGCATAATGATAAACAAAAGTTATAGGTTAAATTATAATTTTAAGTTTGGTCTATTTAACAATTGTGTATAATGGGTCCTGGATTTGGATTTGTTGTCTATTAAGTTTCTAATCTTTTATTGTCATGTCTAATAGGCAGAATGTTTAGTTATGTTTTTAATAGGTCTCTAAATTTTTTATTTTGTGTCTAACAAATTCATGATTTACGAGAAACTTCTTAAAGTTTAGGGGCTTTTAGACACATAATTCAAAGTTAAAAGGATTCCTTAGGTAGTTCTTAAAGCTTAGGGACCTATTAGACACAATATTAAAAATTTAGGGACCTTTCTTCCTAATTTTCGTGGGTGTCTGGGGTAACTTGAAGATACTTTGACTAATCTTATGGGGCAACTACTTGCCCTAATATATTTGGTTGTGAAGAGAATTCATAGGGTATTAAATTCTAGAAGTGATCACCATGACTTCAATCCATTATCTCTAAGCCATTCCTTTAGTATTTGCTTGGCCATTATTGATCACTAGGTTAACCTAATAGTTAAAAGTTTTGATACATATTAAACAGTTTTTAAAATTTAGAGTCTTATTAAATACGATCATCAAAGTTGTGAAACCAAGCTTGTAACTTACCCAAAATTCTATATATAAAATGCTGAGAAAGATGATAATGGTCAAACATATAGTAGACATCATACCAAGCAAACTAAAGAAAGGAAAGATACATTTTCTTAGTCAATGAGGTATGAGAAATAGTTCCCTTCGGTCCTAAAAAATTTTTAGTTTAACCCTAGAAGATTTGAAAAAGCTCTAAGATGGCCCCTGAAAATGGTGTTATAAATTCTTGCAGCCAAGCTTTAATAGTAGTCTAAATGTACAGAATAACAAGCTTTAATAGTAGTCTAGACTGGAACAAGTTTTTCTCCGCTTTTCTTCTATAATTTTGAGGAGATTGCACTAAATGGCTTATACTAAATGTATCTAAATAAATGTCATGATTTAGTTTTACTGAACTTATTTCTTGCATCTATGGAACCATAATTTGATTCGTTGAATAAGTATGACTGGTTTTGATGCTTTCTTCTTCTCTGTTCATTTCTGTATAGAATGTAAAGTTTGTAACTTGTGAAGAGTTGTTAATGCAATCTTTACTTGGCCATTTTAGGTCTTAGAGGCAGTGGGTCCTATTATTTTTCTGTCGACGGATACAAGAAAACTTAGAAATGAAGGATTTTTAAGCCCATATCACCCTCGATATCCAGACATACTCACAAACTCCGCTCATCCAATGGTAAACCTCTCTTCGGAGGATCTTTCTATATCATCCTACTGTTAATTAGGAAAATTTTGAAGTATTCTTTTGTTTATTGCATACTCTTCTAATTTGTTCCACCACTTTATGTGCAGAGAGCACAAGATCTTGCAAATGTAACCTCTTATCGGGAGTGGGTATTGTTTGGGTATCTTGTTTGCCCTGATGAGCTGCTTCGTGTAACCAGCATTGACATTGCTCTGGTACTTGCCTCTATATTATGAGTTCTTTCCTTCTAGCTGAAATTTTCCTTGTGAACTAAAAGTATCTTCATGTCCCACTCCTACCTATCCTAGTTGATATTTTTGGTTCATGCATCATCTAGGTACTAATGTGATGTCATCTCCGTTTACTTATATTCGAGTAAATTTACTGGATCAAACTTTACAATTTTTGGTACTATTATATAAAATCCTCCTTTTAGTGGCTTGGACCCTCTGTTGTTGTCAGTGGGCAAAAACTTGTATACAGTAAATTATCTAATATTTTTTCACAAAAAAAAGAAAAAAGAAAAAAGAAAAAAAAGAAGGTATCGTGGTCTTGGAGATGCATGGGGGACTCATTTCATAAAGGTACTGTTAACAGAAATATAATGAGACTAATACTCTTATTTCAGAGAAAGCTAATATTCTGGAAGTCCCTAGGTAGGTATCAATTTTTTTTAAGAAAAAAGAAATAAGAACTTTTTCATCGACACATCAATTAGTTTCAAATTTGAGTCCATATGATTTTTGCATGTCTTGGTCAAAAGGTTGAAAAGTTTTCTGCTTCGATATCCTCATATCTCAAGCTACTTTTACCAATACTGGACAAATCATTGACCCTATTTGTGGCCAAGAAAGCAGTTGATGGGTGGTGATGGAGTCTTGGAAAAACAAAGGAAGAGTTAGTCTTCCAATTAGTCCACATAAATTCCACAAGAATGAGGTAGGTTTGGAGTTTTGGATTCTTTGGAAATGGTGGATGTTGGGTTGTATTTTTCATCTTAGATTTTTTTTGTTGCCATTGATGGGAAACCAAAAGGAGTTCTTTCCTTATAGGACGTGGATTAAAAAATATGCATGTCCCTAATAACCATTAGATATAATTTTGAGGTACTTTTACAGTTTCTCTCTCGAACACTGTGGCCTCCTGAAGTAATTTCTCCTAGAAAAGGACTTCACTTTTGTTAGATCTTGGTAGAAGGAAGCAAATGAAATGAAGATAAACCTTGTGCTGTGATTCAGAAGTCGGTATTTCTTGTCTTAATGGCATCCTATCCCTGCTTTGTTTGTAATAGTGGAAAGCCCCAGCATTCTGATGGAGTTTATCAACCTGTGGAAAAATATCTGTTTCCTGATTATTCCGACATATTGATGAGTCTCAAATATTGTAGTGCTTTGTTAGCTTCTTGGTATTAGCTATGTGAGATGTTTTCACCATCTTCTTATTATAGTTCTGTCCTTGTCTTCCCTCCCTTTTTGTTACTTGCTTTTTTCTTCTCTATAGAATTATTTTCACTTTAGTTGGCTATATTTATCATAATTTCTTATGGATTTTTTTCTCTTCTCTCTCATCCTCCATCCTGACATTTCAGGTCGTACTGAAGGAAAATTTAATTCTTTCTTTATTTCGAGATGAGGTGAGATAGAACAACCTTTAGAAGCCCTTATTTGAAATAGTTTTTTATTCATTTCTGGTCTCATCGCTGCTTCTATTGACATGTAGTTCATACATCTACATGAGGATTATCAATTATATGTTTTACCAAGAGTATTAGAATCAAAGAAGATGGCTAAATCTGGGCGTACAAAGCAGAAAGAAGCGGATCTGGAGTATAGTGTTGCCAAGCAGGTTGAAAAAATGATCAGGTAAAAAGAAAGTCTCATATTTTCTTCTGTTTCACCACGTAATCATCCATTTATCTTTTTAAATTCTATGTTTTTTACTAGGACATGAGAATCACGTTGGTTGGAAGGGATATCATTATCAGTCAATACCTGCAGTTTTCCTTTTCAAGAAAACGCTTTTTGTATATCTGATCACGTGCATTAGTTGTACTCTGCAGAGCTTATTATGTGCATGATACATGTTAAGAAGTTCAAGCAAAGTTCCTCGGAGGGTTGTAATAAGAATTCCCCTAGTATGTGGTATTGATTAATAAGCAAACCTCCGACTCAAGTTTGGATAATGTGGTTCGCTTGATGGTTCTGGATAGGAAATAGGTAGTATAAAGCCTAGCATATTAAACTTTGTTAGAATGTGTAGAAGTTAACGTTAGGGAATCAATTTGTGTGTGTTTTATAGGTTTCAGGTGAGTGTTTTGTTTGATCAATAGTAAGTCTTATTCAGGTAGGTTAAAAAAAAAAGAAGTAAATCTTATTCAGAGGTCCATTCTTGATGGCAAATCTGAAAACCCTAAAACTTTTTCAAAAATAAAATAAAATTTTAGTTGTACTGAAAAGTTTCCCTGATCTTGTCTTCATAAATTTCTTGATGAGTTTTGACCTGATTTTGTGTGTATTTTCTTCTTTTACCTTCTCCCTCCCCCTTTCATGAAGCTTATAATGCAATAAATTTGCTGTGCATTACAGTGAGATCCAGGAACAAGCAATAGTGGCTTGTGATGCCATACATCATGAGAGGAGAATATTTCTTAAGCAAGAGATTGGAAGAATGGTGATATTCTTCTCTGATCAGCCGAGTTTATTGGCCCCTAATATTCAGGTATTCTTCTCCCTTTTTGTGTAAGAATTACCCTTTACTTGATGCATGACCTTTTAAATGTTTCCCTAATATCAAAATTTATGACAGATGGTGTATTCTGCATTGGCTTTAGCACAATCTGAAGTGACCTGGTATTTTCAACATGTGGGAATCGCATCCTCAAAATCCAAAGCCGCCAGGATTATACCAGTGGACATAGTAAAGTGCTTCCACCCTGTAAAACTCCTCTACCAAAATGTTGAGGAAGTGTTTGATTTCAACTAAATTTTGTTTGCAGGATCCTAGCGACCCAACTATTGGATTCCTGATAGATGGAATGGATCGCCTTTGTTGTTTAGTGCGCAAGTACATTGCAGGTGGGGTCAATGCATCTGAAACAACTATTTAAGTCACAGATTATTGTGAATAAAATAAAATGTATTACTCTGACATAACATGTACAAAATGTGGCTGTTGTGGTTGATTGATTTTCGTATTGTCCATAAATAAATGTTAAGAATGAATAAACAGCTTATGCTTTTGGGACGAGTGACATTTGAACGTGGTATTGATTGTATCACAACCGATCAAACATGTTTCTTACATTTTTTGTTTAAGGCTTGGGTGATATCAGAGTCAGGTACCGGGTGGTGTGCCAGTAAGGATGCCAGCCCTCAAGGGGGGTGGATTGTGAGATCTCACATCGGTTGGAGAGGGGAACAAAGCATTTAAGGGTGTGTGTGGAAACCTCTCCCTAGCAGACGCGTTTTAAAACCGTGAGGCTGACGGCGATACGTAATGGGCAAAAGCGGACAATATCTGCTAGCAGTGGGCTTGGGCTGTTACAAAAAGAGCTACCAATAGTATCAGTGCTCCAATATAGAATTTTTTTTGACAAAATTTTATGTGTTTGTGTGCAGCAATTCGAGGTTATGCATTATCATATCTTTCTTCCTGCGCTGGTAGAATCCGGTTTTTGTTGGGCACTCCTGGGATGGTGGCTCTTGACTTAGATGCCAGTCTAAAGGGACTTCTCCATCAAATTGTTTCTCACCTTGAAAGCATACCTAAACCACAGGGTGAAAACATATCCACACTCACATGCGATCTCTCAGTAAGCAATCTTGGAAAGACCATCTGAACTTTATTCGTACATATCATAGTAATCATAAACAAAGATGCAGTTTCTGGACATTCATTTTTTTTAGTATTACAAGCCTTATTCAAGTTAATGATCATGCTTAAAAACTGAAGTGAGTGTTTATATTTTGGTTGATTGTTTGGCAAGTGTATTGTGTTAATAGCATAATCGGAAGGATCATTTTCAGCCTGTTCCAAAAAAGTCTGCGAAGCCTCAATAGCAGCTCTCCTTGAATGTTCTAAAGAAAAAGTAAAGAAAAGAATAACTTTAAAGAAGCTAATAATTATAACCATTCAAATGTTATATTTTACTTTGAAGAATTGTTACATTCCTTGTTTAATATCTTATATGTTAGCAGATTTTAATTAGTAGTTGTCTCCATTTATAGGATTTTCGGAAGGATTGGCTGTCAGTACTGATGATTGTCACATCATCCCGGTCTTCTATTAACATTCGACACTTGGAGAAGGCAACCGTTTCCACTGGGAAAGAGGGCTTATTATCAGAAGGAAATGCTGCATATAATTGGTCCAGGTTCTTTATCTACCTATAACTGTGTTTCATTGATCAAAATTCTATTGAATGTTTTGAGTAATCTATATTTGATTTGTTAAAGTTTTGCATGACAGTATCCTTCTTAAGAGTATCTTATCGGTAATATTTAATCTTCATTCTGAAAAAATGGAGGTATACTTAAAAGCTAAAAGTATTAACATATCCTATTTTATGCATTCTTTAATGAGGTTCAATGGTAAGTTGGTGAAAGAGAATACAACAATAATTATGTCTAAAAATCTGAATAATGGAAAAATGGTCTTGTATGATCATGAACAATGGAAGACTCTAAAGATCCTTGTTCATAGAGACCAATTGACTCGACCTTACTTTAACAGGATATGTATTATAGGTTGCACAATTGTGTCCTCGAGTTCCAAAGAATTCCATCTGCTATAGATTTTTTATTTTTTTATTATTACGTTAACATAAATTCCAAGGCATACTAAATGGCAAAAAACCCTCTAGGGTATAAGTGCAAAGCGCAAGGAAACCAGGTCGTTTTTAGGCATCCAATAGAAAATGTAGATATTATGTATATGTAAGGATTAATAAAAATTTTAAAAAAAGATGTGTTGAAGAACAAATATTCAACCACTTGTAGCACAATATATTGACTTTCATTTTCTGTATTATTTCAGATGTGTTGACGAGCTAGAATACCAATTATCAAAGCACGGAAGTCTTAGAAAGCTTTACTTCTACCACCAGCACCTTACAGCAGTGAGTTCTTGTTTTCAAGAACTGCATGGTTCTAATTACCTATATATTTGCAGTTGTGTTTTCAATATTATGATTAATTTGTAAATGCACTGATAATGTGCATTAATATGCCTCTGTTTTTCGAAAGGTCTTCAGAAATACGATGTTTGGACCTGAAGGACGACCTCAACATTGCTGTGCATGGCTCGGCATCGCCAGTAGTTTTCCCGAGTGTGCTTCACCAATTGTCCCAGAGGAGGTAATTTTTCAACACATCTTTTTATAAATCCTTCCTTGTGGGATTAGAGCGGTCATTGGCAGTTTTCCCCTGTATTTTAGGGTATTCGGGCTCGAGAGGAATAGTAAATTTTTTAGAGGTTGAGAGGTTATAAAGTGGTTTCAGCTCCCTTTGTGGGGGTTGTTTTCTGACATGCCCTTGCATATTCTTTCATTTTGTTTAATATAAGCTTGGGTTCTCACTTTTACAATATGCCAAATGATATAAACATCAAATTTGTAGCATATAAACCGAAGTCGAGTCCCTTAACTTGGTGGGAACCAGCTTTATGATTACGAAGGACGAATGAGCAAGCCAATTATGTACATGGCTTAATATTATGTTCTAAAGGAAAGATTTCACCAACTAATTAGGCCCAGCCTTCACTAGAGTTAGATTTCATGCTATTTATACAATTTTTTGTTGAGGATTGTTGGGAGAGGAGTCCCACATTGGCTAGTTACGGAGTTGGTCGTGGGTTTATAAGTAAGGAATACATCTCCATGGTATGAGGCCTTTTGGGGAAGCCCAAAAGCAAATCCACGAGAGCTTATTCTCAAAGTGGACCATATTATACCATTGTGGAGAGTCGTGATTCCTAACATGGTATTAGAGTCATACCCTTAACTTAGTCATGTCAATAGAATCCTCAAATGTCGAACAAAGAAGTTGTAAGCCTCAAAGGTGTAGTCAAAAGTGACTCAAGTGTCGAGTAAAGGGTGTACTTTGTTCGAGGACTCCAGAGAAGGAGTCGAGCCTTGATTACGGGGAGGCTGTTCGAGGGCTCCATAGGCCTTAGGGGAGGCTCTATAGTGTGCGTTGTTCAAGGGGAGGATTGTTGAGGATATATGGTAAAAGTTAATGTATATCACTGATTTACAATCTTGTGAAGAACCAACTAAAGGTTTGTTGGATTTGAGGTTAGTGTTGATATCTTAAAAGTGGAGAATCAATGTGAGAAATGAGACTTTTTGGATTATTCCTCATTTCCTGACGGATATCTAGTGACATCTAGTAGTGGTGATGGGATGGACCTCGTTATGATTATTATGTCGGGTTTTTGATGTGGTTCAAGTTCATATCCGCCTACTATTACATTTCCTTATCGAACAGTCGATCAAATATTTCGAAGAAGCATTTGTGATTTGAAGTTCATGGCAGGTCACTAAAATTGGCAGGGACGCCGTACTTTATGTAGAATCTCTAATCGAGTCTATTATGGGTGGTTTGGAGGGATTGATTAATATCCTCGACTCAGAAGGAGGATCTGGTGCGCTAGAGATTCAGGTAATTTTATATTGCAATATTTAACACTTGAAACACTTGAGGCACTATTCAACACTCGAGGCTAATGCTTTTAAGAAATTTCAGCTTCTACCAGAGCAAGCAGCTTCTTTTCTAAATTATGCTGCGAGAGCTTCAATTCCTTTGTCTAAATCTCCAAAAGGAGCAGCTGGTTTTCCCTTACCTGGCTATGAAAGCTATCCTGAAAATAATGGTTCAATAAAAATGTAAGCTGTTTTTCTTAATTATAACTTTGTTTCATTCCCGCATTTTAAGATTTTCAAGGAATGGAGGCTTTAAAAAATATTCTAGACTTGTTAGAACTCGAGTAAATGAAGTCGGTCTTCAAAAATTTCCTCTGACAGGCTTGAAGCTGCAATGCAAAGGTTGACCAATCTATGCTCTGTTCTGAATGATATGGAGCCTATATGTGTTCTAAATCACGTTTTTGTTCTGAGGGA
The DNA here is from genome assembly GCF_002738365.1 of Cucurbita moschata. Classification (NCBI taxonomy): domain Eukaryota; kingdom Viridiplantae; phylum Streptophyta; class Magnoliopsida; order Cucurbitales; family Cucurbitaceae; genus Cucurbita; species Cucurbita moschata. The sequence goes on along the minus strand of NW_019268560.1, from coordinate 1,542,382 downwards.
GGTATGATATGATTACTTTTCACATTTTTTTCGTTTTCGTTGTCTATCCTTCCAGTCCTTTATGATTTGGGATTAATGTCACAATTCCACGAGCATTTAAAATCAGTTCCATGCTTCTTTATACCCTCTTTATGAGAAAGCAGCCATACAAGAGAAGGTTTTTCTTTGTGTTTGACAATGATATTAACAAGTTTTCTTAAATCTCACGTCGATTAGAGAGAGGAACGAGTGCTAGCGAGCACGCTGAGCCTCAAAGGGGGTGGATTGTGAGATCCCACATTGATTGGAAGGGGAACGAGTGCCAGCAAGAACGCTGAGCCTTGAAGGGGGTGGATCGTGAGATCCCACGTCAGTTGGGGAGGAGAAAGAAAACATTTTTTATAAGGGTGTGGAAACCATTTGTAATAGCCCAAGCCCACCGCTAATAGATGTTGTCCTCTTTGGGCTTTTCCTTTTGGGCTTCCCCTCAAGGTTTTTAAAACGCATTTGATAGGGAGAGATTTCTACACCCTTATAAAGAATGTTTCGTTCTCCTCCTCAACCGTTGTGAGATCTCACAATCCATCCCCCTTGAGAGCCTAGCATCCTTGCTGGCGCTCGTTCTCCTCTCCAATTGATGTGGGATCTCACATTTCTTTTCTAGCATAATTGGGCAAATTGAACGAGACGACTTTTTCTAGTATATGGGAAAAAGAACAAAACGATTTTATTAATATTCTAGCCCATGTCCTACCTGGTATTATCCTTTCTTTAAATGTTGCTTCCTTTGTCTCGTAAACAATGACAACTTTGATGGTTCTTTTAGAATCGTGCATCATGAGAGAGAATCATGTGATTTCATGATAGCTAATAAGCTATTTGTTGCAGTATATGAGAGAATGCATCCTTGGCAACTTCAGGAGGAGGTTACTTGCTGTAATAAAAACCGAGAATGACCTTCAACGACCTTCTATTTTAGAATCTCTGATTCGTCGGCATATCAGTATTGTCCATCTTGCAGAGCAGCACATTAGCATGGACCTTACCCAGGGAATACGAGATGTTTTGCTTGCGGAGGCGTGCTCGGGTCCAGTTTCATCTTTGCATTCATTTGAGAAGCCAGCAGAGCAACAAACAGGATCAGCAACTGAAGCTGTCTGTAACTGGTACATTGAAAACATAATCAAGGATACTTCAGGTGCTGGAATTCTTTTTGCTCCACTTCACAAATGCTTCAAGAGTACAAGGCCTGTGGGTGGATATTTTGCTGACTCTGTCACAGACGCCAGAGAACTACAAGCCTTTGTTCGGATATTTGGTGGCTATGGAGTGGATAAGTTAGAGCGTATGCTAAAGGAACATACAGCTGCACTTCTAAACTGCATCGACACATCATTAAGGTCTAACCGTGAGGCGCTAGAGTCAGTCGCCAGCAGTCTGCATTCTGGCGACCGAATTGAAAGAGATGCATCCATTAAGCAAATTGTAGACATGGAGACGGTAATTGGATTCTGTATTCAAGCAGGTCTAGCTCTGGCTTTTGATCAGAACTTAGCTGAAGCAGCTGGAACTGTTCTTGAAGATAGTGCACCCTTGATTTATTCGTTGTTAGCTGGATTCGTTAAACATATACCCGACGCATTACCCGAAAGGAAAGATATTAGGAGGATGAGAGAAGTGGCTAACAGTGTTGCAGTAATCTCTGATCATGATACGCAGTGGATAAGATCGATTTTGGAAGATGTCGGGGGTGCAAATGATGGTTCATGGGCTTTGTTACCATACTTATTTGCCTCCTTCATGACTTCTAATATTTGGAATTCGACTGCCTTCAATGTCGATACGGGAGGTTTCAACAATAATATCCATTGCCTAGCAAGGTGAAATGGCACATTTGTTAATCTTACGATAACTGTTTCTGAGTTCTAACACGCTTGAATTTTGGTTGAATACGTCTTCATTTGTAGCGTTGTCTTTCTCCTTCCATATTAGCCTTACGGTCGGTCTGGATTCTTTTTATCTCTTGCTATACTCAACTAAATCTGGTTGCAGGTGCATCACTGCAGTGATTGCTGGAAGTGAGTACATGAGATTGGATCGTGAACACGAGCAGAGGCAGCCTTTTCCAAATGGTCATGCTGGTGGAACGTTGAATTCCGAGGCCGACGGTCTTACATCAGTTGAAGCAAGCATAAAGTCAACAATGCAGCTCTTTGTAAAACTTGCTGCTGGAATTATCTTAGATTCATGGAGTGAAGCTAACAGGTAATCTAATTTTGCATATAAATTTCTTAGTTTATATTCTGCGTGCAACTCGAAACTGTTTGTTTGAATGTTAAAAACCTGCTCGAGTTGAAGCCTTAAGTTTTCTCCATATTCGTCTGCTCAATAGAATGTCAAACGTTTTTGGTATCGTTAATCGGCATACTATGTAGGACAGGTACTAACTTCTTTTTCCAACAGATCTCATCTTGTAGCACAGCTTATCTTTCTTGATCAACTATGTGAGGTCTCACCTTACCTTCCAAGAAGCTCTTTGGAGCCTTATGTTCCTTATGCCATTCTACGTTCAATATATAGCCAATACTATGCCAATTCGCCAGGGGCATTAGCACTCCTCAGTGCATCCCCACGTTACTCGCCCGTTGTGTCGCTAACTCATGCATCCCCTGCACCACGCCAGCCTCGTGGCGATGCTACTCCTCAGTATGGAAGCAGTGATTTGAGTTACTTTAAGGGATCAATGATGCATAGTCAGGGCTCTATCCATGATCATGATAGCGGAAGCTCAAGGAGCATCGAAACCAAACACCGAAACGCCCGTCGTTCAGGCCCTTTGGATTACAGTTCCAGCCGCAAAGTAAAACATGTTGAAGGCTCGACTTCAGGCGGCTCAGGTCCTAGCCCCCTTCCAAGGTTTGCTGTCTCAAGATCTGGACCGCTAGCATACAAGTAAAACTTCTCTTTGTTCCATGTTCTTCTTCTGCCATTGTAATTTGTATGAATTTTGTTAAAAATGTACGTGAAATTGCTTCAAGTTCCATGATAGAACAAAAATCAATCAAATGAAGTAGTAGTTCCTTAGATCTGACTATTGTGATTATTAGCTCAGATTTGGCCATGAAACAAATCTCAATATCAGTAACGGTCTCGAGACAGCAACGCTCGCATTATGCCCTAGTTAGTAAGTTTTCGACATCAAAATGGATCTGCGAGTAATGGTTTCTTTACATGTAAACCTTCGACGTTGAAAATATTTGTAATATTCATATACACATGCTTTGTTCTGAGTATCCATATATAGCTTTTGATGGCATTAAAAACAATAAATAGTTTGATGGAACTTGCAAATTTACTACCAGCAGGCAACCTTCTGATACCTCAACGTAGGTGGTGCCTGCAAGATGATGGACAAACAAATGCATTATAAAGGGGAAAATCAATCACTATAAATAGCACTTATATGCACGTTTGGGAGCGGTTTTGAAACGGTTCAAAATCACTTAGAAACATGTTTTTAATCATTCGAAGTCAATTTTGCTGGTAGGAAAATCAGGTTTAAACGTGAAGAATCAAATATTGAATTGATTTTGAATGAATAAAGGCATGTTTCGGTGTTAGAACATGACAAAAGTGATTTTAACTATTTTAAAATAGCCTCCAAACGTGTCCTAAGATGTAATACAACAAACCTTAGGGTTTCCTTGGTTCCACGACGAATTTTGCAACGGATTGTAGGAAGCCCGAGCCGTTGATGAGCTTCGTAACGATGACAACCAGAGAAACCTACAAAGGCATGGGAAGGAAATCTAGTCATCCAAAATGATAAACTAGACGAGCCATTTCCACTTGCTACTATACTAAATCAAGCATGCTTGAAACATCCGACTATTCTCACAAGACAGTCGTCTAACCCTACCACATTTAGTTGTCAAGAAAACTCGCAAGATATTACATCCTAAATGCCGACCCACTATACTTGATTCTATTGCTTCTAAACTCTTTAGGATTAGTATGAACCTTATTGACCATTAGGCCACGATATCATGGTTGAAGAAATTCCCGTTCTTATACTTTCGAATAACCCATCTTAAAACTCGTAGTTTAAATATATCTTAAAACCAATCTCCCGTCTATCATAAACTTTTACTCTCATAATGAAATTCATTTTACAAAATTCGATCAAAATCAACTTCAAACTAACAATGTTTGATCAAAATCAACTATTAGTATTAACATTTATTAAAAGTACCAAGTTCTGAGTATTAACATTGATTAGGATAAAATTAGCATACCGTAATAAACTCCATCAACTTCAAGAACATCAATCTGCATCCACAGGAGGGAGAGAATAAGTAAATCTTTAGAGCATATGTAGCCATGTTTCAATCAAATTCTACGTTTAACTCAAATTCATTAGCACTAATCCAAATCTTAAAGCATATTAGAATCAAAGAAGAAAAAAGTGCAAAAGAAAATCATGGACGCCCAATATTATAATCATTTCAGTCTGTTGATCCTGTGGGAAACGATCTAGAAACGAGTTCAATCAAGATATGATGAATGGAGGAGGCGAAAAAGCTCACAGGTACTTGAAGTCCAATTTCTTGTATACTTTCCATTAATTCTTTGATTTTATCGGGGTTGTTAGATCTGGTCCTCATTAGAGGTCTCCGTATCTTCTCCAGAGGAAGCTCCAGGATCACTGGCCCGCTGCCGCTGCCGCCGCCGCCGCTCCCTGCTGATAATGGATGAGCGCCTACCATTTCATCGTTAAGATACTCAATTCATCAACTGATTCGAGTGAATAAGGGGAAAAAGAATGCACAATCAGATAAAGGATAGCGAGAGGAACCATTTGTTGAAGAAGCTGAAGCAGAGACGATCCTGAAGCTGGAACTATAACTTGGGAAATTGAGAACGAAAAGATTAGCCATCGTCGATCCTACTTCCGCTCTCGTCCTCTGCACAATATGGTAAGAAGAAGATGTGTATGGATGGGCATTAGCAGATCCAGCCCATGGAATAAGAGAAAATGGGCCGCCAATAAATCCCATTTTTTGTCTTCAGGGCTGAATTTTGGCCCAACCCATTTAAGTAAGAGCTCCTTTGAACAAATAATCCTTAAGGCCTGAATTGAACCCAACCCATCAATTGTTTGTTCAACACACCTTGATTTTGCGGGTTTTCGAAGTCTTTCTCGCTCTGGTTGATTGGGGAAGCCAATGGCTGCAGGGACATCTTTCTTGAGGTGTTCTTTGTTCTTCCCATCTTTGTAGCATTTTCTGTCACAATGAAATGTGAAATTGTTTGTTTTGGTATGAAACTCGCAGGCAATGTATAGCTACGACTACCAGAACATTGGTGACTGCGAAATTGAAACATTCCGGCAATCACTTCACGGCCTTTCTCCTTCCACTTCGTACTAGCTCTCGAAGGTAGACAAGCTTTTTCTATGTATTTACGAGGATTATGTTGAAATCAAGAAGTTTGTTTTTATGGCTTTGGCTTATTATGACTGCAATATATGGGAGCGAAGAAATGTTATCCATCTTGTTGAAATATGTATGGAGCCCCTAGTTTCTACCTCTGAAATGTAAACAGTATCTGACTGTTGACACTAGAAGATTTTCTAATTTTGTTCGAGAGGGATGGTGTGAGATCCCACGTCGGTTGGAGAGGAGAACGAATCATTCTTTAGAAAGGTGTGGAAACCTCTCTCTAGAATACGCGTTTTAAAAACCTTGAGGAGAAGCTCGAAAGGGAAAGAGAGAGGATAATATCTGCTAGCGATGGGCTCGGGTTGATACAAATGGTATCAGAGCCAGATACCAGGCGATGTGCTAACGAGGACGCTGAGTCCCAAAGGGGAGTGGACACGAGGGGGTGTGCCAGCAAGGACGTTAGGACCCAAAGGGGGGTGAATTGGGGGAGTCCCACACCGATTAGAGAAGGGAACGAGTGTCAATGAAGACGTTGGCCCCGAAGAGGTGTGGATTGCGAGATCCTACATTGGTTGGGGAAGAGAACAAAGCATTCTTTATAAGGGTGTGGAAACCTCTCCCTAGCAAACATGTTTTAAAAACCTAAAGGGAAAACCCGAAAGGGAAAGCTCAAACATCTTAATAAAATTTTAATTCCATTTGAATTTCCAATAGTTGATCTCTTCCCACTATTCCAATAAGCTAGCTATTCAAGTACTGACATAGTTTTTATTGCTGCATTGTATTTTCTCCAGATTGACCATTCGTGCTAGCAGCACAAACAATGAAGAACTTGCTGCTAAAGCAGCTGCATCTGATGCAGACAGTGGAGCTCCAACCATGTATGTCTTTAATAAATTATTCAGGCTGATTAGATGTTGCTAAAGCCTTAAAATTCCATTATCCAAGAATTAAGCTTGAAGAATTATTATTCACTTGTAAGAAGATATGCATGCTAGTGTGAAAAAATTATCAACTCTTGAACAAAGCAAAGGGATATATTGCCTTCCCGGATCAAAATATTAGGTGTGAAACTAAGCTACGTCTCATGTTTAGGATCTAAATCTAGGCATTATTAAGGTTAACATGTGTCAAGAAAACCAAGTCTCGAGAAAGAGACGATGTTCGGGTTTGAGCCATTTGAATTGTGTTTCAAATTCTTTACTGGAAGCTTTTTGTAACGACCCAAGCCCACACTAGCAGACATTGTCCTCTTTGGGTTTTCCCTTCCGGGCTTCTCCTTAAGGTTTTAAGATGCGTCTACTAGGGAGAGGTTTCCACACCCTTATAAGTAATGTTTTGTTCCCTCCTCCAACCAACGTGGGATCTCACAATCTATCCCCCTTGGGGACCCAGTGTCCTCGCTGATACATTGTTCGGAACTTGGCTCTGATACCATTTGTAATGGCCCAAGCCCACGTTTGCAGATATTATCCTCTTTGGCCTTTCCCTTCTCAGCTTCCCTTCAAGGTTTTATAACGTGTCTACTAGGGAGAGGTTTCCACACTCTTATAAGAAATATTTCGTTCCCCTCTCCGACCAATGTAGGATCTCACACTTTTTTTATCTTTTAAGATACTGGTCAATGTTAGATGTTAAAAGAAAATAGTTAGACTGATATTGAGCTTATACTTTCTGGAATTGATATTCTTTGACATTTTTGCTTCAGATTTGACAAAATAATAGCCAAGGAAATTCCTTCAAACATCGTTTATGAGGATGAGAAGGTCCTTGCATTTCGAGACATAAATCCACAAGCTCCTGTTCATATATTAATCATTCCAAAGCTCAGAGATGGATTGACGGAGCTGGGAAAGGTGTTTCTTTTTTCCTCCTCTTGTTCTTATCTCTCTATACTATCTGTGCACATACTGAGTTCCTCTGAAATAGCATATTAAGTGTTCCTTTTTCTCTTTGATTCCTTTCTTTCTTTCATTCTTTTGTTTTTTTGTTTTTCCTACAAAGTATATAAACGTGAGCAAACAGTTTAGATATAGTGTATTATCGATTCTGGGTGATTTTTTATGCATTCATGGGCTATTTGGTGATAGGAGGTCTACATATCTGACATCTGGATAACTAGGAATTGAATGCCCAATAAATTAGATAACTATGTTTCTTGAGTAGAATAAGCTCATATTACTCTTTTTATATCTCTTTTTCCAAAAGTAATACCCTTCTGAATATTAAGTTTGTCAACCACACTTCTTTTTCCTTTTTTCTTTTTTCGTTCTTTCTTTCCTTTTTTTAGCTGGAGGCCTAGAATGGATTACCGCTCAAGCCTACCGCTAGCAGATGTTGTCCTCTTTGGACTTTTCCTTTCGGGTTTTCCCTCAAAGTTTTTAAAATGCATCTAATAGGGAGAGGTTTTCACACACTTATAAAAAATGCTTTGTTGCCCTCTCCAACCGACGTGGGATCCCACAATCCACCCCTCACTCGTTCCCTTCTCCAATCGATGTGGGACCCTCCAATCCACTCCTCTTTGAGACTCAACGTCCTTGTTGACACACTGCCTTGTGTCCTATTGTGAGGTCGCACATCGGTTGAAGAGGAGAACAAAACATTTTTTGTAAGGGTGTGGAAATCTCTCCCTAGCAGACACGTTTTAAAAATCTTAAGGGGAAGCTCAAAGAGGACAATATCTGCCAGTGGTGGGCTTGGACTGTTACGGTTTTGCACTAATTTGAGCTCTTCTTCTTGAAGATGCAGTTTGCTTGTGATCATCTGTTGATGCTGTGTTTAAGCATTTAATAAGCCCAAATGTGTGAAATTGAGGTGTGTATGAACTTGTTAGGCTGAAGCAAGACATGGGGAGATACTGGGTCAGCTGCTATATGCAGCAAAAATAGTGGCCGAGAAAGAGGGTATTGTTGAAGGATTTCGTGTAGTGATCAACAGTGGTGCAAGTGCTTGTAAGCCTCAGCAACCATCTATGGTGTTCTTCTGTCTCTGCTTTTGGTACCATCTTACACTGATATCTCTCTTCCTCACACCAGGTCAATCTGTGTATCATCTTCACCTGCACGTCCTGGGAGGGAGACAGCTGAAGTGGCCTCCAGGTTGAACCCAATTCCATTACATTTTCTAATATAACATACTAAACTGTTCTTCGTATATTTTCTTGTATCACATAACAAAAATAAAGGATTGCAATGATTTCTTTAGATGACTTGGATGAATCTATCAGAAGGCCATTTCCTCCACGCCCATAGCTTCGAGATTAATATGAGAAGTGAATTGACACGGTGGTTTAAACAGCATAAAAACATTAACAAAATATCACTAATATGATCTAACGTTTATAATTATAAATTTAAATTTATTCGACTTTGATTCATTTTAGTCTATACTCTTTAAATGTTCATCTTGGTTCTTTTAAAATGTTCATAGGTCCTACCTTTTAGCATTGGTTCATTTTGGTCCATATACTTTTAAAATGTCCATTTTAATCTGTGTTTATAAAAGAGGGGTCACTTTTATGGTTAAAACATTGAGGCTAAGTTATAGTCATTCCGTTTTTCGGGCACCTACAATGTTTCAGAGCTAAATAGGCACATGATGTTGCCATTTGACTTCTTTTCTTATTCTATTCAGGTCCATCTAGAGTTATGTTTGATGCACGATTAAAATGTATTCTAAAAAAACATAAATATCACTAAAAGAAATTGAATAAAAATGAATATCATAAATATGTTTTGAAGTTGATGCTGAAATGCAGTGTTATAAACAAATAAATATTTTATCTATTAACATTTACTTTTATTAAAAATAAAATTTTCAATTCAACTCAATTTTCAAATTGGATTGCATCCTTAATTAATTGAAAAAATTTACAGAAAAAACAAAAGGAATTAGATTTAAAAAAATGTTGCAACTCAACCTAACCAATGAAAACTCTATTCTATTAACGATCAAAATTGAAAGTGAAAACTTCAAAAATAAACATCGAAACCAGTAGCGTAACCATTTTCAAAGAAGGTAAGAGATTGCTTCGAGTGTCGTCGGGACTTACCTGCATTCAATTTCTTGGTTCAATTTTTTATTTCAGCTATCAGGCAATATCCAATGCAAGTGAATCAGTGAGGGTGTGGTTTCTTTTATGGAGAGATTGAAAGAAGAGAATGAGAGCACGAGAGAGCCAAATGGACTAAACAAAATGGGTAAAAGATGAAGAAGATGGGTGAAAAAACTAAGGTTCAAATGGAGGGATTGGACTTCAAGAAATCAATCATCATTGGGAACAATTAACAGCAACCAACCAAAACGTCAGTTTTCTATGACAAATCAAAACCAATATCCCTAGCCAAATCATCCATCCAAGGCCGGTTAGGAATTTGAACACTTAAAAAGTCATTCCAAACTCGCTCTCACTCGTCAATACGACAATCATTCACCTAAGAATCTCCTTTCAGGAGCACCAACCAAAAACATTGATGAAGAGAGTGATATCTACAATAACACAATCAGATTTACTATGTGTCTATCTAAAGCCTACAACAAGGGAAACACGAAGAAACGACGTCAATCGAATATGGAAGGATTAAAGACCCTTATTCTGTACAATACACAAGAAATGAAAAAAATAACTACAAATATTACCAGATTTTGCATGTGTATGTCAGTTCTACATAACCAACTCAACAGTACATAATAGAGAAGTAATAATTGAAAAGGCGTATAAATATGGCAACAAATACCTGCCCAGTTAGAAGTAAAGCCAGCTTAGCTGAGGAATACGGGCACTCAAAAGTTGGAACTAGTAAGGCATAAATCCATCCTCAAATTCCTTCAACTCGAAGTCTCTTGCAGCTGGCATGCCGCTTATAGAACATCCTGGATTCTCCCGGAGGTTCATACATAAAGAATTATAGTCTGGCGCTGATGCCAGTTTGGTTTGAACAGAGACAAGAGCAGTCTGGTGCATCACCATCTCTATGAATAATCCTCTTTTCACGATTAATCATTAGCTTAATCAAAGGTAACTTCTGTGAGACTTGACGCCATATTTCGTTCACTGTGCCATTCGAGTCTGAATACTCAAAATACCTCTTTACCTGAGTAAAATACATCCAATAGAAGTGACTTTATGAATATGCATGACTTAATATTTTATTGAAGTAACAAAAACATCGTAACTTCTCTGTACATGTTTCAAGCAAGTTTCGTTAGTTTAAATTGTTAAAGAGTGTTTAGCTTTTTAGAGGGAAAACAAACAACAAAAAACATAGCCAGTTTAATGATCAAGGGAGTAGGAATCACTTCTTAGCCAGCACTATTTGTACCCATTTGGAAATAGGTTTAAAACTAAACACATACACGAGAAACAAACAGCATAACAGAAGTAGAATGCCTTGAAACGGTTGGAATTTTGTCTTTATAACTGTGTAAAAATTAGTTGTTAATATTTAGTATATATTGTCTTCATTTTTTTCCTTATGATGGAGTGGTCTTTCTCCTATGTAAGAAGATCTAAGTTGTACACATTACAATATGACAAAAATATTATTGAACACGATATCAAAACAAGAGGTCCAACGTTTGAACCCCTATACTATCATTTCATTCCCAATTAATACTGATTTCCACTTATTAGGCTTTCCATAAATTTTCAAATCTACTAGGAGTGTTAAAAGTATTTATATAAGATAAAATTTACCACAAACTATTTACGGTTATATAAATGTTTATGAGAAGAAAAGGAGCATTCACACATAGTACTAACCTCTTTCATTTCTCTCTGATACTCCAGAATCCTCTCTTTCGATATTCTCCTCAGCTCTGAAACTAAAAATCCAGGTCTCACAGCAGAAACCGAATCAAAGAACACTGCAATCTTGGAATAATCTATAACATCTTCAAAAGGCAACTCGATACTATCACTAACGATCACTGGCACACATAAACTTACTACAGAATCAAAAAGTCGACACGCAGAGGGAGTGTCGCCAGCTGGATTCAAGCAGAACTTGGATGTATGCATCCCATGTGTAGCAGCACGCCGACTCTCTCGTGATTGTGTTCCATGCTTAATTGTGACATCCTTTTCTTCCTCAAGTATATTGAAAAGCATATCACGTATCTTTCCTCCCTTTTAACACACGATAGAATCACCAGTAAACAAATCAGTTATGATCTCAACCTTTTCTTTTCATTTTACAGAAAACTACACACGATATTAACAAAAATGTACAGAGGGAGGTCAGACATCAACTTGAAAGAGGCCAAGGGAACTACTGAAAATTCCTCCAATTAAAAGAAAAAAGTGCAATATGTGCAAAAATGTTTGGAAACAGAACTCTAGAGTGAAGGTTGCAAGTATAATCTTTAAAAATAATAAACTAGTAAAGAATTATACAAATAAACAAAAAATGTTGTGATGTAGGCTAGGCTTGCCTTTCTACATCAATGCCAACACATATTATGAAATCACAAATTAGACCGAGGAACATGAGTCACAATTACATTCATGACATGAAAATGGCAACGGAAACAAAGTCAGATAATAGAGTGACAAACTCTGATTTCTTCTTCTTACAACCAGAGTAAGAAAAATAGTCCAGAGCTCAAAGGGTAACCAATTGGGGATGCAGTATGAACTTAAGGATTGATTGCAGCATAAGTGGATCTTTGGAGTGCCATCAAGGGTAGCTATGATTAGGAGAGAATGGAACTGATTGGGAGGGAACTTGGAGGGGGGTTGTGGGGTGCATGACATCTTCAAATGAAACAGGAAAAAGAGACAGGATTCTCAACCTTGATAATAGGAGAGCGGCAAAGACCAAGAAAAGTTTACTATCGAGTCATTTGATATTCCACGGTCAATCTATTACTTGGTTTGAGCTATTTACATTGTTCATAGGAAGCATACGGTAGAAGTTTCTTCAAGAAGTTGATGTTGATTTTTTGCTACGATTCAAGTGCATTAATTTTTTCTCTTCCTCCCTTGTGCGTCTGGATACATTTGGTAACAGAGCTCCAAGGAAGAGAGTGAATTTTTGAAGAGCTAAGTCTTGGCTGTCTTTAGGTACTTCATTTCAAAAGAAATGCGAGGATTTGGAGAATACAGTTGGATATTGAGACTGATCGGGTTAAAGTGAAGGCACTAATATCTGTTGGGAATATTTAAGCCTTTAGATTTAGTTATACCTTCGGTAGGAAACTAGAGGAAGTTCTTTCATGTAATAGCTAGATGAAGTTCTTTCTTGTAATAAGAATAATTAGCTTGCAGAGAATTACATGTCCCTTTATGGAGAAAAACTAACTAAATCTAAATCAATAGATTATACGAAGTAATCTAAATAAATCTCTAGATAATAGGTAATAAAACAAGATAAATCTAAATAAATCTTACAAGTAACAATAAATCTAAATAATAACCTAGGTAATTAAATCTAAAAAATAATTCCTAGTAACTAAGTCCAAAAAAATCTAACCGGTTAAATCAAGGAGGTCAACTATTTTTTTAAGGGGAATACACAAATATCCTTTGACACTCCCCTAAGACTAAGTAATAGATATATTAATTCTCAGCTTGGAGACTAACTCATGAATTACGCAAATATCTCCTAACGGAAGGCTAATCCTTCGATAATAAGTATATGCATATTAACTCTATATGTCAAATTGCAAGACAAAATTGAATCAACTACTGTGAAGTGACTTGTCAAGAGGAAAAAACGGTTAAATTTTAAAGATGATTCATCCATTCAAGTCTAGGGTCATCTATTACATAGATACCTTATGAGTTTCCTACAACGATTGTTATAAGGTCTAGCAATAGTTCAGCATTACTAGTTGAGGTTTATGTTAGCAAACTAAGACACTGATGGAAAAAATAAAAAGACAAATCAATTTCAAGTCCAATATGATTAAAAAGAAACTAAAGAAATTCCTACCCCCTCCCAGAAAAAAATCATATCCAAGAAAAGAAACGAAAGAATTAAAACCAAATCCACAGTATTATGAGCAAGTTATGTAGGTTCTCAAGAATAAATAACGCCCTAGACTTGGTCCTCGAATGTTTAACCATCATATCCTAAACGTAAGTGAATTAAAGGTCCTCATATCACTATCCTTTTCAGCTAACAGTATCTAGAGCTTAATGCTAAAAGGGTTATATCCAATGTCATCTTTCCACTTTCCACTTTCCACTTTCCAGACAAGTTTATTTCAAACGTACAATTCCCTCCCCCATGACAATCAATCATGCAAGTCTTCCCAACTTTCTAAACCTAAAAGCTAATGTATAATAACCAAAAAAAAGGGCAAAAGGAAGAAACAAGATGAATCCTTAACAATATCCATTGTTAATTTGAAAGGCGTTGCATAAATAGAATAATTTCAAGGAATTGCATAAGTATACCTCTTTACGGTATCGATTGCCCATAAAGAACAATAAAGTCTTGCGATTTTCAACTCCGATATCACCATTATAAGTATTGATCCTATGGGAGTATGGGACAATTACGTCCTTAACTAGCGATGCTTGGTCGGCCCTCAACCGCCCGAAATCCGAAACGAGCAAGATACTGTTCTTAACCCTGTCAATGACCCTATATAATGCATTCGGGTCCTGCGCTATAATGACGTGATCCCATCCATTGTTCCGCTTCCAGTACTCCTGCTTCTCCAACCACTCCATGAAGGCGTCCTGCGACTCCTCGTCACTGTACACAAGCTGCTGCTGCTGACCCGACGACGTTGCAGGTCGGATAGGGTTCACAATCAAGCTTAAGGACGCGAAGAACGGTGCATAGAACAAATCCGCTTCCTTAGGATCGAACACCCTAACCACAGCAGACCCAATACGCTCCGACTCCGGTCGAAGCAGATCCGTGAACAGAAACCACTCCGCCATATGCTGATGACCTGGATACTTAAGCGCCGTGACTTCAGCGACGGATTTCCCTCCGCGCGCTATGCCGTGGTGCTCAATTACACCGTACGTAAACCTCGTCGGCACATCGTAGAGGTAAATCTTGACAGGGGAAACGAATTTTCCTGAAGTATTGAGGAGATCAGTGTCTTGCGAACCAAATTCATCGGAGACTACGACGGAATTGGCAGAGCTGAAGGGGAAGGAACGGTCGAGCTTGAGAGTGGCTGTGGAGCTGATGAAGGTGTTGACGATGGCATATAGGGCGAGAATAATGCAGGAAGAAGCTAGGGTTCGCTTGAGGAGAGAAGACTTTCGCGCCATTGTTGGGAAAACAGAATTGGGGCTTCGGAATTTGCAGAGCGGCAGAAAAGGAAGAAACTGAGGAAGACTATATACGATGATAGGTAGAGCGCGTGGATAACACGTTCAGTAGTCTCGAGTGGAAAACAAAACATTGCAATTCAATATCTTTTTACTCTATGTCGTGTGAGATTCAAAATATCAGAAAAACGACGTCGCTTTCAAAAAAATAACTAGAATTTTATAAATTTTAAAAATACCCTTAAAACTAAAAAAAACTTAAAATTTAAATTTATCATATTTAAATAATACCCACCGTTAACATCTTTTTAACTTTTATTAAAAAAATAAATAATTTATACTTAATTGAAATCGTCTATTTCGTCTTATTCATCATCTTCGTCTTTAATTTTAAGGGTATTATTGTAATTTTTTTAAGTTTTTTGGAATGTTACACCAAAAAAAATGTTTAATTACATCATATTAGAATAACTCTTTTTTTTTCTAGCAATTTATGCTATTATGACATAATAAATAGCTTCATGTACCTAATAAATATCATATTAATTGATTATAATTATTATTTTTAAATGGTATTTGGAATATTAATAAAATGTCAATATTTCCATTAATAATGGCTGGAATTATATTATGGTTGGCAATTCTATATTTAATTAATTCACTAATTTATTTCCAAATATGCCCCTTTTCACTTCTTTGAATGCAAAGGGTTTTTTGGTAAGCCAACAGCCAATAAGTAACTTTCATTAAATAAAAAATAATAATTAAAAAAGCTGTTGTAAAAAATAAAATAATGTTAATAAAACCCTAACAAACATAAATCTTATAAAGTGTGTTTTTTTTTTTTTTTTTATCTACTAAATTTCGATCGTACCTAATACCCACCATTGGAAATGAATTCATAATTTTTTATTTTTTATTTTTTTTGTATTTCACCGATTTTATTAGGAGCATACATTGAACATGATAACTCGAACGAACCAAACCGAAATTATAAAGGTTGGGTTAGGTTATGCTTTTAGGAATTGGTTGATTCAGGTTCGAGTTCAATGAGTAAATGACCGAGTTGGCTGGACACTACGACAAATTTTAAAAAAAAAAATTAACAACTAGACAACTCTTAAATTAGTGTTACCATTATTTATGTCAACACGAACAAATTAACAAATTGATTAAGACATGTTTCTTCTTCTTTTGATTAAAGAACGTCAATAAATTGATTCAGGTTAAAGAAAGCTTAACTCTAAATTGATTTAGAAAGAAGTTCAAACTATCGCAAATTTTACCATCTACCATATCAAATTATATCCCGACCCCCATCCAATTGTGTACTACCCAAAAAAATGAAATTTTTGCTGAATATAAGTTTGCTGATCCAACTCTTAGTGTCGTGTTTCTAGTAGAGTATTCTTTCTTTCTTTTTCTTTGAAAAAGGCATTTAACTAAATCGAAACTTGTTCGTTTGAAGAAAGTCTTCAGCAAATAGAGTTTTTAGACTCGAGAGTCGACCCGACTCTCAAGAAACTCCACTCAATTACAGTCCACTTCAGATTCAACAATTAAGAGTTGTAGGTTAAATCCAATCCTCCTTTAACCTATAAAAGAGGGCTTGCCACAAAAATAGTTTACACATTGAACCCAAAAAAAACAGGAAATTGCAGAAAAGGCCCCGACAGTACATAATTTATCATAATCCTTATTATTAAAAAAACCAACTAAATAAGAAAAAATTATACTATGCTAAGCATAATGACAACTCCAACTCTTCTCATTGGTTACTACTCTACATTCTACACCTTTTCTCATACAATTTACAGCATCATCATTTCTCCACAACAGACACCATTTTAGTTTACAGTAAAATGTACAAAGAGATGTGGATCCTATGTACCTTTTGATTTACTTTTCAAGGTTGATGCCTATCCCTCCGAACCTCGGGCAAAGAAGGAGACGAAGGAACACTGGCTTTGCTCGGTATTGGAGTGTTCCTTCTCGACTGGCGTTTCGTCGCTACCAACGTACTCTCTGTTTCAAATGCTTCGTTTGATTCGGCTTCATCGTCCTCTTCACTTTCCTTGAAAACTGGATGGGCATATGCAGTTTGTAAGTATCCTTTCAAATTCAGGTTTGGTTCCCTTGCACGTTCCAAAGTGTCCTTCATCATTGCTTCCTGCAATCCGAACATTACAATCAGAACTGATAAGAAACAAACATGAAGTAAAAAAGAGGAAAGACCCGTTCAAACAATAAAATCGGGCTATCGGGGTGAACATAAATCGTGATGGCCTGACTACTAAATAAAGTTTGACAAACCTCTATGGGATATCGGATAAATGCAGGTTCGTAACGGCCCTTGCAGTACAGATGGAATGATATTGTGATTACTGGAAGTGCAATTAGAAATGGGGTTGATTGGGCAGCTTTCTTTGTACTTAGTAGTCCCATTAGAACCACCTGTGAGAAAATCAATGCATAAATGATTCGCCCATGGACATCAGGCCAGAACGCCGCAGCACTCTCATATTCCTGGTTGTAAACATTTATGATCTGCAATTTTTTGGAAGGGTATAAAACATTCAGTAAATATAGACATAAATACGAAGCAGACGAACCAAGATCCGTGTATCTTAAACGATAATCCATGAGAAAAATGTATAAGAGTTCTTAACTAACCTGATGCCGGAAGACAACAAAGCCGAGGGCGAAGAAGACTATGATAAAAGGAAGCAAGAGAGGCGTCACAGTTGCATAGACGAGGCCTAATAGAAAATATAATTGAATTCGAGGTTCTCCTGTGTTGAAACCAAGACTTCCAGGATCCATTGCCTCTTCCCTATCCTTTTCAGTCTTCACTAAGAAAAAGTTCTTCAAGTGGAACATTATTAGGGGCTTTAACATCAAAATCTCCCCAGCAATGCCAGCCCATCCATCAACCATGATATAAGTTATAAAGAAAGTCGCTTTCATCGGTATCGCCACACCGATTGTCTTGGGAATTCTACAGAAAAGAACAAAAGTGCGAAATTGAAAAGATGATGAGTACTTATGCATGCATGCACGTGAACATACATACGAAAATGTAAGCACCCGAAACCACAATCAGAAAAAGAACGACCCCAACAAATTGCAAACCGATCACCTCAGTTCTTCGATGGAAATGCATACAACAAAACAAATGAAATCAACTATAATGGATCATTGCGGACTAATTTATAGGGGGTAGAGTATCTTACTCATTAGCAGACTGCTTAATAAAAGTATTCAGCTGTTCAAAAGCAGCTCCTGCAATAACACTGCCAAGGAACACGTTCACAAAGTTGAAAACGTAGTAACGAGCTGCTGCTCTCCTTTCTAGAGAAGATAGAGATGTAAATCCTTCAAATTTAGCCATTATCATCAATATTGTAGGCAGAAAAATGAGAAAAAGCTTCAACACGATTCCAGGAAGAAAACCTTGGACAAATGACTTAACAAAGTCCCTGCAAAAAGAATGGTAAATGAATAAATTGAATAATAATATTTTGTTGTCAATTCAAAAGCCAATACAGGATTTAAATGATCCAAGGGTGAAATATACCTTTCAATAAGGGGTTTTAGGAATGGTGCAATCTTCTCAATCCCCTCAATGCTAGCAAGAGACTGTACTAATGATATGGGAATCATGAAGAAGAAAGTAAGAAAGAAGAATGCAACGCCCATAATTAGCCTTCTAATGGTAAGTGAAACATATGGAATTGCAAGATTTTCCCAATATACATCACGTGGTTCTGGAGCCCATTCACTCAACCAAATAGTTGGATTTCTAGATTGCTGAGTTTGTGCACAAACAGCTGCACCCCAACGCGACTTAAATGATACAAATGCTGCTGGCATAATAGATTTTGGATCATCGGAAATCCTTTTTCTCTCCGAGGCTATCTGGACAGTACAAAGACCTCAGCAAATATAGTGGAAAAGGAATAAAAAATTTCAGGAAAAAAAAAAGTAATATTAAGTGCAATCACATATATTACTATGACATTTTTTATTATATAATTTAGATTTAGAGACCCATTAGTACAATTTCTGTTTATACGAACAACTTCGAGTATTCTCTCAATATTGAATAACATTAAGGACCTAAAATAAAATGAGCCATTTATGAAACCCATCCAGTTTCCCACAGTAGTTCCCAACTTACCGTCAAATCGTTGCTGATTCATCTCCTAACATAAATGGAGTGAGAATTAATCGGCAGAAGAAACCCGGAAAAAAAAAAGGCATTAACCCCTATACTTGAATTAGTGTACTGCAATATAATGATCAACTAACAGCTTCAAACCTATGCACCATATGCTGTGCAGCCTAATTATTAAAAATTTCTTACGATTTTAAACTCCTACAGTTTGACATTGCTCTTACCAACCATGCATGCATAAGAATCAGTTATCACAATAGTATATAAAGTATGCAAAATTTTCAAGATAGAAACTGGACAAGAATTACTTACTTCTATGGATAGCCTCTCAATCTCTGCTGTTTGAAACTCAATTGCGTCCACTTTCTTCCCCCAGAGTCCAAGAAAACCAGTCTAGTTGCAATACAAATTTCAGGAGTATTTCAAAAAAAAAGATAGAAATTCAACATAGGCAGGAGAAGACCCGATAAGAAATATTCCACTTAAATAGTTACCTTCACGACAGGCTTAATTGTAGAGTTTCTTGAATACTTGAGTTGGTAGTAGTCAAGCCAATTCTGTGCTTTCTTCTTCTTCTTGACTAGTTTGGCCAACTTGTTTGCATCCCGTACGACCTGTAGATAATTTCTTCAAATCAGGAGAATTGTAACACGTTCATTGTAAGAAAACTGGACATTTAGGTAATTCCGGAGTGGTATCGAAACATTTTTAAATCATAATCACTTAAACTCATAACAAATCTCTTTGGAACCTCGGATATTACATTTTGGACTGTCTATGTTTGAAAAGAGAGAGAGAGAGAGAGAGAGAGAGAAATAAAGACATCACTAGTCTTGCGAGCCCAAACCTGATGAGTAAGATAGTGACCCGGATGGTTCACTAAGAAAAAGTGCTCAACAAGCTCGCTGACAGATTCATCCGGATCGGGTGGGACATTTCTTACAAGGACCTGCCAAAAATGAAATAAACGGCTCAAGCTCACATGAAAGAATGATATTAGTGATGCAGCATATAAAAGTGAACTATTGGAAGAACACCTCTAACTAGTCAAAGCTTAAAGATTTCCTAGACAAGTCATCCAGAGGTAGGAGAATACCCACCAAAACCAATTAAGCTTAGAACTAGAAAACTAAAACCCACCAAAACCAATTAAGCTTAGAACTAGAAAACTAAAACCCACCAAACCAAATCGACAGACCCATGAAAACTAAAAGCAACCTAATGGCTCTACAGAGAATTACATGTCCCTTTATGGAGAAAAACTAACTAAATCTAAATCAATAGATTATACGAAGTAATCTAAATAAATCTCTAGATAATAGGTAATAAAACAAGATAAATCTAAATAAATCTTACAAGTAACAATAAATCTAAATAATAACCTAGGTAATTAAATCTAAAAAATAATTCCTAGTAACTAAGTCCAAAAAAATCTAACCGGTTAAATCAAGGAGGTCAACTATTTTTTTAAGGGGAATACACAAATATCCTTTGACACTCCCCTAAGACTAAGTAATAGATATATTAATTCTCAGCTTGGAGACTAACTCATGAATTACGCAAATATCTCCTAACGGAAGGCTAATCCTTCGATAATAAGTATATGCATATTAACTCTATATGTCAAATTGCAAGACAAAATTGAATCAACTACTGTGAAGTGACTTGTCAAGAGGAAAAAACGGTTAAATTTTAAAGATGATTCATCCATTCAAGTCTAGGGTCATCTATTACATAGATACCTTATGAGTTTCCTACAACGATTGTTATAAGGTCTAGCAATAGTTCAGCATTACTAGTTGAGGTTTATGTTAGCAAACTAAGACACTGATGGAAAAAATAAAAAGACAAATCAATTTCAAGTCCAATATGATTAAAAAGAAACTAAAGAAATTCCTACCCCCTCCCAGAAAAAAATCATATCCAAGAAAAGAAACGAAAGAATTAAAACCAAATCCACAGTATTATGAGCAAGTTATGTAGGTTCTCAAGAATAAATAACGCCCTAGACTTGGTCCTCGAATGTTTAACCATCATATCCTAAACGTAAGTGAATTAAAGGTCCTCATATCACTATCCTTTTCAGCTAACAGTATCTAGAGCTTAATGCTAAAAGGGTTATATCCAATGTCATCTTTCCACTTTCCACTTTCCACTTTCCAGACAAGTTTATTTCAAACGTACAATTCCCTCCCCCATGACAATCAATCATGCAAGTCTTCCCAACTTTCTAAACCTAAAAGCTAATGTATAATAACCAAAAAAAAGGGCAAAAGGAAGAAACAAGATGAATCCTTAACAATATCCATTGTTAATTTGAAAGGCGTTGCATAAATAGAATAATTTCAAGGAATTGCATAAGTATACCTCTTTACGGTATCGATTGCCCATAAAGAACAATAAAGTCTTGCGATTTTCAACTCCGATATCACCATTATAAGTATTGATCCTATGGGAGTATGGGACAATTACGTCCTTAACTAGCGATGCTTGGTCGGCCCTCAACCGCCCGAAATCCGAAACGAGCAAGATACTGTTCTTAACCCTGTCAATGACCCTATATAATGCATTCGGGTCCTGCGCTATAATGACGTGATCCCATCCATTGTTCCGCTTCCAGTACTCCTGCTTCTCCAACCACTCCATGAAGGCGTCCTGCGACTCCTCGTCACTGTACACAAGCTGCTGCTGCTGACCCGACGACGTTGCAGGTCGGATAGGGTTCACAATCAAGCTTAAGGACGCGAAGAACGGTGCATAGAACAAATCCGCTTCCTTAGGATCGAACACCCTAACCACAGCAGACCCAATACGCTCCGACTCCGGTCGAAGCAGATCCGTGAACAGAAACCACTCCGCCATATGCTGATGACCTGGATACTTAAGCGCCGTGACTTCAGCGACGGATTTCCCTCCGCGCGCTATGCCGTGGTGCTCAATTACACCGTACGTAAACCTCGTCGGCACATCGTAGAGGTAAATCTTGACAGGGGAAACGAATTTTCCTGAAGTATTGAGGAGATCAGTGTCTTGCGAACCAAATTCATCGGAGACTACGACGGAATTGGCAGAGCTGAAGGGGAAGGAACGGTCGAGCTTGAGAGTGGCTGTGGAGCTGATGAAGGTGTTGACGATGGCATATAGGGCGAGAATAATGCAGGAAGAAGCTAGGGTTCGCTTGAGGAGAGAAGACTTTCGCGCCATTGTTGGGAAAACAGAATTGGGGCTTCGGAATTTGCAGAGCGGCAGAAAAGGAAGAAACTGAGGAAGACTATATACGATGATAGGTAGAGCGCGTGGATAACACGTTCAGTAGTCTCGAGTGGAAAACAAAACATTGCAATTCAATATCTTTTTACTCTATGTCGTGTGAGATTCAAAATATCAGAAAAACGACGTCGCTTTCAAAAAAATAACTAGAATTTTATAAATTTTAAAAATACCCTTAAAACTAAAAAAAACTTAAAATTTAAATTTATCATATTTAAATAATACCCACCGTTAACATCTTTTTAACTTTTATTAAAAAAATAAATAATTTATACTTAATTGAAATCGTCTATTTCGTCTTATTCATCATCTTCGTCTTTAATTTTAAGGGTATTATTGTAATTTTTTTAAGTTTTTTGGAATGTTACACCAAAAAAAATGTTTAATTACATCATATTAGAATAACTCTTTTTTTTTCTAGCAATTTATGCTATTATGACATAATAAATAGCTTCATGTACCTAATAAATATCATATTAATTGATTATAATTATTATTTTTAAATGGTATTTGGAATATTAATAAAATGTCAATATTTCCATTAATAATGGCTGGAATTATATTATGGTTGGCAATTCTATATTTAATTAATTCACTAATTTATTTCCAAATATGCCCCTTTTCACTTCTTTGAATGCAAAGGGTTTTTTGGTAAGCCAACAGCCAATAAGTAACTTTCATTAAATAAAAAATAATAATTAAAAAAGCTGTTGTAAAAAATAAAATAATGTTAATAAAACCCTAACAAACATAAATCTTATAAAGTGTGTTTTTTTTTTTTTTTTTATCTACTAAATTTCGATCGTACCTAATACCCACCATTGGAAATGAATTCATAATTTTTTATTTTTTATTTTTTTTGTATTTCACCGATTTTATTAGGAGCATACATTGAACATGATAACTCGAACGAACCAAACCGAAATTATAAAGGTTGGGTTAGGTTATGCTTTTAGGAATTGGTTGATTCAGGTTCGAGTTCAATGAGTAAATGACCGAGTTGGCTGGACACTACGACAAATTTTAAAAAAAAAAATTAACAACTAGACAACTCTTAAATTAGTGTTACCATTATTTATGTCAACACGAACAAATTAACAAATTGATTAAGACATGTTTCTTCTTCTTTTGATTAAAGAACGTCAATAAATTGATTCAGGTTAAAGAAAGCTTAACTCTAAATTGATTTAGAAAGAAGTTCAAACTATCGCAAATTTTACCATCTACCATATCAAATTATATCCCGACCCCCATCCAATTGTGTACTACCCAAAAAAATGAAATTTTTGCTGAATATAAGTTTGCTGATCCAACTCTTAGTGTCGTGTTTCTAGTAGAGTATTCTTTCTTTCTTTTTCTTTGAAAAAGGCATTTAACTAAATCGAAACTTGTTCGTTTGAAGAAAGTCTTCAGCAAATAGAGTTTTTAGACTCGAGAGTCGACCCGACTCTCAAGAAACTCCACTCAATTACAGTCCACTTCAGATTCAACAATTAAGAGTTGTAGGTTAAATCCAATCCTCCTTTAACCTATAAAAGAGGGCTTGCCACAAAAATAGTTTACACATTGAACCCAAAAAAAACAGGAAATTGCAGAAAAGGCCCCGACAGTACATAATTTATCATAATCCTTATTATTAAAAAAACCAACTAAATAAGAAAAAATTATACTATGCTAAGCATAATGACAACTCCAACTCTTCTCATTGGTTACTACTCTACATTCTACACCTTTTCTCATACAATTTACAGCATCATCATTTCTCCACAACAGACACCATTTTAGTTTACAGTAAAATGTACAAAGAGATGTGGATCCTATGTACCTTTTGATTTACTTTTCAAGGTTGATGCCTATCCCTCCGAACCTCGGGCAAAGAAGGAGACGAAGGAACACTGGCTTTGCTCGGTATTGGAGTGTTCCTTCTCGACTGGCGTTTCGTCGCTACCAACGTACTCTCTGTTTCAAATGCTTCGTTTGATTCGGCTTCATCGTCCTCTTCACTTTCCTTGAAAACTGGATGGGCATATGCAGTTTGTAAGTATCCTTTCAAATTCAGGTTTGGTTCCCTTGCACGTTCCAAAGTGTCCTTCATCATTGCTTCCTGCAATCCGAACATTACAATCAGAACTGATAAGAAACAAACATGAAGTAAAAAAGAGGAAAGACCCGTTCAAACAATAAAATCGGGCTATCGGGGTGAACATAAATCGTGATGGCCTGACTACTAAATAAAGTTTGACAAACCTCTATGGGATATCGGATAAATGCAGGTTCGTAACGGCCCTTGCAGTACAGATGGAATGATATTGTGATTACTGGAAGTGCAATTAGAAATGGGGTTGATTGGGCAGCTTTCTTTGTACTTAGTAGTCCCATTAGAACCACCTGTGAGAAAATCAATGCATAAATGATTCGCCCATGGACATCAGGCCAGAACGCCGCAGCACTCTCATATTCCTGGTTGTAAACATTTATGATCTGCAATTTTTTGGAAGGGTATAAAACATTCAGTAAATATAGACATAAATACGAAGCAGACGAACCAAGATCCGTGTATCTTAAACGATAATCCATGAGAAAAATGTATAAGAGTTCTTAACTAACCTGATGCCGGAAGACAACAAAGCCGAGGGCGAAGAAGACTATGATAAAAGGAAGCAAGAGAGGCGTCACAGTTGCATAGACGAGGCCTAATAGAAAATATAATTGAATTCGAGGTTCTCCTGTGTTGAAACCAAGACTTCCAGGATCCATTGCCTCTTCCCTATCCTTTTCAGTCTTCACTAAGAAAAAGTTCTTCAAGTGGAACATTATTAGGGGCTTTAACATCAAAATCTCCCCAGCAATGCCAGCCCATCCATCAACCATGATATAAGTTATAAAGAAAGTCGCTTTCATCGGTATCGCCACACCGATTGTCTTGGGAATTCTACAGAAAAGAACAAAAGTGCGAAATTGAAAAGATGATGAGTACTTATGCATGCATGCACGTGAACATACATACGAAAATGTAAGCACCCGAAACCACAATCAGAAAAAGAACGACCCCAACAAATTGCAAACCGATCACCTCAGTTCTTCGATGGAAATGCATACAACAAAACAAATGAAATCAACTATAATGGATCATTGCGGACTAATTTATAGGGGGTAGAGTATCTTACTCATTAGCAGACTGCTTAATAAAAGTATTCAGCTGTTCAAAAGCAGCTCCTGCAATAACACTGCCAAGGAACACGTTCACAAAGTTGAAAACGTAGTAACGAGCTGCTGCTCTCCTTTCTAGAGAAGATAGAGATGTAAATCCTTCAAATTTAGCCATTATCATCAATATTGTAGGCAGAAAAATGAGAAAAAGCTTCAACACGATTCCAGGAAGAAAACCTTGGACAAATGACTTAACAAAGTCCCTGCAAAAAGAATGGTAAATGAATAAATTGAATAATAATATTTTGTTGTCAATTCAAAAGCCAATACAGGATTTAAATGATCCAAGGGTGAAATATACCTTTCAATAAGGGGTTTTAGGAATGGTGCAATCTTCTCAATCCCCTCAATGCTAGCAAGAGACTGTACTAATGATATGGGAATCATGAAGAAGAAAGTAAGAAAGAAGAATGCAACGCCCATAATTAGCCTTCTAATGGTAAGTGAAACATATGGAATTGCAAGATTTTCCCAATATACATCACGTGGTTCTGGAGCCCATTCACTCAACCAAATAGTTGGATTTCTAGATTGCTGAGTTTGTGCACAAACAGCTGCACCCCAACGCGACTTAAATGATACAAATGCTGCTGGCATAATAGATTTTGGATCATCGGAAATCCTTTTTCTCTCCGAGGCTATCTGGACAGTACAAAGACCTCAGCAAATATAGTGGAAAAGGAATAAAAAATTTCAGGAAAAAAAAAAGTAATATTAAGTGCAATCACATATATTACTATGACATTTTTTATTATATAATTTAGATTTAGAGACCCATTAGTACAATTTCTGTTTATACGAACAACTTCGAGTATTCTCTCAATATTGAATAACATTAAGGACCTAAAATAAAATGAGCCATTTATGAAACCCATCCAGTTTCCCACAGTAGTTCCCAACTTACCGTCAAATCGTTGCTGATTCATCTCCTAACATAAATGGAGTGAGAATTAATCGGCAGAAGAAACCCGGAAAAAAAAAAGGCATTAACCCCTATACTTGAATTAGTGTACTGCAATATAATGATCAACTAACAGCTTCAAACCTATGCACCATATGCTGTGCAGCCTAATTATTAAAAATTTCTTACGATTTTAAACTCCTACAGTTTGACATTGCTCTTACCAACCATGCATGCATAAGAATCAGTTATCACAATAGTATATAAAGTATGCAAAATTTTCAAGATAGAAACTGGACAAGAATTACTTACTTCTATGGATAGCCTCTCAATCTCTGCTGTTTGAAACTCAATTGCGTCCACTTTCTTCCCCCAGAGTCCAAGAAAACCAGTCTAGTTGCAATACAAATTTCAGGAGTATTTCAAAAAAAAAGATAGAAATTCAACATAGGCAGGAGAAGACCCGATAAGAAATATTCCACTTAAATAGTTACCTTCACGACAGGCTTAATTGTAGAGTTTCTTGAATACTTGAGTTGGTAGTAGTCAAGCCAATTCTGTGCTTTCTTCTTCTTCTTGACTAGTTTGGCCAACTTGTTTGCATCCCGTACGACCTGTAGATAATTTCTTCAAATCAGGAGAATTGTAACACGTTCATTGTAAGAAAACTGGACATTTAGGTAATTCCGGAGTGGTATCGAAACATTTTTAAATCATAATCACTTAAACTCATAACAAATCTCTTTGGAACCTCGGATATTACATTTTGGACTGTCTATGTTTGAAAAGAGAGAGAGAGAGAGAGAGAGAGAGAAATAAAGACATCACTAGTCTTGCGAGCCCAAACCTGATGAGTAAGATAGTGACCCGGATGGTTCACTAAGAAAAAGTGCTCAACAAGCTCGCTGACAGATTCATCCGGATCGGGTGGGACATTTCTTACAAGGACCTGCCAAAAATGAAATAAACGGCTCAAGCTCACATGAAAGAATGATATTAGTGATGCAGCATATAAAAGTGAACTATTGGAAGAACACCTCTAACTAGTCAAAGCTTAAAGATTTCCTAGACAAGTCATCCAGAGGTAGGAGAATACCCACCAAAACCAATTAAGCTTAGAACTAGAAAACTAAAACCCACCAAAACCAATTAAGCTTAGAACTAGAAAACTAAAACCCACCAAACCAAATCGACAGACCCATGAAAACTAAAAGCAACCTAATGGCTCTACACGAAGAGGCTTAACCCAATAAACCCAATTAAGCTTAGAACTAGAAAAGAGAGAAAATCTTATGTTACAACACATAGGAAAAAGAGATACAATTAGAGGTAACCAATTTATTAGTAATAAATTTTATCAAATGTAAAAGTGTTATGATCTAATCTCACTGTAAACTGATCAGGACGCCGTTTTTCAGATGCAAGAAATTGTAGTCTCAGTGAAGCAATCTTTCCATACTCCTTCATCAGCACATAGCATGTCCAGAAGGTAAATGCATAAGCCATCACTAGATGACTCCAAAACCTACATTATGGAACAAGGAGTAAAATATGAAATAATGCTGAAGGACAGACATCAAAATTCACAATCACTACTAGAAAAAATGGAAAAAAAAAACGCTGTAATATATTTTTTAATGTGAACCTGAACTTTTACAGAGAAAATTAAGGATTTACAAGTACCAATGCTACTTAAATGAAGGGTGAAAATGCTCGATTAAATTTCCCCTCCTTTACTAAACATTTTTTCCTGAGAGTGACAACCCAACAGACTTAAATTTCTGGCAGATTCTAATTCATTTAAATTTCTCTAAATGGATAACCAGTGTACCTGATACTTACCTAGACTTCAAGATTGATTCTGTGATCATGCTTTCAATGAACCATGTTCAAAATTCATGCAAGAAAATATTTTGACATGTTTCATTTAACTTCATTTATAGAATATAAATAAATTACGAAAGACGTAACTCCAACTTCTTTTGATCATACAATCAAGGAGAAAAGCGGGGTGGTTTTGAAGTTTGACCAAACTAATGCAGTAGTAGTGAACAAAATGCAAATAATTGCAGTTATATGGACTACTACATGAAAGTTTACTAGCCATTTAATTGGAAAAGCTATTGTTACAGAAGGACCAACTAATGATAATTAATAGAAGAAAAGGATGCGGAAGCTTAACAGGATATCAACGGCATAACCAACATGATCAGTGGAGCAAAACCATAAAGCAAGCATCTGGTCCATGCAGCCTAATTAAGAAAAAAATTCCATTATAGCCATTGAGAGAAAGAAGCCTTTGAAACCTTTGTGATTTGGCAGGGATGTTTGATATTGAAAGCTTGTCAATATCACTTGCAGTCACATTTGCCGTCACTTTAGCAATACTCAGATTATCATCGGTATAATTAACTGGGACCAGTACAGCCCATGCAAGGAATGCTATTGGGACAAAGATCTTAAGCCTGCAATAAGGTAATGGAGGTATGATAAATACTACAACCAACATTTCTAAGGAACTTACAACTAATAAATTAAAATTAAATAAATAAATATATCAACCGAAATAACAATCCTGAAACCTAGCAAATGACCATGGTAACCCAAAGGATGTGTCAAAATATTGCATCCATTTGTACTTTAAAAGATGAGGCTTATAGAAAGATCACAGACAACAAGCCTTTTACAGAGTAGTCAAAATAAGGAAAACAGAAAGTAGACAATAAGTAAGATCCATGGACCCAAACTTTGAGAAAATAACTCTTAACTTCATCTACATTCTAAACCAATCTCAATTTCAAGAATAGAGAAAAGTATAAAGGAGTTCACATCTATTTAATCATTTTGCATCAATATCAAATTATTTTACTATGTGCATCATAGCACATGAGTGGACATAAAATTGCGATTAAAATAGGTCTCTCAGCTCTCAAATTAATTTCAAGGAAATGCAGAGTCTGAAATGAAAGTAAGACCGGTTTGCTCTTTAAACAAATATATTCTCTTCTTTCCTGTGTTAGCCATTTTCTCTATATGCTTCCAAAATGTAAAATTCCACGAACTTAGTGATTGTTAGTTCATGCAATCACTTACTCTTTCCTTCCAGACACTAAAATTTCCCTCAATGAACTTACTAATGATACAATTGGAAAAGAAATGTGGTCTTATCTTGCCCCCAGTTTGCCGACTATACAATTTTCCTCTGCTTCGAAAATAGTGAATTTTTTCTTAATATGAATCCTTTACCGTTTTCTGACGCTATTCAAGGTCTCAAGATCAACCAAGAAAAACGTCAAATCTTAGGTCTAAATTGTGACCTTATCAAAAGTTGGGTAGATGGGCGACTTTTGTGGCGTGTGAGTTGGCCCTCTTCCTTATTTAGTTCTCTCCATTGGACACAATCCTAGGAGCCTTAAGTTTTGAGACCGTCACAGGAAAAAGTAGACCTCAAAAGAGACTCCCATCTTGGAGAAATAGTTTTTTCTCAAACGGTGGAAGGCTAACCCCCGCCTAATTCAATTGGTCCCAAGTGGCACTCAGAACTACTATGTCCATATTTAGTCTCTAGTGCAGTTGGCAAGGCGATCAAGAAATTGATGAGGGATTTCTTATGAGGAGGGTTTATGACATGAAGTATTGCATCCTGTGACTTACCCCCAGTGGATCCTGGGGACAAGGCATATGTAACGTAAGGACCAGAAAGAGGCCCAGTTGGCCAAATGGCTTTGACAATGGCAACATTGTTAGGAACAACGAACCCTCCACATTGGTATGATAATACTCTCCACTTTGAGTGAGCTGTCATGGCTTTATTTTTTGTTTCCCCAAAAGGTCTTATACCAATGGAGATAATGTCCCTCACTTATATACTCATGATCTTCCCCTTAATTAGTCAATGCGGAACTCATCAATCCTTAACAATCCTCCTCTCGAACAAGCCTCTCATGAGGCCTCCTTCTCTAGTGCCCTCGAACAACCTCTCCTTAATTGAGGCTCGACTCCTTCTTTGGAGTCCTAGAACAAAATACACTCTTTGTTCGACATCTAGTCACTATGACTAGACCTTTAAAGCTCGCAACTTCTTTGTTTGACACTTAAGGATTCTCTTGACAGGGCTAAGTTAAGGCATGGCTCTGATACTATGTTAGGAACAACAGACCCTCCACATTGATATTATATTATCTACTTTGAGCATAAGCTCTCATGACTTTGCTTTTGGTTTCCCCAAAAGACCTCATACCAATGGAGATAGGGTGCTTACTTATATGCCCATGATCTTCCCCTTAATTAGCCAAGGTGGGACTCCAATCATCCTCAACAATCAAGAACCTAATACCTTAGGGTACAAAGTCACAATTAGCAAGTACAATCCTAATCCTTTTAAATCGATTGTTGATGGGATTAGAGGTCGTTCCAAAAGCCCGTGAGAAGTTATTTTGGCTGAGCTTTCTTTTCTTCACAAGTTTGTTTGGTGTGATGTGGGAGAGGGGAGAAATACTTTTTTGAGAGGACAGGTTGTTGAGGGATAGACCGCTCTAGGTTTCTCGATTATGCTAGCAATCCTCTTTAAGGAATCATTTAGTGGCTTTGATCCTTTCTCTATCTAAGAACTCTCTTCCTCCCTCTTTAAGGTTCCATCATCCATTCACCAATAGAGAAACAATGGAGTTTTGGCTTTGTTATTTTACTCGAGAGTGTCGCTTTGGCCCTAGCTAGGGAGTGTTTGCCTTTGGAGTCCTTGTCCATCCAAAGGTTTTTCCTACAACTTCTTTCAGTGTTTGGTCAATCCCACCCCTCGGAGTGGTTTTGTTTTTAGATCTGTGGAAGGTGAAAATTCTCCAGAACATGAAGTTTTTTCAAGTGGCAAGTTACACGTAGAAGAATTCAAACTTTGGATCGGGTTTGGGTAGGAGGCCCACCTTGGTTGGGTTATTTTGTTGATTCTTTGCTGAAGAATGACAGAGGATCCTGTCCATATCCTCTAGAGACGTGATTTTGAAAGTGCCATTTGGAGTTGCTTCTTTCAGGCGTTCAAACTTTCATTTTATTGCCTCTCAGGGAGCAAATCAAACTAAAATGTCTTCACGCTCCCTTCGCCAAACAAAGAAAAAGGCTGATACAAGGACCATCGAGTTTTCGGAAAGTAGTTGGTTTAGAGTGGTCAAGATGTGATTAAAGACCTCCTCCTTTTTCTTTACGTGAGTAATGATCATTTTTGTAGCAAGCTCGAGTGTGTGCTATTTTGTGGAGTCTTTAAGGCGAGACTCGAGAAGAATAATAGAATCTCTAGGGGTTAGGAAAGACCTGATAATATTTGGTTCCTTGTTAGATTCTATTTTTCTCCTAGCTTCCGTCACAAGGCCTTTTTGTTACACACTAGGTCTTATTTTACTAAAAGGGAGCCCATTTTCATAGTTTCACTCCCTTTTGTGGCCCTTCTTTACCTTGCATTCTTTCCGAAGTTCAACATTGAACAAAAGCATTATATTTCCCCTTAACAACATATTCTATTATATTCATATTTGTTGCTGTGACATAAAGTTATCAGTTTTCGCCATCAATAATGTCTTCCATAAGGACCCAAAACACTGTCCAAAAGAAGCAAGCAATATAAGATAGAAAGAAAAGGATAAAAATTGATAATGTCTTGTTCAATAAGCAAGAGAAAAAGTGTAACTAAGCCACTCATACAACAAAAATTAGGGCCAAAAAATTCAAATAAACCCAACTCAAACGACCGGATTAGTCATGCTATAAATTAGGGTACACTGGGTTGGTTCCAATAAATTGAATAACATATTGATTAGAAATATATCTAACTCTTTTTGTTATGATAAAGTTATTTGCACATAAATGTCTCTTAATTTCATTTCACTCTTTGAGATTTTCTTTTCACTCTTTGAGATTTTCTTTACTCACCAACGATCTTCAGAATATTATTGGTTCAATACTTTGTAGTAGTAGTTTAAAATAGGACATTGAATCATTCTTTTTAATTCCATGTTGAAGACATGTGAAGACAGGTAAAGACCCTCCATTTCTTCTTCTTTTTTTTTTTTTTTCTCTCTCTCTCTTCTACAAAATTTAAATTAAATAACATTAAAAAATTCAAATCAACCCATACCAGATACTATATAATTGGTTTGGGATGGGTCGATTATCTAAATAGGGAAATTTATGGACAATTTACAGCTCAACAACTTAAATTGAGAACAAACTATCTTTTAATTCACCTAATTCAACATGTGGTCGGGGTTCCTATATAAAGTTGCCATTAACATATGCAAGAAAAGCGTATATGATAATTAAAATAGAAGGCATAACATATAGTTCAGGGCATACCCTATCAAGTATATCCGCAAGTACACAGCAGAATCCAATCCTGCATGGTCAATAAGCTCAGGTTCTGGCATTCTGATGGCTTCGGGCATCCAATTCAAAAACTTAAGATAAGACCTGAAGTCCAAGTTGACAAACCTACGTACAAAGGCACCCGCATGTGTCGGGCTGCTCCTTAAACCCTTCAAATACCACTTCGAAAAGTAAACCCTGTCATTGAAAGGCTGGAGCCTTAAAATGGCAAAAACCAAAAGGAAGATGAATGCGCTGAGAATATTGATAGCTGCAGAAACCCCAATATCTTGCAAAGTAGCCATTTTCTTATAGCTCCTCCGCAGGCGAATTTATTTCCCTGAAGTATAAAACAAAGTAGATTCCATCACCGAACTAATGGAAATAAATCGTCTGCAAAATTCCGTTGTCCATAAACTACTAAATTTGACCATCAAATCTCACATTCAGCTCTTGCAACTAACCCATTTGCTAAATGGAACCGTTATCAGCTAGGGTAACGCACATGTAAAGAAACATAAAACCAAAAAAATCTGGAAAACTGGAGAAGCAACCTAATTAACTCTTGTAAAAGACGAATTAATATCTCCATTGATGATTTCAAGCAACAAAACAAAGTTCAACTAAACGAATTCATAGTATCAACGGATGAAGTAATTAATCGTTTCTAATGGCAACAATTCCCAAAATTAGTAAATTATTAAATAGAACGAAAGGAAAGAAGAGTACCAAGCAATTTCAGCACAAATCATACAGAAATAGCAAAAAAAATTGACTACCGCAGACTAATTCAATCCCACCAAATTCGCTTGAAGTGTACATAAAGAAAAACGAAGACGAGAAACGAAAAACTCCCTACTCGCTATTAATCTCCAATCCAAACCTCCACAGTCTTCCGCACACCAAGAAGTTATCGGAGAAGAATATGAACAAGACAGCCTTCGGATTGCTTCAAAGACGTATCGAACAAAAGAAGATTCTCCAACTCCTTTTGAAGGAGAACTAACACGATACGCTACTAAGCTCCTTTTCTTCACCCCGATTCGTAGTCACCAACTTACCAATCCAACCAAAAGAAGAAATCATCCAACAATAAAGGAATTGCGTCTGAAACTAACAAGAAATCACGTGAAAATCCAACCAAAAATAGAAGAATATCTCACACAGTAAACAAACCAAAACCAAAAAGCATCGCCATAGTGAGATTCAATGAAAACAAAGGAAACACCGAGAGAAACCTTAGGAATGCTGCAATAATGGTGAACAAACGGCGGTGAGATCCATCGGTGTGAAGTAGATTAGAACGCCGGGGGCTTTCTGTTCTGAAAGTAATGAACTCTAATCATTTTTATTAATTTTAATTAACTGGAAAGTGGAAGATTCCGGAAACGGACGGTTCGATGTCGGCAAACCGCCACGAGGATATTAATAATAACGGCTATTTTTTCTGTCATAAATTTTATTTTCTTAATAATATAAATTTATTTCCTTAGCTTTTTTTTTAAAAAAAACGTCATTTATTTATTTTCCAAAATTAAAAAAAAAAATATATATATATATATATATATAGATTAATATAAATACTAATAATAAAATTTATAATTTATTTTTGATAGTGCAAAAAAAAAATTAATTAATTATTAATTTAAATAAAAATTTATCAACTATTTAATTTACAAGAATATATATATAAATTATAAAAACATTTGCCGCACGGATACATTTCACAGGAAGATGGGCGGTGTGGAACACGCGCTCCTCGTGCGTCCACGTGGCGATCACGTTGGAGAGGTTAGTGGCTGGCAAGATTTTGACAGCGGTGGGACAGTTGGACCAGACCGGCCCGAACCGGCAGGTTCTCGACGACAAAAAGTAAAATAAACAAATGGAATAAATAAAGGAAAAAAAAACAACCCCAACGTTACGCCATTGTGGACCATCGTAAGTGACAACCCAATGATAATATGCCACGTGGCATACTTTCTTGAAAGTATCTGCCTGTCACTGTCATGGTTATGGTGTGAATAAAACGGTCATGGGGTAGGTAATATACGTGTATATTTTATCTGTAAAAGTTTTCGACTTGGTCCTTAAATATTTTCAAATTTTCAAAAAAGGACTGCTGGAGAAAAATAAATAAATAAATAAATATATATATATATATATACTTATAAACTAAAGTCAAATTTATAAATAATTGTATTAACTTAAACTCTCAATTTTTTAATAATTTATAATTAATGATTCGTGCATTCTTTTTAATTTAGAGTTATGCATTAATTGTTTCTACAATGGTCGAGAAAATATTAGCATAAATATATCAATCTTTTTATTTTCGTGCACTGTAGATTAGGTACGATAGTCAAGAATAAGGTGAATATCTGTGATGTCCCACATTAATGGGGGAGGAGAACAAAACACCCTTTATAAGGATGTGGAAACCTTCCTCTAGCGCGTTTTAAAGCCTTGAGGGGAAGCCCAGAAGCAAAAGTTCAAAGAGGACAATATTTGCTAGCGGTGGATCTGGGTCGTTACAATATCGATAGTAAAATATGTTTGAAGATTGCTTAGATCGTTCGAAACTGGTTGAAGTGGTTGCTTTTCTAATTGAAACTATGAAAACTTATAGGTTAACCGCAAAATTCTATTAGATTGGCGATGAAATTCAAATTTATCGAAATTGAAATGTGGTTGCACATAACTTAGCTAATCATGCGATCACGAGTACCATTGGTATTTTAATTTAGGAACACTTGTGATGGGTGTCTGGGTTTAGGATAAAAGGTTCATTATAATAAGACGTAATTGTATCCATCAAATCGTAAATTATATTTTTATTTTCTTAGAAATGTAAAATTATTTCGACACCCACCATGAGTAGCATAGTTCGTCTTATTGTAAAACTACATAAAAAATCGATTATAAAGACATATATCTCGACCAAGAGATTAGAGCTTTAAATCGTCTGATCTATATATTAAACAAAAATAAAACACGATTTAGATATTTTGTTCTCATACGTCTTTACTGCTAACAATTTCTAAAACCATCATCATCTAAAAACAATTTCTTGAATTTTACATTAAAAATTTAAACTTTTAAAAAATTCAATAATATATTTAAACTTTTAATAATAATTTTAAAATTAAATTTATATTTGAAAGAACTATTAATATTTTATTTAAAAAATACTTGAGGTTAAAAATATTTAAATTGGTACTAAAATTTTCGAAAATTTAAGAATTTTTTATTGAAGAAAAATCAGATGGAGCCCATTTAAATAAATATTTTTTAAAAAAATTAATAATAAATAATTAGATTGCACTAGATTTTAAGCCTAATGGAGTGTTTTGATATAAAATACAAGAAATATAGCTGAAAGTTGATGTAACGGCCCATATCCATTACTAACAGATATTGTCCTCTTGTCTTTTTGGCCTTTTCCACAAGGTTTTAAAACGGTCTGCTAAGGAGAGGTTTCCACATACTTAGGTTGTTTTGTTCTCCTCCTTAACCAAAATGAGACATCACAGTCCACTCTCTTTCAGGCCCAACGTCTTCGCTAGCACTATTTGTTTTGTTCTCCTCCTTAACCAAAATGAGACATCACAGTCCACTCTCTTTCAGGCCCAACGTCTTCGCTAGCACTATTTCTTTCTCTCATCGATGTGCGTTCTTACTGGCACACCGCCTCGTATCTACCCCCTTCGGAAAGCTTTTATATTTACCGTTGACATATTTAAATCAACACATAGCTGAAAAATCTACTAAATAAATGGCTTACATCTTGAATCTATCAAAATTATAGGCTTTTCTAATTTCAAAATAAGACGAAATAATTAACATAAAAATTAGTACACAAATAATCATGCACATATTTTTTTTATTAGATGAGTTTGTATAATTTAAAATACTAATTCAGATTCGATACGCAAATAATTGATTTATCTTAGATTAATTATATGCAACTTTCTTTATGTGTCTTTGTCACAAGAGGACGAAAGTGAAAGTCCAATAAAATTTAAATCAAAATTAAATGTCTTAGACCAAATCAAAGCCGAAAGAATCCAACAGACTTGCTTGTTGAGATATATTATTTATGGAATATATCTTAGATATTATATCTTAATATTCTTTAATATTCTATGATTTGATTTATAGTATATTTTATTTTATTTTCAATATTTAATTAATTTATATTTTACTTGTTGGCAGGTATGAGTTGTTAGCTTGTATTCTATGATATTTAATTAGTTTATATTTTACTTGTTGGCAGGTATTAGTTGTTAGCTTGTATTCTATTTAAAGGATATCAATATGAGAATACAAGAACGTAAGAAACAGGGATTGAACTTTGATTGCATTCCTTGATCCGAATGTTTGTGGTAAATCAATACCTTGAGTTGAGTCCACACTTTTTGTTGCATGTACAGAACCTATGTATTGTGCTATGCAAAAACCTTGCATCGAATCATACATTTGTTAAACTTATGTGTTGTGTTGCGTCAAAATCGAGCACTAAATCAAAATGAACCAAGAGCAATTTAGACTTGCAAGGACTAAATGTAGTCCAGTCAAGAGTGTAACTCAAGAATGTGATTTCTTCTTACTAAGTGAGATCCGGCAACAATTTGTAGTGACAACGATCCAAAGTAGCATCAACAACCTTAGATCACACAAAGGTGGAACGAAAAAGAAGAATGGTGCGAACACCAATCCAACGAGTGTGAGGGAAATTTAAGAAACAAATGATTACCAACAATAAAATGGCTCAAAAAACAAGGGAAAAAAAGTGAAATAGGTCCAAATATGGCAACTAAATCCAACTAGACTGGATGGAATTGGTCCAACCGAACCAATTGAACTTCAACCTTGAATCTAAATCGGATGAAACTCTTACAAGTCTACATATCTAATGTTTTACTTTTATTTTCCCACAAATATAAAACTCGTAATTAATTTGAATTTACAAAAGTCTCTCAACTTGATACAATCAAATACATGTAAAGAGTCTTAATATCGATCTATATTTAAATATATTTTATAATTTTTTATCGATTTAAAATGATTGTTTTTTTTTTTGAGTTTTATGACTTTTGTTTTTGGATAGATTGTAATATATTGGCATCATTCATTTAATTTCACATTTAATAGTTATTTTGGAATTGGGACACTCTACGATGAATTTGTTGACAAATATGTAACGGTTGGTGGCATAACGCATAAATGGTCATCAAAATTGTTCTAACAAAAAAGGCCACCAACATGTGGCTCCTGTGATGCTGCCAATTATTATTATTATTATTATTATTATTATTATTATTTAATTTTGTAGAATCCTTGTCAAAATCTAAAGTTCATCTATTTTTTAGGCTTTTCTTTTTGTTTTTTTTATAAATATATTACTCTAGGAGAGATGGAAGGATCTCTACCGAGATATGTATAATATATATATAATTGAATTTAGACAAAAATAGATATGATGAAAAAAATAGATATTGAAATGATGAAAGTCTCACTACGCTAATTTAGGGAATAATCATGGTTTATAACTATAATCATAAGTTTATAATCATGAAATATTATATCCATTTCGTATGAGACTTTTTTGGAAAAGCCCAAAGCAAGAGCTTATGCTCAAAGTGAACAAATCATACAAGGATGGTATCAAAGTTATGCCCTAATGCTCTAAAACTTAGTCATGTCAATAAAATCCTCAAATGTTAAATAATATCCTCAAATGTTAAACAAAAGTATTGTAAAAAATAACTAAGACTCTAAAAGAAAAGGAGTCGAACCTCAATTAAAGACCTTTTAGAGAAGCCCAGCAAGTCCAAAGCCCAAAGCGAGTCGTGTTCATCTTGTTCATCTACAGATATGAATTGTTCTCTCCAGAGTAAAAATCTCTCAATACCACACTTTCAAGCTCAAATTTTGATGAGTAAAATAATAGTTTCAAGGCATACAAGAATTTGTACCTACAAAATGTGTGATATTCATAAATATTCGGTCACAACACAATAGGAAATTAAAATATCAACAATCATTAAATAACTTTAGAAAAAACGACTTCACAAAGATTTACAAAAAAGATTAATAAATAAAAATTAACTCGAACCTTTTAAAGGAAACAAGCCAGTCCAACAAGGTTCGAAACTTGGTTAATACAACTAAAACTACATACTGGAAGGGTGCGCCGGGCCTTAGCTGTAGTGCAGCGCCAAGGCGACGCGTAAGAGCCCCAGCAGCAAGCTACCGTAAGAGGGCTCTCCCCTTAAAAACATAAATTTAATATCATGTGGGCCGATGGCCCACGTATCAGATATTAAACTGATAAGAACAGATACTACACTTGATCTTAGCCAAAAGGCCGAGAAAGGTATACTTGATGGGCCGGAATCCCTCCCTTTTATAGCTTGTCCTCGGTTCCTTCATCGTACACTCGTCGATGTGGGACAAAATGCATGTTTTTCATTTTTATTTTGAACACTCTCCCTACTCTGTCAACCAAAATTATAATTTTATTTTTTTTGCTTTCTTTCGAAAATAACAAAAATATGATCTCTATAAATGGCATTTTTATAAATATTTTTATATATGTTCTGGTAATTTTTTAAGTTCAATATAGTTTAAACCTTGAGTCTTCTAGCCACCGGTATATATATTAAAGTAAGTATAAATATTTTTTTTTTTTACGGTTCGATTGATGTTGTTTAAAATTTTGTAATTTAATATCGGAACTTTTAATTTCATCGTAACAACTTCATCAAAAGGTTTATTACCGTAGATAGAAACCAATCCAATTTATACAAGG
Source organism: Cucurbita moschata (assembly GCF_002738365.1). Classification (NCBI taxonomy): domain Eukaryota; kingdom Viridiplantae; phylum Streptophyta; class Magnoliopsida; order Cucurbitales; family Cucurbitaceae; genus Cucurbita; species Cucurbita moschata. Next base: position 1,502,995 of record NW_019268560.1, on the reverse strand, counting down.
AACTCTATTTATATCAATAAATGTATAACGATGTGTAGTCAAACAAACATTCAAAGAGATATGAGCCTACTTGTCACTAGCTCAGTGAGTTATTCAACACGAGTAATTATGCATGAGATTCGGTTTACCTCATTGAGATATATAGTACTAGAAAAGACTTTTGTTTAGTTTTACTCACTCATTTAAGCTCACGTTAGGGTTTTGACTCCCTAATAATAGCTTATCTGGCTCCTTCTCCTTTCATCTTATCTCAATCATTCATATTACACACTCTGACCCAATCATTTGATTTACATCTTTTAGCTTCTCTAAGCTTATCTCAATCATTGATATCATATGACCTACTTTAATGATCGATATCATGTCGTCTAGCTTCTCTAAGCTCATATCACAATCATTGATGCCTCATGACCTCTAAGATGAAAGATTTTTCATCAACTAGGTGTTACATGTCCTATTCAATAATTTGTTCATACTATCTAGCTTCACCGAACACATGAACTTCCTCCTTTGAGCTCTTCCTAATGTTTAAGCGTACTAGGGTTCGAGTAATCTAGTTAAGCTATTTATCATTCCCCTATTAGCAATTCAATACACGGCAAGGTGAAGTGCGACTTATGGTAATTCACTTCTATTGGTCTTAGTGGCTACTCAATACACAACGTGTAATTACCATTTAGGTATGCATAATATACACATTAACATAAACCGGAACATTTCTCCATACTCTCATTTACTAACGAGCTTATACAAATTAATGTCCAATCAATTCTATCTTTCACATCTCCAATTTCATAAACCCTAGGAGTTCATAATAATTTACCATTTTTGAACATATCCATGCATTCTTAATCACTAACATGCTTTAACACGTCAATACAATCGTTTCGATCATAATTTACTATATATAAAACGTACATTCCAAAATAACTCATAATCATACGCATCCTACAAGCAACACTTGAATAGAAATTTCAATTAGTTACTTATAACCCATTAATCACTTAATGTACATAGATACAATCTAATTCAATCACATATCATAGATAAATTCAATAGCATTTCATAAATATGCTCATCTTATAAGCACTAATTAAGTAGGCTGATCCAAATAGTTTCTTACATTTTAGCCGATTTAGGACATTTTCTTCCTCCAAAACCTTCCAATAAGGCTCTAAAATCGTATTATTATGGGTACAGTTGAAACCGGCTCAGAAATTGAAGGAAGAAAAGGTCAAAATATGGCAAATCGGTCAACGTCGGCGAGCTTCAAGCATAAGATTATATATTCAAGGTAACATTTTAATTCATGCCATAAGGAAAAAATACACCAATTAGAAGCACTTTAAAACCATTCTATTTTAAAATTGAAGTGATATTTACGATTTACTTTTGCTACTTTTGTGTGTATCCCCATTCATCTTTGGCGCAAAAGCGCTTGATCTGTGAGCTATATAAAGATTATTTACATAACACAAGTCTTTTTCTTGAATAAAATGCCATATTCTAGTGATGCTATGCTACACCATCGGATATCTTATCATTCTATAAGATCTAACCTCCCACAGACCACAGTATGATTTATAGCCAGCAGAAACAATAATGGCAGCAGAGAGGAATAAATAATTATAGATCTTTAGGGATGGTGATGTACCAATTGAATCTTCCAGAAATTTGTCTACTCTGTAGATTCATCCTGTAACTTTTTGGTCTAAAAACAAGAAAATGAACGAGATGTAACTTGTCGGTAAGCATTTGATGAACAATTAACATTGGCCGACATACACGAACTTACCTCGACGTAACGAAGAATGTCAGGTGAGGAATGTATTTGGCCAGTGCTGAAGTAAGAATGAGCATATTCTTCTATTTTCTCCATCCTATAACGTCATAAATAGTTAGATGTTGGTGGGAATGTTCATAGTTATATTGCTATCTCAGTACTTCAAAGAGAAGCCATGAAATGTTTGAAGGAGAATACCTGTAAACGTAGTTCACCATGATGCCTCCACTTTGAAGGAGGCCTTTGACGGATCGATCTGCCATCCAGTTAAGTCTCTCAATTATCTGTTCCACATTTAAGAACAGCAAATCAAAGCCCCAACACTTCGAGGGCATATTACTTCTGTCGATTTGAAGTATAACGCTAAAAAGCCAATTAAAAAACCAGCACACTTCCAAAGATAATAAAAGGTCCAAATTGATATTCGAGATCCCCCCTTGACAACCTTTGATTTAGTTATTGATTTTTTGAAAATTAAGATTGTAAAAATCACTTCCACCTAATGATTTCTCTGTTCGTTCTTTACTTTTTAGAACTGTTTTAACCATCCAAGCTAAATTTTGAAAACGGAAAAAAATAATTTTTTAAAAAACTTGTTTTTGTTTTAGAAATTTGACTAAGAATTCAAATGTTTACTTAAGAAATATGAAAACCATGATAAGGAAGTCGTAAGAAAACGAGCACAATTTTCAAAAACCAAAAATAAAAAACTCCAGTAAAAGTTTCCTTTTCTGCTAATTGAGGGAAAGATACGTACTGCTCCGTTTTGCAGGTGAAAGTTTGCTACAGAATCTAGAGCTTTTCCTCTCTTTTTCTCTTCCACAAGGTACCTAAAATCAACCAAATGGCATAAAATTATCAATTAGCCTTCAATTCTCTCCTACACCAAGGCTACATAACCTTAATCCATAAAACTAAAATCTATACCTGGCACACAAGCGCATTAGAGGGCGTTTTAATGCTGAAAGCAATTTTGTCGAACTGATCCACTCATGGTTTGACAAAGTCAATAACTTGAACATGATTTCCATGCCATTCTTTCCGGTGACAAAATCTCTGCAAGACGTCAATGAGAATGTCAGTGCATTGGCGAAAACATCACTAACCATTCTTTGAGGCTGGAAATGAAACAAATGATAAACGAATTCTTTTACTCTGATGATTCAATGAGCAGTCTTTCCTCCTCCGGTTCAAGTATATTCTCCCAGAAAGTGGAAACAGATTCATCTCCGGGTGTGCGTGTTGCAACCTCTACCTCGTCGAGATTTGATTGAGATGCCAACTTTGATAGGAGCCACTGCATGAAACCTGGGATTGGACTTAGAGTTGCAAATGTCTGCAGAGTATATACCTCCAAATTAGTGACTATTGCAAGCGACTAAGAAAGTGGTAGTGTCATTTAAGGGGAAATGAAGCTTTAAAAAACAGGATTCAAAACTTCAATCATTCAAACGGATGAAGAGGATATTGTAATTGATCAATTAAACTATATGTCTATCATCCAGAGTGATCTTGTAGATGCACTATCAAATATCCTCATATCATATTAAATTTTTATAGCCCAAAATATCCCTTTAGTTCAACTACTTTGTACCCACTTCACTTTTCCTTTGGTCTCTTGTCCTCTGCCTTTCTCTCTCATTCTGGCTCTCTCTCCCTCAATCCCCCTTCATAGGAGGATGGAACTCCTTACGAATAGAAATTTTTTCTCTAACATGAAACACATCGTTCTGCAAAGCCTAACTATGAAGAGGGCTTCAACTTCCTCTTTGCACAGAGAGGTATGGACAAATTTGAAATTTAGTGAATAAAGACAGAGTTGGTGGCAGACAAAATATTGTACGTGAGAATAAACAATGAAACCTCCTCCATAGCTGCTTCTTACAGCCAGTCGATGCCACCATCTAAAGTAACTTCAAATGTTTTAACATTCAAGCAACATGGATGGTCAAAGAAATAATAAGGTTACAGAGTTCAGGCTGCTTTCTGTAACATTGTTCACATGAGGTCTAGCAGAAAACTTTTACTTCAAAACTTGCCATAATCTGGCCAAATAGTCTCGAGAATACGTACACTGATAAATGGCATGTCTCTCTTCACAAGTGTGATTACTCGCTTAATGAGGAACTTCCCAAGATTGATTCCTGATAAGCCAGGCTGCAAAATTTCAATGGTTTAATATCAGAACGTAAAAAGATACATTATTATCAACATTTAAGACCAAATCAACCATTTTCAAAGAGCAAAAAGGGCACATATACAAAAAATTACAAAATCTAACTTCGCCAATAATTATTACATAGAATAACGAAACAAGGATCATACCCCTCTTGATAGCCAATCGTATTCATCAACTATATACATTTTTAAAATTCTCGGATGTTTTTTATATAATTATATTACAAATTTGATTTTAGAAAATGAAAAATAAATTTTAAAAAAATCTGAAAAGGAGCAGTTTTTTTAAGAGAACTTGAAAGTAACACATTTTAAAAACTATATAGGAGTGTTTATGGAAAGTGCAATTAATGTCCTATCGAGTAACGTTCTTGTATTGCAAGAGGGAAATATTTTTCAGACAGCATTGTGTTTACACCTTTCTGACGATATATTTAACGTCTTCCCAAAGCTTTCTATTTTTGCAGTAAATAACATCAAAACTTATACATGCCTTTGTAGAGGATATAGAGTAAAACAATGCACAGGTTGCTTCACTTTCAGGTATCGGGGGATCATCCCACAAAACTTCCTACCAAACAAGGAACAAATGAGTGTTACTAAAAACAAAATAAATTAATAATAGGTTATAGATGCAGAAAACAACCTGTACTGTTTGAGCCACATTCTTCAAAAGTGCAACTTCAATAAAAATAAGAGGTTCACCTGGAGAAAACCTTGAGATTATAATGTATAATATGAAGTTATCATTTCAACATAATTCCATTATTGTTCTGCACCCAAACCCATAATTTCTGCATAATAAGACCCGCCACAAATCCAAAGATCACGGTAGAAGATGAACACAAGGATTTACACAAGTACCACAGATGGATCCTAAATCTTCATTATTTTAATAATCATGCAGTTTCCATCCAAATAATGCAGACAACCAATAAGAAATTTTCCAACTTAAGTACATACATAATGACTAGCAGATTAAGTTGTCCTAATTTGTGAAGTCTTCAAGTTTTCCAGAGGAATAATTTGATAATACTTTTATCTTAGCTATAATCAGCCGATGATGCACGGTATGATTAGCTGCAATAACCAAGAAATGCGCGTGAGGAGGAGGGGGAGGGGAGAAATAAACCTGGTATTGCAGGGTGTAGATATCCAAAACAACGTCGGCCAACTCCGAGCCTTCTCTTAAGATCAATAAGATTGCTGATGGGATGCACAGCCTGTGAATGGGTTGGAAAAAATAAGCAATGTGTATAACAAAAGGTATAAGAGTGACCAAGGAAAGAAAATGCACCTCATAAGCTACAATTTTCTCTAGTAAAGAAGCAGGGTCATCCCAAGTTATTTGGTGAAGCTCCAAGACAGCAGGACTGAGCCACATACTAAGTTTCTCCTTTAAGTAGGTATCCAGTGCCCTCAAAGATGCAGTGTTTTCCTCTCTGATGAAACAAAGTCATTAAATCATCTTTTCTGATAGAAATGTTTCCAGCTCTCAATCATCTGCAACGAGTTCACTAATTTTTTTTTTCTTATTATTATTTAACAAATCTTTTTTCAGCAGAACTGAGCCACATACTGACTTTTTCCTTAAAGTCGGTATCCAATTCCCTCAAGACACAATGCTTTCCTCTTTGATAATACAAAGTCACCATACACCTCTTTTTAAAGAGGCGCTTCCAGTTCTCGATGATCTATCACCGGTTCACAAGGTTCACAACTTCTTAATTATTTGAAAAGACTTAGTTATAACACACATTTTTCAACACTTCAAATGGCTCCCAATTAAAATTAGATGAACCCATCAGAATGAAATGAAAATAACATCAATCATGATCTTACTCAAGAATAGAGAGAATATCAGCTCGTAGAATGGACAAGAACCCCAGCCCACCAGGATGTGTGTTAAGCCGCTCAAAAAGAACTTCGTATGTTGGTTTTAGAGCATGCCTCAAATTTCGCTCAAGATGGTAGAAAGCAGAAAGTGGGGTGTCATCTTGTTGTCCAGCAGATTGTGCATTATCACCTGAAGTCGAAAACCTGATGCAAATCAATCTACAATTCTACATCTACCATCATATATAATACAATGTTCATGAAAAAAACAAAGCAAAACTAATCTTACCACTAGGTAGCTCAAGACCAAGATATTGCTTCATCAGAGCACGAACTTGTGTTCTATTGAAGTCATACTCTTTGGCAAGCAGGCGAAGCAATTTACGGCGATTGTCAAGGGAGAGACTGAAATAGCCCTGAGTAATTAAGAAGGAACAGGAACTTATACACAAAAACAATCACATCCAAAATCAAATCATGAGTTCAACCATAGGAATATAATATGAAATGTGTAGAAATTAATACAATCCATTTACATTTATAGACTTACCTTTGAAAAATCATTAAGCACGGCATCTAGACCTTCCATTTCCTTCATTGAAATGGCCGAATGCATCCATCCACGCACAATATCGAAATCTCTGACAACATTGATCATAAATGACCTTTAGCTTTTCTGGCGTAAAGTACAGCATAGTCTGGATGATAAAATACACAATTTCTACATTCCAGTACATAAATTTTCAAAAAACCTTTCTGCGTTGCCTGAGAAATCGAGCCGTTTTACAGCATCGTCCGAACTATGCTCCATTACACGTCCACTTGATTCCTGTGGATTAGATTGCATCCGGTTCTGTATCAAAAATCATATAAATTGTGAACAACGCTATATTGATCAGATAAGAATTTCCTGAATTCTCGAGACTCAGTGATACTAAACAAAGCCAAATTAGGAAGAGAAATTCAACAACGATTAGGGCTGACAATCACTTGAACTCAACCCTAAACTAAAAAGCAAAAAGGGAACAGCGAACATACAGGAAGAGGGGACAGAGAGAGCTTGGTGAGATCGTTGTTAGGTCTCATCCTGGTTCGCATCAATATTGCCAATCCTTTCTTGTTCATACCTAAAGATTGAATCGAACCTTCAAAGAAGAACCACGAAGAGACTGAAATGGACAAAGGTCGGTATCCTTGTTTCTTTCTGCGTTCGTTCGGACTTCATTTTCAAAGATTGGGTCATTCTCTTCGCACACTCAAGCTCCAAGAGCCATGAATTCTTCCCTTCTTCCCAACAACCAGATCAAACTTCGATCCTGTGGCTTTCAGGAACACATAGATTTCGAACCCACGAAAATATTCGTTCCTCTCCCAGTAGTATGAACATGACTTTCCATGGTAGTACGAATATTGTCCATTTTGAATAATAAGTTTTAGTCGCTTTCCTATGAATATTGTCCCTCCCTGATTATAAACACATTATAATTCTCTAAATTTGCTAGAGTATTATCGGATTATAAACACATGATTATTCCTTAAATTAGTTTATGTGGGACTTTCATCGTTCAACCATATTAATTATGTCTTGAAAAGTCATACCTTACTTAGATCTTAATAAGTGGGATCCAACAAACATTGATGTAGAACATTAGTGACTTTACATTAGACTAAACTACAATTTAGCGATCTTACTGTTGTTGTATAAATAATTCATACTATGTGGCTTATCTACCCGTTGTTACATGTATAATGTGATGTTTATGATATTTTTATGATGCATGTACTTTCAGTATGTCAATTCATGTATGTTTACAATACCATGTTCTCGTTATGCCCTGTGAGACACCTAACGAGCCATGTATAATAAAAATGAATGAAATTACAGGTACACGTATGTCATGAAAAGTATGGAAGCATGATGTGTATCATAACCATGTACCATGATTTGAAAATACAGGATCTTATGCATGCTGTATGTCACGAGTACGAAATAGTTCTCCAATGTGATTTGTACGGACACGTACACCATGGTACGATACACGTTTCTTTTTTCCATTAGTTTTCAGAAGCATGAGCGTGTATGCATACAAGTCCATTTAGTGGGTTCATGCACTGGATGGGCTAACCAAACTTCGCACTGAAATATAATATATATATATATATATATATATATTAATTGTGTTTGAAGCCCTTTTTCATTTAATTAATTTTGTTTTTTTTTTCATTTTGTATATATGAAATATGATTTTAAATAATAACTAAACTTTTGTTTTATATATTTTTATTTAACATTAGAACAATTCAAAATTAATTACTTAACTATTTAATTGTAAAATTTATGTAACGTTTCAATTGTATAGTTATAGATACAACTTATTCAATATTTACCATTAAATTAAAAATTATCAAATTCAAATCATTAAATACATATAATAATGATAACATTAGTTTGAACTATCCCAACTCAATTGACCATCGGTCATGCCGCAAAACCAAGGTCAACCCATCCTTCCTCTTACACCTATTAACTAAAGGTATTATCGGGTTGACCTTCCTCTTACACCTATTAACTAAAGGTATTATCGGGTGTTGGATGAAAGTCCCACTGACTAATTTAGGGAATGGTCGTGAGTTTATAATCAAAGAATATTCTTTCCATTCGTGCTAAACTTTTTAGGGAAGCCTAAAACAAAGCCATGAGAGTTTATACCCGGAGTAAACAATATCATACCAGAGTCTCTCCATTGGTGTAAGACATTTTGGGGAAGCTTAAAGCAAAACCATGAGAGCTTATGCTCAAAGTGGACAATATTATACCATTGTAGAGAGTCGTGTTAGAGGCCTTTTGGGGGGACAATATCATAACATTGTAGAGAGCCGTATTAGAGGCCTTTTGGGGAAGTGTGGTGAGTCTCTCCATTGGTGTGATGAGGCATTTTGGGGAAGCTTAAAGCAAAGCCACGAGGGCTCACACTCAAAGTGGACAAAATCATACTAGTGTAAAGAGTCGTGTTAGAAGCCTTTTGGGGGAAAATATCATACCATTGTGGAGAGTTGTGTTAAAGGCCTTATCGGAAAGCCTAAAGCAAAACTCCGAGAGCTTTAGACAATATCATACCTAACTCAATTATTTAATTTAATTTAATTTTTTTTTTTGTAAAATGTTAATTCATAAAATATTTATTTACTACTCGATTTCAATTATTTATTATGAACAATTACTTTCAATTAAAAATTATTTTTAAAAATCGTTAAAAATAATAATGAATAAAAAATATATATAATTATATAGTAACAATAAATTACTCAATTTAAATTTTTTTAAAGACCCCTGCCAGGTCACATTTAGTTTGGACAGAGATGGGTTCAGTTTTTTGTGTCTTGTAAAGGACTCAGTGAGTGGGCCCGAGCACACAAGACGCATTTATGAGGATTATTTTTATACTTGCAAAGGTTTGGCAGAAAGTGAAAAGTCAGACGCGCCACTGGGAAGTCCAAAAAGGGAACCCTCCGTAACTGTACATTTTGGTCATTTTGTCCGAAACTAACCCCAAGTCGGTGCCGCCCGTCCCTCTCCCCCTGTTTCCGCGGGTTCCTTTCCGAGTCAGCCACAATTTTGAGTTGGACGTTGGGAAGCCAACCGGGGCCCACTCCCTTTTTTCATTTTTCTAAATAAAATATTCCTAAAAAGTTTTTTATTTTTATATTCATATTATATATCAAACTAAATTAATAAAAATACATTTTAACTTATATAATATTTTTACCGTAAATATTTCATAAAAATCGTTAATACTTTATTTTAAAATATATACTTTATTTAGAGAGTAAAGTGCGTAGCTTACTTGCGGAATATACTTTTATACTTTTGCTGCTAGTAATTAAACATCTTGCCCTACACTAAGCTTCCTCTCTGTGCAGAGCTTCCCTTCTTTTGCTAACTCGTTGTTCGCCTCTAAAACTTGAGCAAAACCTTGTGACTTCACTGTACTCCTACTCTTATAAACCTATAAGAAAAGACAAAATTAATTTTTTAACCGAAGACGTGGCACAGTATTCAGCCTCTTCTTTCTGGATCAAGTCCCAAGTCAGATCTGAGAGCGAAAGCAATAGGTAGGGTTGGAGACCCACGAGACTGGAGCTGTTCTCAATTCAACCATGCAAATATAAAAGAATCAATTTTCCACCGAATATATATATAACAAAAATAATCATACAAAAAAAAATATTTGCCCTCAAGATTGTAAAACGCTCTAATTGAGTTTACAATAGTTTTATTCAACAATTTTAATTTAAAAATAATAATAAATAAGTAACGAGCAACTTTAGATGGACGTAAAAAAATCCTTCGAATAATTTTCAATAAATTAATTTTGTTTTTAATACTTTAAATGTCGTAAATATCCGAGAGATATATATATATATATAACATTTAAAGGGTAACATTATTGTAAAAGAGTGGATGAACCATAAATGCAAAAGGCAATAAAATTGTGATATTGGACCCGCCCTATTGAGCAATAATTATTCATAAATCAATCTTGTACCATAGGGCAATCAATTTTGAATTATTTTATCGCCTTTATTTCACAATATATATATATATATATATATATTAATTTTTATAATTTCAGAAAAAATATTTAATGTTACGAAATTAAAAAAAAACAAGTATTTATTTTATATGATTGAGGAATTTGAAGTTTAATAAATTTTCAAAATGTAATTACGAGTAATTATAATTTAATTTTTTAATTGATGAAAAAGGAGAAAAAACACAAGTTAATTAAACAAACCCATAATTACTAATTAAATTGTCACTAAATTAATTAGTAAAAGGATGTCAAATGACCGTACTACCCTTTGTAGAGAATAAAAAATAAAAATAAGATTATTAAATGCAGTATTTTTTTTTAAACTTGTGATTAATGTTTTTATACGTATAATAATACTCAATAATTTTATATAATTATTAATTACCGAATATGCCAAATAAGATAAGAGACAAAATAAATTGAACCTGAACGTTAGTTACAAAAAGACACCAAAACAAGACGAGAGTCAAAGCACCCGGTCTTCCCCTCCTAACTTCAACCCAAACCGAAAGTACAACGTTAAAAAACTTCGAAAGCAATCGCGTGTTAAGAACTAATTGACATAATAAAACAATAATCGTGTTTTTTTTTTAAATTTAAATAGATAATTATATTTGACCGAAAATATTTAATTAAAAAAACAAAATATTTCCCGAGTTTTGGAATATATGTATGGTAATATATTAGAAACTGAGTCTAGTTTAAAAAGTTTTTAAAAATATGTTTTATTATTATTTTTATTTAGGAAAATGAGATGAATTTATATCCTTCAAAAACAATCCCCACCCCAAAAGTAAAATACAATAAAAGGAAAAAGACACAAAGGACAACAGAAATTAAAAACGTACCCTGCTATAAATGCTGTCCAATGTTCTTTTTTTTTTCTTTAAATTTTATTTTTTAAAACTCTTTAAATATATATATATATATATTAATAATTAAAATCTGATTAAATTCAAATATCAAACATTTATAAGGAACACCGACCAATATTTTTAATATTTATAATAATCTTAAAAATACTATTGAATTCTACACTTTGGTTTTAAAAAAATAATTTTTAATTTTCAAAAAAGTTAGTAAATTTAAAAAATAAAGAAATATTATCACGTTTGAAACATACTAATAATTATCTATAAATAATATTAAAATGTTTAAGATAATCTATGCATTTTCGTTCCATAGTTTTTTTTTCTTTTTTTTTTTTGGAAAATGCACAAAAACGTGGAATAAACAAAGAACAGGCCTCACCTTTCACCTGTAATTGCTAGTTTCCAGAATTTTAATCCCCCGTCCCCTTCCCTTTGTCGCCGACACACTCTTCCTCCACTTTTTTCCACTTCTCTCTCTTCATTACTCTTCCACAATCTTTGAATCCCTTTCTCTCTCTCTCTCTCTAGCTGTCACTTTCTTTTATGGCGATGCTTCTGTCCACTGCCCACCGATCTCTCCTTCAACTACTACTTCTGCTGCTACTCCTTCTCCCTTCACCCCTCTTCTTAGCATTCTGCCCTTCTTTCTATGCTTTAAACCCATAAACAACAGCCTAACAGAGCATCCCTGAATGTGCTTGGCGTTGTAATGGCTCTGTGGGTCTTCATCTTGATGATTTTCTTGTTGATCTTTGGTTTTATTCCTGTTTCTCCTGCTCTTACTCATGATTCTGATGGTGGGTAATCGGTTGATTTCTTTTTCATCCTTTGTTTTGATCGGATTGCTGTTTCCCCCTCTTTCTGCTCTGTTTTTTCATCTGGGTTTGGTGGATTGGGTTGTTTGTTTGAAATGCGATTAATGTATGTTCTTCAGTGATGTTTGATTTGTTCATTGTTCATATGTCGATTTTTAGGGAAAACCCAGATGAGTGAAGGAAATTGGGGGAGAAAGTACCTAAATGTTCATTTGTATTCGATTAATGAAGAAGATTCATCTTAGTTTCTGAGATTTCCTCTGTTCTTGTTTGAGTTATGATCTTTTAAATGATGAACACGCTTGTTTGGCTTGTTATTCATCTGAGTGTTTTCTTGTGGTGTTGTAGTTCAAGCTTTGCAAGTTATATACACTTCATTGAACAGTCCTTCTCAGCTGACTGGTTGGATTGCTAGTGGTGGGGATCCATGTGCAGAGTCATGGAAGGGGGTGGCTTGTGAAGGGTCTGCTGTTGTGTCAATGTGAGTGATGAACTGATATTGATGATGCTTTTTTGATACTCAATCGCTTGATTACTTCAAATGAACTGATTTACTGTTTATTGCAATAGTGAGATTTCTGGTTTAGAGCTGAATGGAACGATGGGTTATGCGCTTTCGAGTCTTTTGTCATTGAAAGAACTGTGAGCAAACGATTATTATGCCATTTTCTTGTCTTTGAGTTCATGCTAGGATCCACAATCTTACTTACTATCTGTGTTCTTCAGTGATATAAGCGACAACCTTATTCATGACTCGATTCCTTACCAATTGCCGCCGAATCTCACGAGACTGTATGTTTAATCGTCTTTCGACTTGTCGGTTTGTTCGTGTTTAGTTGCTTACTTCTAATCCATGATTTGTGTAGAAATATGGCGAAAAACAGCTTAAGTGGTAATCTTCCTTATTCCTTTTCCACCATGGCTTCTCTCAGTTATTTGTGAGTGATGTTACAGTTCTATACATTTGTTATCATATTTTATGTCATTGAATTAGAATTGGATGTCCCTGACTGTCTTCTCTCTCGAAATCTCGGGTTAGGAATATGAGCCACAATTTACTATCTCAGGCGATAGGAGACGTTTTCACCAATCTTTCTACCCTGGGGACGTTGTAAGATTCTTCCTTGATTCCTCCTTTACATTTTTTGTTTATGTTATAATTTGTTTGTTTGTTATGCAATGCTTCCATTTTTGTGAAGTTTAATGATGTTGATCATGTTATGTCGTGTGATGTCCCACATTGGTTGGGGAGGAGAACAAAACACCGTTTATAAGGGTGTGGAAACCTTCCCCTAGTAGACGCGTTTTAAAGCCTTGAGGGGAAGCCCGAAAGGGAAAGCCTAAAAAGGACAATATCTGCTAGCGGTGGACTTGGGCGGTTACAAGTCGTGTTAATTATATCTCGTTGTTGGATCTATCACTTCAATATGCGTTTCTTTTTGAATCGTGGGTAATCAAATAACAAGAATGTCCCTTACAGAATGTTAATCTGAAACCATGATAGATCTCCATGGTTCTGACAGAGTGGGGAAAAAGAAAGGTGCTTCGCTACCCTTCGAAAGACTTCGCTGATGAGCTCTTTAAGCTCTTGATATCTCATCAGGTCATCAAAGCTAGCTGTTTCTTAAGTTTCGAGAACTTCACAAATGGCCATTCTCATAGATCCTTAGAGTCAGTGTGAGATCCCACATTGGTTGGAAAGCCCGAAAGGGAAAGCTCAAAGAGAACAATATCTGCTAGCGGTGGGCTTGGGCCGTTACAAATGGCATCAGAGCCAGACACAGGGGAATGTGCCAGCGAGGAGGCTGAGCCACGAAGGGGGGTGGATACAAAGAGGTGTGCCAGCAAGGACGTTGAGTCTCAAAGGGGGTGGATTGGGGAGTCCCACATCGATTGGAAAAGGGAACAACGAGTGCCTCGAGGATGCTAGACCTCGAAGGGGGTTGAATTGTGAGATCCCACATCGGTTGGGGAGGAGAACGAAGAATTCTTTGTAAGCGTGTGAAAACCTCTCCGTAGACGCATTTTAAAAAACCTCGAGGGAAACCCCGAAAGGGAAAGCCCAAAGAGGACAATATCTGCTAATGGTGGACTTGGGCTGTTACAGTTAGTGTCGATTCTCATGCGAGAAACAATGACGGAATCCTGTTCTAAACTGATTAATCTATCAAAATCTTTGTTGTTCTTTCAGGGACCTTTCTTTCAACAACTTTACTGGAGATCTTCCTAAATCCTTGAGCTCTTTATCCAATGTTTCTTCCCTGTAAGTGTTTGCTACTCCTACACTTTTTTCAAAAGCCTTTCGAAAAACTGAAACCGACACGTTTTAATTCTATCCGTTCTTCACGATGTAGCTTTCTGCAGAACAACCAATTGACTGGTTCTCTCAATAATCTCATCAGTTTGCCTCTGACCACTCTGTAAGTTCTTACGTAACGTGGCTCGAGGTCCAGTTGGCCGTTATCCTCTTCCTTTCCTTATTTCTTTGTTCTCTTTGCATTACAGAAATGTAGCAAACAATAATTTCAGTGGATGGATACCTCAAGAACTGAAGTCGATCGAAAATTTCATGTTAGTAATTGCACGTTATTCTGTTTGCATATTCATCTTGATATAATGAACCGTTGCATAACGTCTTTCGATACATCTACTATATAAAACAGATACGATGGAAATTCATTTGATGATAGTCCTGCACCTCCTCCCCCGCCTTTTACTCCACCGCCTCCTGGTAGATCTCGTAACAGCTCCAGACATCCCGGGTCTGGCGGTGGCACCCATACTGCCTCAAGTTCTGATACGAGCTCGTCCCACTCGAACAAAGGCTTGTCAGTTTTGGTTATGGTGGGGATAATTTTGGGTGCTATAATTATTGCCCTCATTGTGTTAGTTGCTTTCGCTGTCTGCATCATGAAGAGAAAACGCAAGAACATTGGTCTAAGAGCTTCCAGTGGAAGGCTGTCATTTGGCAACAATGGTTGGTTTTATGCCATTTGAGTTTGTAGGATAAATGATATTAGTTATGGTTCATTTGGATTATGAGATTCTTAACCTTTATTTCAGTGAATGCTGAGGTGGAAGAGCGTCGGGGAAAAAGCGTTGTTGCTGTTGGAGATATTAAGCCTCTTCGTACCGAGAAAATAAATCCCGAGAGGTTACAGGCGACGAATGGATCAGTGAAAAGAATGAAGTCCCCTATCACTGCTACTTCTTACACCGTGGCTGCTCTTCAAAGTGCAACGAATAGTTTTAGCCAAGAATGCATAGTTGGTGAAGGTTCTCTCGGTCGTGTTTACAAATCGGAGTTTCCAAATGGGAAGGTAAACTTCTTCTCGTTATCGATCGTTAATGCACCGAAAATAAGTTCGAAAGAGTAAGACAACGGAAGTTAGTTTATGCTTTTGTCCTATCCTCGTAACAGAAAGCCCTGAAACTTATTGACCCATTGGCCTTAACGGTCCAAGCCTACCGCTAGCAGATCTTGTCCTTTTTGGGCTTTTCCTTTCGAGCTTCAGTTCAAGGTTATTAAAACGCGTTTGCTAGGGAGAGGTTTCCATATGCTTATAAAAAATGCTTCGTTCTCCTCCCTAACCGACTTGGGATCTCATAATCCACCTCCCTTCAGGGCCTAGCGTCCTCGTTGGCACGTCGTTCCTGAATCGACATGGGACCCCCCAATCCACCTCCCTTTGAGGCCCAGTGTCTGTGCTGGCACACTGCCTCGTGTCCACACCCTTTGGGGCTCAGTTTCCTTGCAGGCACATCGCACGATGTCTGGCTCTGATGCCATTTGTAATGGTCCAAGTTCACCGTTAGCAAATATTGTCCTCTTTGGGCTTTCCCATTCGGGTTTCCTCTCAAGGTTTTTAAAACACGTCTGCTAAGGAGAGGTTTCCACACCCTTGTAAAAATGCTTCGTTCTCCTCTCCAACTGATGTTGGATCTCACAACTTACTTGTACAAGGTAGTTGCTTCCTATAGCTATTAATTAGCAACATGAGGCAAAAACAGCATTTTGGTCGGTTAGTTAAATAATCAGGATAGCGACAAATTACTTAGACGAATCATGTCGTATAGGTTCTCTGATGTTGACCTGATTTGTTTACTCGTATCTTGTTTCTTCCTACAACGAGCAGCCTTTCCTTTACTGATAATTTTACTCCCTAACAACGTGAGTCGATTCCTCATCCTTCTTTACGATGTAGATAATGGCGATAAAGAAAATCGATAACGCAGCACTATCACTACAAGAGGAAGACAATTTTCTTGAAGCGGTTTCAAACATGTCGCGATTGAGGCATACGAACATTGTGACACTAAATGGTTATTGTGCGGAATATGGTCAGCGTCTTCTAGTTTACGAGTTCATTGGAAATGGAAGTTTACACGACATTCTCCATTTTGCTGATGAAAGTAGCAAGACACTGACTTGGAATGCACGTGTACGCGTAGCGCTTGGAACCGCCCGAGCTTTAGAGTACGTCGAGTTTACTAAAACGTAACCGATATCCAATTTTCTTCTGATCCACAACTCTTGTATTGTAGATACTTGCATGAGGTTTGCTTGCCTTCCGTTGTACATAGAAACTTGAAAAGTGCAAACATTTTACTTGATGAAGAGCTCAATCCCCATTTGTCAGATTGTGGTTTAGCTGCTTTAACACCGAACACAGGGCGACAGGTTAACACTCGAGAATTCTTATTCTTTCCGAGCTCGGAAACATGTTTTTACGTCGTTCTTAGCACGTTTTCCGTGATAGCTATGACTTGATTTCTAACGAGATGTATTATACACAAATGTTTCTTTCAGATATCTACTCAGATGGTTGGTTCATTTGGCTATAGTGCTCCGGAATTTGCCTTGTCGGGTTTGTACACAGTCAAAAGTGACGTTTATAGCTTTGGGGTCGTGATGTTGGAGCTCTTGAGTGGCCGAAAGCCGCTTGACAGGTGAATTTTCCTTCGATACACGTGATTCATACCTATTTCTCGCTGATATATATATATCTATGTAATGTTTCACATTCCCTTCATATTGATCAGTTCGAGGGCGAGATCGGAGCAATCACTTGTGAGATGGGCTACTCCCCAACTTCACGATATCGACGCCTTGGCAAAAATGGTAGACCCTACTTTGAACGGAATGTACCCTGCGAAATCTCTATCGCGCTTCGCCGACATTATTGCTCTTTGTGTCCAGGTATACTTCATTTAAACTTTCATAAAACGTCACCTTCATCTTAAAACACAGACATAGCCTTACGTGTTTTGAAAACACCTTTGAAAACGACACAACAAAAGACATCTTATTCTAGCCTAAGTCTAAGAAAATAAACACGACTACCCTATACATGTGCCATGATCTCACTTCTAGAGGATCAACAACTGGTTATTCGAAAGTGTTAGTTCATATCATAATCTTTGAGCCTTTTGCAGCCCGAGCCCGAATTCCGACCTCCAATGTCTGAAGTAGTACAAGCACTAGTACGGTTAGTGCAAAGAGCCAGTGTGGTAAAAAGGCATTCGAGTGACGAGTCGGGTTTCACGTACAAAACGCCCGAGCACGATGTAGTTGATTTGCCATTTTGAGGGACGACACAGAGCTCTGAAACGAAGCCCGAACTTGTTTCCATTGTAATTAAAATATTTGAGTGTATAGCAGCAGGGAAGTGATTTCTACATTAAGTTTCTGTCTTTCCTTCAATATTTTGATTATCATTGTTCTTACTTGATGAATCTAAATTTGGTTTTTGTTTACCAAATTCATAAAATGTCATAAATATTGGAATATTTTATGTAACACTAAATAAAAAATAAACAATTTTGTATTATTTTTGACACAGATCCTTGCACTTTTTCGTATTTGCAGTCAGGGACCAAAAAGAAATTTAATTAAAAGAATAATCACAAAACAACAGATCTGATTAATTAAAATATTAAATATGATTAAAAAGTATTTTATATGTTTTCTAAATCAAATTAATTAAATCACAATTCTCTACTTTTAAATTTGAAAAAAAATGTCCAAAAATATTTTTAAAAATATATATATTTTTTAAAAATACAGAAGAATCCTTAGCATATTAAAACGACGGCTATCGTTGGTATCAAACCAATAACGATTCATACCAGCTTTTTTTTTAACTTTAAGAAGTGTTTAAGAAATACTCTTCAATTTTAAAATTTTTTATTCATATTTAAGAGTTTAAAAAGACGTTTGATGTTTTTAAAAAACAATTAAATAAAATACTTACTACTGGGGTTTGTAGCAAGTTTAAAAAATATTCATGAACTTTCAAAAATAACATTAAAGAGTTTGGATATAATGTATGAGGTGTCGATAGTCTTCTGACGATTCAATATCAATAATATTATTACTTCAATTCGGAGTTTTTAGTTGGATAAATCTTAGCGATGGAATAATAAGTTATATAATTCATTGGTTGATTGTATCATTAACCATTTCTTTCATTTGGTGTGAGGAACTTATTATGAATCCACTGATTTTTGTTGCTTCCGTTATTGCTGCTGGATTGGCCGTCGGGCTTGCTTCTATTGGACCTAGGGTTGGTCAAGGTACTGCTGCGGGCCAAGCTGTAGAAGGGATCGCGAGACAACCCGAGGCGGAGGAAAAAATCCGAGGTACTTTATTGCTTAGTCTGGGTAAGCAATAAAACTTTTGAACTTTTATAGGTACATAGTGTTCGTCCATATTATTGATAGTAAGCAAAATTTTTCAACTTTTTTTTAAAGATAAAAGCGTAAAGGGTATTATTATTACTTTGGTAAATGTATATATATATATATATATTTTTTTTTTCTTTTTTAGAAAAATTAAAGGGTATTAATAAAACTTTTTAAAGTTTAAAGCTTCCAAAATTAAAAAAAAAAAATTTAAACTAAATTAATAATTAATTATTGTATTCTTATGTAGAACAAGTTGTCTATTGATATAATCATTATAATCAAGTCAATCCTTCTTGAATCGTTTGTAATTAAGTTAGATTAAAAGTCTATTTTACTTTTATAACGCCAATGAGTGAGTGGAGTCTCATTGTTGAGTCTTAACATTAGCGTTTAAGGAAACTACTAATCTACTTACACAATATGCAAATACGTCCACTCATTCTTTCTCGAAACTCTAACTCGAATTCTTCATTTCGAGACCGGAAAACTCACATTAAACATACCAAAATAAAATAAAATAAAAAACTTCATGAACAAAAAATGTATACATATATCAAAATCAATATAAGAGAAATCGAGAGAAAACCAAGAGATGAGCAAAAATAAAAACTCATTTTCAGCCCAATCCGCTATCCACTGAAAGGCACAAAATCATTCAATTTTTTTCAACCAAACCATCTAAGAGAAGATCAAAAACATCCTTCATCCACCAAAATCAATCAAGAAATACAAATCATGATTTTCGTTGGGAAAAAATCACGATTTTTGTTGATTAAGCAAGAAATCGAGTAGGACGAAATCAAATGAGAGGGAAACAATGGGTTGATAGTATTGTTAGGAATGAGCGGGTTTGTTTTGGGCTTTTCAAAAGGCTCGTACCAATAAAGATGTATTCCTTACTTATAAACTCATGATCTTTCATTAAATTAACCAAACGTGGGACTCACTCCCAATAATCTTCCACCTTCGTTTGGGCTAATTTCACATGTACACTTAGAATGGACCATTTTCAGCAGCCTCTCAAGTTTCTTTTTCCGCTTCCTTGTGTCCCCAATCGCAATAAAACCAAAGACAAACAAAATATAGATTTTACCAAAAGAAGATACAAGACCAGACTGATCTGTTTCTGGAGAAACTCCCTAAGCCTCTACTACTACTACTACTACATCATACACACATATATAGCTTCAATCACAAAACAAAAGTTCTACACAGCAAAGTCCAAGCTATGCTATACACAACCCCCTGCATAAATAACAATTGAACTCTCCATATCTGCCATGGTTGAATGCAATCAAGAATTCCACCTGCTATGGTCATCTCTTCCGTCGCTTTGAATCGAGCTGCAACCATTAACAAACTTTATGTTAGTCCTTCTAAGAACATGTCAGATAAGAACGCATTAGAGAAATGGAATCTGAAAGCAACAATAAGATTGTTATCTTCCTCGAACAGGTGGGGCTCGTAGTTTTGTCGATGGGGGAAGTTGATTTCTTCTATCTTTCATTGATTCTTACCTGCCGGAAACATCTGTTTGCTGTCGCAGAGATAACTAATATACTTATAGCTTGACAAGGTTCAGAGCCAAAATGGAGAAAATTGATGTGTCTTGGAGGTGAGGGTTTTCAGTGATACTGAGAAATTCCAACTAATGAAGTCGGTTTTGAAATAACAAACTTCCAATGACAGTGAAACTATAACAAAATCCTTTTACTACTTTGCTGAATGATAATGATAAAAACTAAAGCATGTGTTTTCCAGAGTGGTATTGCAGGCCGTAATTCAAAGGCTGGGAAAAAGTAAGCATTTAACAGTGCATAAAAAGGAAAATAAATGCAGATTGCTATGGCAGTCGAAAGGAAAAGGCGGTAGCATTAATCTATATAAGTTTCATCCATTGGGTTAAATTACAAGTTCAATCAGTCAGAATTGTCTAATAGGTCTCTCGACTTAAAATTTAGGTGGCTAAATCTTTACTTTTGTGTCAAATAAGTCATTTCCATGTTCGAAAATTTTTAAAATTCATAGACCTATCTATTAAACTAAAAATTGAATAGTTTTGGTCATATAAGAATTCCGTGTATGATAGATTAGTGAATTTAAATATGAAATATGAATCAACCTACCAAACACAAATGATAATCACAAGATGGTTTATTGTCTGATGATGGAAAACTTTTCAACTAAGATAAAAGGAGATAACAAACAATTATAAGAAATAGCATTCGATCCAATGGCCTTGATGTGTTGGAAACGCAAATGATAATCACAACATGGTTTTTTTATGAAAGATAATTGGACAATACATTTGCTTTTAAGTGGATAAGCAACAGGAACAAAATAATAAAGAGTAATGCAACACGACTTGTAAAGCTATACTCTTGTAGAATGGTTAAACAAAAAATAAATGAAAGATGAGACAAACGCAGAGAACTAAACTCAGTCCAAAAGTCATCTATTTCAGACCATAGAAAGCAAATTACATTCCTCACCATATCAACAATGGCGTTCCCATGCACCCATGTCTGAAATTGAAAAACTGAAAGGAGTATCGATTTTTCCAAATAAACTACCTCCTTGAACTTAGAGGGAACTGTCAAGTTATTGGAAAAGTTTACTTACACAATACAGCTCAAATCTAGAATGATAACAATGATAAAAGGTGTCATGATAATAATGTACTTGCATTGACAGATAAGAAATCATTGATTTTGTCCAGGGGGGGGGGGGGGGGGGGGGG